>NC_041384.1:383100316-383230016 GCF_002162155.2 Triticum dicoccoides
CCCCACCACCCACAAACCCTAGCCCCGATCCACCCCACTCCTCCCACGATTCCGCCCCCACGTCTCTCTCGGTCCCTCTGCCCCCCCGATCCAGATCGAGGGGCACAGACCCCGGCGACCGTGCCGCCCGCGCTCGGAAGCAGACGCCCATCTCGGCGCTGCCCCTCGCCCTCCTCCCCGGAGCCCCTCTCGCCGCGACGCCCCTGCCTCTGCGTCGACCTTGGCGAACGCCGCCGGCGCCGCGCCGTTCGCTATCGTCCTCCTCATCCCGCTGCTCCACCGGACCTCCCCGAGCCCTCTGCCTAGACCCCACACTCTCGCGGTGAGCTTCTGTGTCGAACGCGCCGTCACCTGCCCTCTCTAGCCGCCCGTAGCCACTACCCCGACGAAGCCCGAACCACCGCCGCCTCGTTTGGTCGCCGGTGCGTCTCCGGTGACCTTTTGGTCAAGGGCCCGTGTGCGTTGTCCTCGCACGCGCGTAGAGCATGCCCGAAGCTTTAGATTGAACTACTGTGGGCTACATCGCCGTTTGCGTCGTCGCCCGAAAACTCGCCACCGCGGACCTCGTCGCCGACCACGATTCCGGTTGCCCCCGCACCAACCGATGCCACAGATCGACGCGACGCGTCCTGCCCGTTCGAACGTGACCAAGAACGCGCAAAACAGGGCACTACAGCGTGATTCCGGCGATCGCCGGGGTTCAGCCGCCGCGCGCAGGCCCGCCGGAGCAACTCCGGTGGCGCCGCTGACCTGGCACCATGGGCCCCGCCTATGTGCCACTGCCTGCGGGCCCCAGGGATCTAGTTGACCATTTAACAAGGGTCAACGCTGATTGGGCAGGCCCTTTGTCTATGACACGTGGGTCCCGCCTAAATAAACGAATTTTATTTTAAAAAGAAAATATGTTAATTAGTTAATTAGCTAATTAAAACACTATGTAACCACTGACTAGTAGGGCCCACCATCTAATTGAGTAGTTAGATTAATTTTAACTCCGTTTAGTACTAACAGAGGCTGACATGTGGGTCCGGTGACCCCACATGTCAGGTTTGACCTGGCCAATCGGTTAGTTGACCTGCTGACTTCATCTTGACATTATGCTGACGTCACCGCCGCACTGTTCGGGATAATGTTGTTTTAAATAATTAAGATAATTCTAGAAAATTGTTTAAACCTTAGAAAATTCATAGAAAATAATCCGTAACTCGGATGAAAATGTTTTCTACATGAAAGTTGCTCAGAACGACGAGACGAATCCGGATACGCAGTCCGTTCGTCCGCCACACACCCCTAACCTATCGAACCCGCAACTTTCCCCCTCCGGCTCCTCTGCCCGAAAACACGAAACCCCGGGAATACTTTCCCGGATGTTTTTCCCCCTTCACCGGTATCACCTACTACCGCGTTAGGGCACAACGAACACCGCGTATTGCCTTGTTATATTTTGTGATGCTTTGTTTGCTCTGTATTCATTATTTCTTCCCCCTCTTCTCTCTGGTAGACTACGAGACCGACGCTGCTGCTGACCAGTTCGACTACGGAGTTGACGACCCCTCTCTCTTGCCAGAGCAACCAGGCAAGCCCCCCCTTTGATCAACAGATATCGCCTATTCTACTCTATACTGCTTGCATTAGAGTAGTGTAGCATGTTACTGCTTTCCGTTAATCCTATTCTGATGCATAGCCTGTCATTGTTGCTACAGTCATTGATACCTTACCCGCAATCCTAAATGCTTAGTATAGGATGCTAGTGTTCCATTTGTGACCCTACACTCTTGTCCGTCTGCCATGCTATACTACTGGGCCGTGATCACTTCGGGAGGTGATCACGGGCATATACTATATACTTTACACAGTTACATTACCTGTGATACTGTTCGGAGATGGGGGCTGAAGGGGCAGGTGGCTCCATCCTGGTAGAGGTGGGCCTGGGTTCCCGACGGCCCCACACTGTTACTTTGTGGCGGAGCGACAGGGCAGGTTGAGACCACCTAGGAGACAGGTGGGCCTGGCCCTGTTCGGCGTTCGCGGATACTTAACACGCTTAACGAGATCTTGGTATTTGATTTGAGTCGGCTACGAGCCTATACGCACTAACCATCTACGTGGGAGTAGTTATGGGTATCCCGACGTCGTGGTATCAGCCGAAGCCCTTCAGACGTCAGCGACGGAGCGACGCGCGCCGGATTGGAACGTAAGCCTGCTCTTGTATTAAGGGGGCTAGTTCTGCTTTCGGCCGCGTACGCAACGTGCATGTGTGCTATGGGCGATGGGCCCAGACCCCTGTGCGCTTAGGTTTAGACCGGCGTGCTGGCCTCTCTGTTGAGCCTAGGTGGGGCTGCGACGTGTTGATCTTCCGCGGCCGGGCATGACCCAGGAAAGTGTGTCCGGCCAAATGGGATCGAGCGTGTTGGGGAATGTGGTGCATCCCTGCAGGGAAGTTAATCCATTCGAATAGCCGTGATCTTCGGTAACAGGACGACTTGGAGTTGTACCTTGACCTTATGACAACTAGAACCGGATACTTAATAAAACACACCCTTCAAAGTTCCACAGACAACCCGGTGATCGCTTTTCCGCAGGGCGACGAGGAGAGGATCGCCGGGTAGGTTTATGCTATGCGATGCTACTTGGAGATGCTACTTGGAGATGCTACTTGGAGATGCTACTTGGAGGACTTCAATCTACTCTCTTCTACATGCTGCAAGACGGAGGCTGCCAGAAGCATAGTCTTTGACAGGATTAGCTATCCCCCTCTTATTCTGGCATTCTGCAGTTCAGTCCACCGATATGTCCTCCTTACACATATACCCATGCATATGTAGTGTAGTTCCTTGCTTGCGAGTACTTTGGATGAGTACTCACGGTTGCTTTCTTCCCCCTTTTTCCCCTTTCCTTTCTTTCTGGTTGTCGCAACCAGATGCTGGAGTCCAGGAGCCAGACGCCACCGTCGACGACGACCCCTACTACACGGGAGGTGCCTACTACTACGTGCTGCCCGCTGACGACGACCTGGAGTAGTTAGGAGGATCCCAGGCAGGAGGCCTGCGCCTCTTTCGATCTGTATCCCAGTTTGTGTTAGCCATCTTATGGCAACTTGTTTAACTTATGTCTGTACTCAGATATTGTTGCTTCCGCTGACTCGTCTATGATCGAGCACTTGTATTCGAGCCCTCGAGGCCCCTGGCTTGTATTATGATGCTTGTATGACTTATTTTATTTGTAGAGTTGTGTTGTGATATCTTCCCGTGAGTCCCTGATCTTGATCGTACACATTTGCGTGCATGATTAGTGTACGATTGAATCGGGGGCGTCACAGTGGGTTATCAAGATCAACAGCAGGTTCAATTTCTACATCATTATCATTACTAGGTTGAGCATTATTATGAACATCATCATTAACATTTTCATTAGGTTCATGTTCATTGCTAGATTGTGTTTCAACATCAGACATAGAGATATCATTTGGATTATCAGGTTGTTCAGCAATAGGTTCACTAGAAGTTTGCACAGTTCTATCATTTTTCTTTTTCTTCTTTTTAGAAGAACTAGGTACATCAATATTATTTCTCTGAGAATCTTGCTCAATTCTCTTAGGGTGGCCTTTAGGATACAAAGGTTCCTGAGTCATTCTACCAGTTCTAGTGACCACTTTAACAGCATAATCATTTTTCTTACTATTCATCTCATTGAGCAATTCCTTTTGAGCTTTAAGTACTTGTTCTACTTGAGTGGTAACCATAGAAGCATGTTTGCTAACAAGTTTAAGTTCACCTCTAATATTAGCCATATAATCACCCAAGTATTTAATCATATCAGCATCTTGTTTTAATTATCTACCAAAATAAGCATTGAAGTCTTCTTGCTTAAACATAAAATTATCAAACTCATCCAAGCATTGGCTAGCAATTTTAGCAGGAGGGATTTCAGCTTTATCACATCTATAGAGAGAATTTACCTTTACTACCTGTATTGGGTTATCGAGGTCTGGAGGTTCTTCAATAAATAAAGTATTAAGATCATATGTTTCTTCAATAGGCGGTAAATTAAGACCATGTATTTCTTCAATAGGAGGTAAATTCTTAACATCTTCAGCTTTAATACCTTTTTCTTTCATAGATTTCTTTGCCTCTTGCATATCTTCAGGACTGAGAAATAGAATACCCCTTTTCTTCAAAGTTGGTTTAGGAATAGGATCATTAATTGGAGCAGGAGCTGGCTTAGGAGGTGCCCAATTATTTTCATTTGTCAACATATTATTCAATAAGATTTCAGCTTCATCCGGTGTTCTTTCCCTGAAAAGAGAACCAGCACAACTATCCAGGTAATCTCTGGAAGCATCGGTTAGTCCATTATAAAAGATATCAAGTATTTCATTTTTCTTAAGAGGATGATCAGGCAAAGCATTAAGTAACTTGAGAAGCCTCCCCCAAGCTTGTGGGAGACTCTCTTCTTTAATTTGCACAAAGTTGTATATTTCCTTTAAAGCCGCTTGTTTCTTATGAGTAGGGAAATATTTAGCAGAGAAGTAGTAAATCATATCCTCGGGGCTACGCACACGACCAGGATCAAGAGAATTTAAACCATATCTTAGCATCACCCTTTAATGAGAACGGAGATATTTTAAGGATATAAAAGTAGCGAGATCTCTCATCATTAGTGAATAGGATGGCTATATCATTTAATTTAGTAAGATGTGCCACAACAGTTTCAGATTTATAGCCATGAAAAGGATTAGATTCAACCAAAGTAATTATATCAGGATCAACAGAAATTCATAATCCTTATCAGTAACACATATAGGTGAAGTAGCAAAAGTAGGGTCAGATCTCATCCTAGCATTTAGAGATTGCTTATTCCATTTAGCTAATAACCTTTTGAGTTCATATCTATCTTTGCAAGCTAAAATAGCTAAAGAAGCATCTTGATCAAATAAATAACCCTCAGGAATAACAAGTGATTCTTCATCATCACTTTCATCTTCATAATCAGATTCAATATTTTCAATCTCTCTAGCCCTAGCAAGTCGTTCCTCGAGAAAATCAATAAGTGGCACAGTAGTATCAAGCATAGAGGTAGTTTCATCATAAGTATCATGTATAGCAGAAGTAGCATCATCAATAACATGCGACATATCAGAACGAATAGCAGAAGTAGGTTTACGTGTCGCAAGCTTACTCATAATAGAAGGTGAGTCAAGTGCAGAGCTAGATGGCAGTTCCTTACCTCCCCTCATAGTTGAGGGATAGATCTTGGTTTTTGGATCTCTCAAGTTCTTTATAATGATAAGCAGATATAAATCCCAAGTGACTCAAAGAATAGAGCTATGCTCCCAGCAACGGCGCCAAAAATTAGTCTTGATAACCCACAAGTATAGGGGATCGCAACAGCTTTCGAGGGTAGAGTATTCAACCCAAATTTATTGATTCGACACAAGGGGAGCCAAAGAATATTCTCAAGTATTAGCAGCTGAGTTTTCAATTCAACCACACCTGGAAACTTAGTATCTGCAGCAAAGTATTTAGTAGAAAAGTAATATGATAGTGATGGTAACGATAACAAAAGAGTAATGAAAGCAAAGTAATGCTTTTGGTATTTTGTAGTGATTGTAACAATAGCAACGGGAATGTAAATAAGCGTAAAACAGTATATGGAAAGCTCGTAGGCATTAGATCAATGATGGATAATTATGCCAGATGCGATTCATCATGTAACAGTCATAACATAGGGTGACACAGAACTAGCTCCAATTTGTCAATGTAATGTAGGCATGTATTCCAAATATAGTCATACGTGCTTATGGAAAAGAACTTGCATGACATCTTTTGTCCTACCCACCCATGGCAGTGGGGTCCTAATGGAAACTAAGGGATATTAAGGCCTCCTTTTAATAGAGAACCGGAACAAAGCATTAGCACATAGTGAATACATGAACTCCTCAAACTACGGTCATCACCGGTAAGTATCCCGATTATTGTCACTTCGGGGTTAATGGATCATAACACATAATAGGTGACTGTAGACTTGCCAGATAGGATCAAGAACTCTCATATATTGATGAAAACATAATAGGTTCAGATCTGAAATCATGGCACTCAGGCCCTAGTGACAAGCATTAAGCATAACAATGTCATAGCAACATCAATCTTAGAACATAGTGGATACTAGGGATCAAACCCTAACAAAACTAACTCGATTACATGGTAAATCTCATCCAACCCATCACCGTCCAGCAAGCCTACGATGGAATTACTCACGCACGACGGTGAGCATCATGAAATTGGTGATGGAGGATGGTTGATGATGACGATGGCGACGAATCCCCCTCTCTGGAGTCCCGAACGGACTCCAGATCTGCCCTCCCGAGAGGTTTTAGGGCTTGGCGCCGGCTCCGTATCGTAAAACGCGATAATTTCTTCTCTCCTATTTTTTCTCCCCGAAAGCAGTTATATAGAGTTGGAGTTGGAGTCGTGGAGTCTCTAGGGGGCCCACGAGGTAGGGGGCGCGCCCTAGGGGGGGCGCCCCCCACTCTCATGGCAAGGGTGTGGGCCCCCCTGGTCTTCATCTTTGGCTAGGATCTTTTTATTATTTATTGTAAGATATTCCGTGGAGTTTCAGGTCATTCCGAGAACTTTTGTTTTCTGCACATAAAACAACATCGTGACAATTCTGCTGAAAATAGCGTCAGTCCGGGTTAGTTCCATTCAAATCATACAAGTTAGAGTCCAAAACAAGGGCAAAAGTGTTTGTAAAAGTAGATATGACGGAGACGTATCAACATCACGCTCATAGGATACACACACAAAATGTAATGAAAATGACAAATCACCATGTTCTATTAACAGGCAACAGTTAACATCATGTAGCACTTTTGAAACGATGACAATGGCATCAATATAGACAATAATATTCATGCAAATGACAATAACATGAAGATAATCACGAGACGAATATTTTGACATATCATATACATGAATCGTAGCACCGAGCACGAAGATATAGCATGTTAAAGACGGCATCACAATATGCAGATTTTGGGACTTGGAGAAAAACATACCCTCCGAGAACGTGGACGGGATGGAGCGGGATGACGAGATCCGGGGACGGTCGGGCGTTTGGTTCGATGGATGCGTGGATCTGGTGCACCTTCTCAAGATCCACCAGAAGAAGACTCCGGTGAGCTTGGGGGCGGTCGCCGGCGAAGCCGGCTACCTCCGGCGAGGCGGCGCGGCTCTGGGGCGACGCGGGGCGACGGGGTCCGGCGGGGTCGTCGACGGTGCGGCGCGCGGCGCGGAGGGGTGAAGCGGTGAGGTCGGCGGGCGGAGGTGGCGACGCCGGCGAGGGGACGTCGGGGCGGTGGAGGCGCTTTGGCGGTGGTGGGAGACGAGGAGGCGGCAGCGTGGGGATCCGGTGGGACGCGGGCGCGGGGGTACGACTCGGGCCCGGCACGAGCGCTGGCGGGCCGGCCGTGGTCCTCGCAGTCCGCAGCGGTGGAGGATGGTGCAGGGATAGGTGGTGCGCGGAGAGAGGATGCGGGCGGCGGCGCGGATGTGTCCGGCGCCTCCGGACGTGTCAGGCATGCGGAGGGAGAGGAGCTAGGATTTTTGGACCCGGAATTTGGAAGGTGATCACATATTTATAGGTAGGAGGAGCTAGGATTGTCCAAATGAGGTGCGGTTTTCGCCCACATGATCGTGATCCAATGACGGAGAGCATGGAGGGGGGTTTAGATGGGTTAGTGGGATGTTTTGGAGGGTGTTGGGCTGCAATGAAGGATAGGCTTTTACGGTTACACGGTTAACCATTGGGGCATCAAACGACCTCCAAATGGAACGAAATTTGACAGGCGGCCTACCGGTGATGTACCAAGGCCACTCGGCAAATCTCGACCCATTCCGAGAACGTTTTTCTCCCGCTCACGAAACAAGATTAGAGGGGTGCAACGGGTGCATATGGGAGCGTCGGATTGCGAAACGGAGAACGGGGAAAAGGACCGGATGCATGAGACGAACACAAATGAAAATGAGATGCACATGATGACATGAGATGAAATGGATGACAGGAACAAAATGAAAAATGAAGACAAAACCCAACTACGAAGGGAATATCATATCACATAGCCGAAAATGGCAAGAGTCGGAGTTGCAAATATGGAAAGTTACATCGGGGGTGTTACACTATTAGACCTCACTCTTGCAAGTGACTGTGAAGGGATTGACAACCCCTTTTTCGCGTTGAGTGCAAGTGTTTGTTAGTTTGTGCATGCGCATATATCGGGGCTTGCTTGTGCCTCCTACTGGATTGATACCTTGGTTCTTAACTGAGGGAAATACTTATCTCTATTTGTTGCATCACCCTTTCCTCTTTAAGGAAAAAATCAACACAAGCTCAAGAAGTAGCCGGAGCTAGAAGTACAATCGCAGTGCTTCTTGTTGGGGAACGCAGCATTTAAAAAAAATTACCTACGATCATGAAAGATCTATCTAGGAGATGCAGAACAACGAGAGGGGAGAGTGTGTTTGCGTACCCTCGTAGACTGAAAGCGGAAGCGTTTAGTAACTTGGTTGATGTAGTCGAACATCTTCACGATCCAGCCGATCAAGTGTCGAACGCATGACACCTCCGCGATCTGCACACGTTCAGATCAGTGACATCCCTTGAACTCTAGATCCATTTGAGGCCGAGGGAGAGTTTCGTCAGCATGATGGCGTGGTGACGTTGATGATGAAGTTACCAACGCAGGGCTTCGCCTAAGCACTACAACAATATGACCGAGTTGGAAAAGTGTGGAGGTGGGCACCGCACACGGCTAAAGATCAAGTTGTGTGTCTATGGGGTGCCCCCCTCCCCCGTATATAAAGGAGGGGAGGAGGAGGGCCCGCCTCAAGGGGCGCGCCCAAGGGGGGATTCCTACTCCTAGTAGGAGTAGGTTTCCCCCTTTCCTAGTCCAAGTAGGAGAAGGGGGAAGGGGAGGAGGAGAGAAGGAAGGAGGGGGCGCCACCCCCTCCCCTTGTCCAATTTGGATTGGAGCAAGGGGGGCACACGCCATGTCCTGGCCAGCCCTATCTCATAATACGAATCATCATCGAACGTTAAGCGTGCGGACCCTATGGGTTCGAGAACTATGTAGACATTACCGAGACACATCTCCGGTCAATAACCAATAGCGAAACCTGGATGCTCATATTGGCTCCTACATATTCTATGAAGATCTTTATTGGTCAAACCGCACAACAACATACGTTGTTCCCTTTGTCATCGGTATGTTACTTTCCCGAGATTCGATCGTCGGTATCATCATACCTAGTTCAATCTCGTTACTGGCAAGTCTCTTTACTCATTCCGTAATGCATCATCCCGCAACTAACTCATTAGTCGCATTGCTTGCAAGGCTTATAGTGATGTGCATTATCGAGAGGGCCCAGAGATACCTCTCTGACAATCGTTGTGACAAATCCTAATCTCGATCTATGCCAACTCAACAAACACCATCAGAGACACCTTTAGAGCATCTTTATAATCACAAGTTACGTTGTGACGTTTGATAGCACACTAAGTGTTCCTCCGGTATTCGGGAGTTGCATAATCTCATAGTCATAGGAGCATGTATAAGTCATGAATAAAGCAATAGCAAATAAACTAAACGATCATAGTGCTAAGCTAACAGATGGGTCTTGTCCATGACATCATTCTCTAATGATGTGATCCCGTTCATCAAATGACAACACATGTCTATGGCTAGGAAACTTAACCATCTTTGATTAACGAGCTAGTCTAGTAGAGGCATACTAGGGACACTCTGTTTGTCTATGTATTCACACATGTACTAAGTTTCCGTTTAATACAATTCTAGCATGAATAATAAACATTTATCACGATATAAGGAAATATAAATAACAACTTTATTATTGCCTCTAGGGCTTATTTCCTTTACTCTCCCACTTGCACTAGAGTCAATAATCTAGTTCACATCGTCATGTGATTTCACACCAATAGTTCACATCTTTATGTGATTAGTTCACATCTTAATGTGACGAATACCCAAAGGGTTTACTAGAGTCAATAATCTAGTTCACATCGCTATGTGATTAACACCCAAAGAGTGATCATGTTTTGCTTGTGAGAGAAGTTTAGTCTATGGGTCTGCAACATTCAGCTCTATGTATTTTGCAAATTTCCATGTCTACAATACTCTGCACGGAGCTACTCTAGCTAACTGCTCCCACTTTCAATATGTATCTAGATTGAGACTTGGAGTCATCTAGATCGGTGTCAAAAGCATGCATCGACATAACTCTTAATGACGAACTCTTTTATCACCTCCATAATCGAGAAATATTTCCTTAGTCCTCTAAGGATAATTTTGACCGTTGTCCAGTGATCTACTCCTAGGTCACTATTGTACTCCCTTGCCAAAATCATGCTAAGGTATACAATAGGTCTGGTACATAGCATAGCATACTTTATAGAACTTATGACTGAGGCATAGGGAATGACTTTTCATTCTCTTTCTATTTTCTGCTGGTCGGGTTTTGAGTCTTTACTCAACTTCACACCTTGCAACATAGGCAAGAACTCCTTCTTTGACTGTTCCATTTTGAACTACTTCAAAAACTTATCAAGGTATGTACTTATTGAAAAAATTATCAAGTGTCTAGATCTATCTCTATAAATCTTGATGCCCAATATGTAAGCAGCTCCACTGAGGTCTTTCATTGAAAAAATCTTATTCGACTATCCTTTTATGCTATCTAGAAATTCAATATCATCTTCGATCAACAATATGTCATCCACATATAATATCAAAAATGCTACAGAGCTCCCACTCACTTTCTTGTAAATACAGGCTTCTCCAAAAGTCTGTATAAAACTATATGCTTTGATCAACTCATCAAAGTGTATATTCCAACTCAAAGATGCTTGCACCAGTCCATAGATGGATCACTGGAGCTTGCACACTTTGTTAGCACCTTTAGGATTGACAAAACTTTCTGGTTGCATCATATACAACTCTTATTTAATAAATCCCTTAAGGAATGTATTTTTCATATCCATTTGCCAGATTTCATAAAATGCGGCAACTACTAACATGATTCGGAAAGACTTTTTAGCATCAATACGAGTATAAAATTTCATCGTAGTCAACACCTTGAACATGTCTAAAACCTTTTGGGACAATTCGAGTTTGTAGATAGTAACACTACTATCAGTGTCTGCCTTCCTCTTGAAGATCCATTTATTCTGAATGGCTCACCGATCATCGAGCAAGTCAATCAAAGTCCATACTTTGTTCTCATACATGGATCCCATCTCAGATTTCATGGCGTTAAGCCATTTCGCGGAATCTGGGATCATCATCGCTTCCTCATAGTTCGTAGGTTCGTCGTGGTCTACTAACATGACTTCTAGAACAAGATTACTATACCACTCTGGTGTGGAATGTACTCTGGTTGACCTACGAGGTTCGGTAGTAACTTGATCTGAAGTTTCATGATCATCATCATTAACTTCCTCACTAATTGGTGTAGGCATCATTGGAACTGATTTCTGTGATGAACTACTTTCCAATTTGGGAGAAGGTACGATTACCTCATCATGTTCTACTTTCCTCCCACACACTTCTTTCGAGAAAAACTCCTTCTCTAGAAAGGGTCCACTCTTAGCAACAAAGATCTTGCCATCGGATCTGTGATAGAAGGTGTACCCAACAGTTTCTTTTGGTTATCCTATGAACACACACTTCTCTGATTTAGGTTTGAGATTATCAGGCTGAAACCTTTTCACATAAGCATCGCAATCCCAAACATTAAGAAACGATAGCTTAGGTTTCTTGCTAAACCACAGTTCATACGGTGTCATCTCAATGGGTTTTTAGACGGTGCCCTATTTAACGTGAATGTAGCTATCTCTAATGCATAACCCCAAAACGATAGTGGTAAATCGGTAAGAGACATCATAGATTGCACCATATCTAGTAAAGTACGGTTACAATGTTTGGACAGACCATTACGCTGCGGTGTTCCAGGTGACGTGAGTTGCGAAACTATTCGACATTGTTTCAACTGAAGGCCAAACTCATAACTCAAATATTTCGTCTCCGCGATCAGATCGTAGAAACTTTATGTTCTTGTTATGACGATTCTCCACTTCACTCTAAAATTCTTTTAACTTTTTGATTGTTTCAGACTTGTGTTTCATTAACTAGATATACTCATATCTTCTCAAATCATCTCTGAAGGTCAGAAAATAACGATACCCGCCGCGAGCCTCAACACTCATTTGGATCGCATACATCAGTATGTATTATTTCCAATAAGTCCGTTGCTCGCTCCATTGTTCCGGAGAACGGAGTCTTAGTCATCTTGCCCATGAGGCATGTTTCGCAAGAATCAAGTGATTCCAAAAGCCCGTCAGCATGCAGTTTCTTCATGCGCTTTACACCAATATGAACTAAATGGCAGTGCCACTAGGATTTTGCACTATCATTATAAACTTTGCATCTTTTGGCATCAATATCATGAATATGTGTATCACTATGATCGAGATTCAATAAACCATTCACCTTGGGTGTATGACCACAGAAGGTTTTATTCATGTAAACAGAATAACAATTATTCTTTAACTTTAAATGAATAATTTTTTTGCAATAAACATGATCCAATCATATTATGCTCAACGCAAACACCAAATAAAATTTATTTTAGGTTCAACACTAATCCCGAAGGTAAAGGGAGTGTGCGATGGTGATCTTATCAACCTTTGGAATCATTTCCAACACACATCGTCACCTTGCCCTCAACTAGTCTTTTTTCATTTTGTAACTCCTGTTTTGAGTTACTAATCATAGCAACTGAACCAGTATCAAATACCCAGGGGCTACTATGAATACTACTAAAGTACACATCAATAACATGTATATCATATATACTTTTGTTCACTTTGCCATCTTTTTTATCCGTCATCTATTTGGGGCAGTTCCGCTTCTAGTGACCATTTCCTTTGAAGTAGAAGCACTCAGCTTCAGGCTTGGGTCTAGCTTTGGGCTTCTTCATTGGAGTGACAACTTGCTTGCCATTCTTCTTGAAGTTCCCTTTCTTTCCCTTGCCCTTTTACTTGAAACTAGTGGTCTTGTCAACCATCAACATTTGATGCTTTTCTTGATCTCTACCTTCGTTGATTTCAGCATCACGAAGAGCTCAAGAATCATTTTCATAATCCCTTACATATTATAGTTCATCACGAAGTTCCAATAACTTGGCGATAGTCACAAGAGAACTCTGTCAATCACTATTTTATTTGGAAGATTAACTCCCACTTGATTCAAGCGATTGTAGTAGTCAAACATTCTGAGCACATGCTCACTGGTTGAGCTATTCTCCTCCATCTTGTAGGCAAAGTACTTGTCAGAGGTCTCATACCTCTCGACTCGGACATGAGTCTGAAATACCAATTTCAGCTCTTGAAACATCTTATATGCTCTGTGGCATTCAAAACATTTTTTAAGCCCTGGTTCTAAGCCATAAAGCATGCCACACTAAACTATCAAGTAGTCATCATACCGAGCTTGCCAAACGTTCATTACGTCTACATATGCTCATGCAATAGGTCCGTCACCTAGCGGTGCATCAAGGACATAATTCTTCTGTGCAGCAATGAGGATAATCCTCAGATCATGGAGCTAGTCCGCATCATTGCTACTAACATTTTTCAACATAGTATTATCTAGGAACATATCATAAATAAAACAGGGAAGCTATACGCGAGCAATTGATCTACAACATAGATATGAAAATACTATCAGGACTAAGTTCATGATAAATTTAAGTTCAATTAATCATATTACTTAAGATCTCCCACTTAGATAGACATCCCTCTAATCATCTAAGTGATCCATATCAACTAAGCCATGTCCGATCATCACGTGAGATGGAGTAGTTTTCAATGGTGAACATCACTATGTTGATCATATCTACTATATGATTCATGCTCGACCTTTTGATCTCAGTGTTCCGAGGCCATATCTTCATATGGTAGGCTCGTCAAGTTTAACCTGAGTATTCTGCTTGTGCAAAACTGGCATGCACCCGTTGTATGTGAACATAGAGCTTATCACACCCGATCATCACATGGTGTCTCGGCACAACGAACTGTAGCAACGGTGTATGCTCAGGGAGAACACTTATACCTTCAAATTTAGTGAGAGATCATCTTATAATGCTACCGCTGTACTAAGCAAAATAAGATGCATAAAAGATAAACATCACATGCAATCAATATAAGTGATACGATATGGCCATCATCATCTTGTGCCTTTGATCTCCATCTCCAAAGCACCGTCATGATCACCATCGTCACCAGCTTGACACCTTGATCTCCATCGTAGCATCATTGTCGTCTCGCCAACTATTGCTTCTACGACTATTGCTACCGCTTAGTGATAAAGTAAAGCAATTACACGGTGATCGCATTTCATACAATAAAGCGACAACCATAGGGCTCCTACCAGTTGCCGATAACTTTGTTACAAAACATGATCATCTCATACAATAATTTATATAATCATGTCTTGACCATACCACATCACAACAAGCCATGCAAAAACAAGTTAGACGTCCTCTACTTTGTTGTTGCAACTTTTACGTGGCTGCTACGGGCTTCGAGCAAGAACCGTTGTTACCTACGCATCAAAAACCATAACAATTTTTCGTCAAGTGTGTTGTTTTAACCTTCAACAAGGACCGGGCGTAGTCACACTTGATTCAAATAAAGTTGGATAAATAGACACCCACTGGCCACCTGTGTGTGAAGCACGTCGGTAGAACCAGTCTCATGAACGCGGTCATGTAATGTTGGTCTGGGCCGCTTCATCCAACAATACCGCTGAATCAAAGTGTGACATGCTGGTAAGCAGTATGACTATTATCACCCACAACTCTTTGTGTTCTACTCGTGTATATAACATCTACGCATAGACCTAGCTCGGATGCCACTGTTGGGGAACGCAGTATTTCAAAAAATTTACCTATGATCATGCAAGATCTATCTAGGAGATGCATGCCAACGAGAGGGGAGAGTGTGTCTACGTACCCTCATAGACTGAAAGCGGAAGCGTTTAGTAACACGGTTGACGTAGTCGAACGTCTTCGTGATCCAACCGATCAAGTACCGAACACACGGCACCTCCGCGATCTGCACACATTCAGCTCGGTGACGTCCCTTGAACTCTAGATCCAGATGAGGCCGAGGGAGAGTTTCGTCAGGACGACGGCGTGGTGACGGTGATGATGAAGTTACTGACGCAGGGCTTCACCTAAGCACGATGACAATATGACTGAGGTGGAAAACTATGGAGGGGGCACCGCACACGGCTAAAGATCAAGTTGTGTGTCTATGGGGTGCCCCCCTCCCCCGTATATAAAGGAGGGGAGGAGGAGAAGGGCCGGCCTCAAGGGGCGCGCCCAAGGGGGATTCCTACTCCTAGTAGTAGTAGGTTTCCCCCTTTCCTAGTCCAGGTAGGAGAAGGGGGGAAGGAGGAGGAGGAGAGAAGGAAGGAGGGAGGCGCCGCCCCCTCCCATTGTCCAATTCAGATTGGTGCAAGGGGGGCACGTGCCACCTGCTGGCCAGCCCTCTCTCTTCTCCACTAAGGCCCATGAGGCACAATAGCTTCCCGGGGGGTTCCGGTAATCCGCGGTACTCCGAAACTTAACCGAAATGACCCGAACCATTCCGGTGTCTGAATGTAGTCTTCCAATATATGGATCTTTATGTCTCGAGCATTTTGAGACTCCTCGTCATGTTCGTGATCTCATTCGGGACTCAAAACAACCTTCGGTACATCAAATCACATAAACTCATAATACGAATCGTCATCGAACGTTAAGCGTGCAGACCCTACGGGTTTGAGAACTATGTAGACATGACCGAGACACATCTCCAGTAAATAACCAATAACGGAACCTGGATGCTCATATTGGCTCCTACATATTCTATGAAGATCTCTATCCGTCAAACTGCACAACAACATACTTTGTTCCCTTTGTCATCGGTATGTTACTTGCCCGAGATTCGATCATCGGTATCATCATACCTAGTTCAATCTCATTACCGGCAAGTCTCTTTACTCATTCCGTAATGCATCATCCCGCAACTAACTCATTGGTCACATTGCTTGCAAGGCTTATAGTGATGTGCATTACCGAGAGGGCCCAGAGATACCTCTCCGACAATCGGAGTGACAAATCCTAATCTCGATCTATGCCAACTCAACAAACACCATCGGAGACACCTGTAGAGCATCTTTATAATCACCTAGTTATGTTGTGACGTTTGATAGCATACTAAGTGTTCCTCTGGTATTCGGGAGTTGCATAATCTCATAGTCATAGGAGCATGTATAAGTCATGAAGAAAGCAATAGCAAGTAAACTAAATGATCATAGTGCTAAGCTAACGGATGGGTCTTGTCCATCACATCATTCTCTAATGATGTGATCCCGTTCATCAAATGACAATACATGTCTATGGCTAGGAAACTTAACCATCTTTGATTAACGAGCTAGTCTAGTAGAGGCATACTAGGGACACTCTGTTTGTCTATGTAGTCGCACATGTACTAAGTTTTCGTTTAATACAACTCTAGCATGAATAATAAACATTTATCATGATATAAGGAAATATAAATAACAACTTTATTATTGCCTCTAGGGCATATTTCCTTCACTTCTCCCTTTAGCTTATTAACCGAACAATGCGGAACATAAGAGGGCAAACACAAGCGCCGGGCAACCCAACTATTGACCAAAGACATAATTTAGAAACAATTCATATAGTGCAATATCCGCGACATCGAGCACATGGTATAAAAATAGTGCTGGACTTATGCTTAAGGTAAGTTTTACGGCCGAGCCCCCGGTCTCTTAGCCGGCTGCATCTTAAAAAAAGGTATGTACCGAAGTAGTTTGTTTCGGCATGATAAAGTGGAAAAAGGTATGCAACGTAAATGACTGCAATGGGATCTTGAAAAAATGGTCTTTATTTCCGATGAACTAGTTACGTCCAACCGTACAATTCAAACTGCCGAAGCTACTGTTAGAGATACTTCACAAATCTATTTGACAGGGGAATGGTTTACGCGGGGCCTGCTTGAGTGGTTTGACATCCCTACTGCACCCTGCTGCACATCTGCACCTTTGCTCTTTGGGAGGGTTCTGTAGACAAGAAGGATAGAGATCGACGAGTGGGCCCTTGAGAGACGGTCTTGAAAACTCACCGTGGTAAATCAGCTTTACGCTAGTTAGGTCCTAGATGGAACCTGTTAATGGTCCAAATACATGTTTGGCCATAGCTCGGTCGAGCAGAGTTCTTGGCCCGTGAATCGTTTTGTGCCCACAGCTACCCATGGAATTTTAAGCGCAAAATTGTGCACATGAGGTACGTATCTCGCGGTTGGAAAGGCCATGTTGTTTGGAGCGTATTCCTATTTTGCGAGAGCGTGGGAAGGCTCAAAAAGCGGCCGTAGCTCGGGCACGTTTGTGCGCATCTAGCATCTTAGGGTGGGACTGGGTTTTTGATGCCCCCTTACCACCCACGATTTCGGCTGCCAGGAACGCGGTGTGCTCCTTAGTTCGGAGCAAGTGCTCAGTGTTGCCGTTGACGGTAATGACGCCCTTAGGTCCAGGCATCTTGGGGTCCAGATATGCGTAGTGGCGGACGGTGTTAAATCGTACGAACTCTGTATGGCCGAGGAGTGTGATAACCGCTGCGAAAAGGGATGATAACCCACAAGTATAGGGGGTCGCAACATTTTTCGAGGGCAGAGTATTCAACCCGAATTTATTGATTCGACACAAGGGGAGCCAAAGAATATTCTCAAGCACTAACAGTTGATTTGTCAATTAAACCACACCTGAAAGTCTTAATATCTGCAGCAAAGTATTTAGTAGCAAAGTAATATGGAAGTAACGGTAGCAGTGGCAAAAGTAACATTATTGGTTTTGTAGTAATTGTAACAATAGCAACGAAAAAGTAACTAAGCGAAGATCAATATGTGAAAAGCTTGTAGGCAATGGATCAGTGATGGATAATTATGTCGGATGTGATTCCTCATGCAACAGTTATAATAGGGTCACACAGAACTAGCTCCAGTTCATCAATGTAATGTAGGAATGTATTTCAAATATAGTCATACGTGCTTATGGAAAAGAACTTGCATGCCATCTTTTGTCCTACCCTCCCGTGGCAGCGGGGTCCTATCGGAAACTAAGGGATATTAAGGCCTCCTTTTAATAGAGTACCGGAACAAAGCATTAACACTTAGTGAATACATGAACTCCTCAAACTATAGTCATCACCGCTGGTGGTCCCGATTATTGTCACTTCGGGGTTAACGGATCATAACACATAGTAGCTGACTATTGACTTGCAAAATACGATCAAGAACTCACATATATTCATGGAAACATAATAGGTTCAGATCTGAAATCATGGCACTCGGGCCCCAGTGACAAGCATTAGAAATAGCAAAGTCATAGCAACATCAATCTCAGAACATAATGGACACTAGGGATCAAACCCTAACAAAACTAACTCAATTACATGATAAATCTCATCCAACCCATCACCGTCCAGCAAGCCTACGATGGAATTACTCACGCACGGCGGTGAGCATCATGAAATTGGTGATGGAGGAAGGTTGATGATGACGATGGCGATGGATTCCCCTCTCCGGAGCCCTGGACGGACTCCACATCAGCCCTCCCGATAGAGATTAGGGCTTGGCGGCAGCTCCATATCATAAAACATGATGAATCCTTCTCTCTGATTTTTTTCTCAACGAAGATGAATATATAGAGTCGAAGTTGAGGTCAGTGGAGCCTCAGGGGGCCCACGTGATAAGGGGCGTGCCCCCCACCCTCGTGGACAGGGTGTGGGCCCCCTGACGTTGATTCTTTCGCCAGTATTTTTTATATATTCCAAAAATATTCTTCGTGAAGTTTTAGGTCATTCCGATAACTTTTATATCTGCACAAAAATAACACCATGCCAATTTTGCTGAAAACAGCGTCAGTCCGAGTTAGTTCCATTCAAATCATGCAAGTTAGAGTCCAAAACAAGGTCAAAAGTGTTTGGAAAAGTAGATACGGTGGAGACGTATCAACTCCCCCAAGCTTAAACCTTTGCTTGTCCTCAAATAATTCAGTTGACAAACTGAAAGTGATAAAGAAAAACTTTTACAAACTCTATTTGATCTTGTTGCTGTAAATATGTAAAGCCAGCATTCAAGATTTCAGCAAAGATTATGAACTAACCGTATTCACAATAACATTTAGGTCTCATGTTTACTCATATCAATGGCATAATCAACTAGCGAGCAATAATAGTAAATCTCGGATGACAACACTTTCTCAAAACAATCATAATATGATATAACAAGATGGTATCTTGCTAGCCCTTTCTGAGACCGCAAAACATAAATGCAGATCTCCTCTGAAGTTCAAGGGCTGACTAAACATTGTAATTCATGGTAAAAGAGATCCATTCACAGTCATACTCAATGTAAACTAATAGTAATGCAGGCAAATGACAGCGGTGCTCTCCAACTGGTGCTTTTTAATAAGAGGGTGATGGCTCAACATAAAAGTAAATAGATAGGCCCTTTTCAGAGGGAAGTAGGGATTTATAGAGGTGCCAGAGCTTGATTTTGAAATAGATATAAATAATATTTTGAGTGGCATACTTTCAGTGTCAACATAACAACCGAGAGATCTCGATATCTTCCATGCTACACAAATTATAGGCAGTTCCCAAACCGAATGGTAAAGTTTATACTTCCCCTACCACCAACAAACATCAATCCATGGCTTGTCCAAAACAACGGGTGCCTCCAACTAACAACAATCCTAGGGGAGTTTTGTTTGCAATTATTTTAATTTAAGCATGGTACTGGGCAACCCGGTTACCAGCCATTTTCTCGTGAATGAGGAGCGGAGTCCACTCCTCTTGAGAATAACCCACCTAGCATGAAGATATAGACAGCTCTAGTTGATACATGAGCTATTCGAGCATACAAAATAGAATTTTATTTGAAGGTGTAGAGTTTGGCACATACAAATTTACTTGGAAGGGCAGGTAGATACCGCATATAGGACGGTATGGTGGACTAATATGGAATACATTTTGGGGTTTATGGAAGTGGATGCACAAGCAGTATTCCTGCTTAGTACAAGTGAAGGCTAGAAAGAGACTGTGAAGCGACCAGCTAGAGAGCGACAACAGTCATGAACATGCATTAAAATTAATCAACACTGAGTGCAAGCATGAGTAGGATATAATTCACCATGAACATAAATGTCATGGAGGCTATGTTGATTTTGTTTCAACTACATGCGTGAACATGTGCCAAGTCAAGCCACTCGAATCGTTCAAAGGAGGATACCACCCTATCATACCACATCACAACCATTTTAATAGCATGTTGGCACGCAAGGTAAACCATTATAAACTCCTGGCTAATTAAGCATGCCATGAGAAACTATAATCTCTAATTGTCATTGCAAACATGTTTCATTCATAATAGGCTGAATCAGGAATGATGAACTAATCATATTTACAAAAACAAGATTGGTCGAGTTCATATCAGCTTCTCTCATCTCAATCAGTCCATCATGTATCATCATTATTGCCTTTCACTTGCACAACCGAACGATGTGGATAATAATAATAATAGTGCACGTGCATTGGACTAAGCTGGAATCTGTAAGCATTCAATACAAGGGAGAAGACAAGGTAATATGGGCTCTTTGTTAGATCAACAATAATGCATATGGGAGCCACTTAATGTTTTCATCATGGTCTTCTCCTCTCGACCCCAAAGAAAAGAAAAGAAACAAAACTATTTACATGGGAAAGCTCCCAACAAGCAAAAGAAGAACGAGAAATCTTTTTGGATTATCTTTTAATTACTACTGCTACAGGCATGGGAAGTAAACTAGCGAAAAGCTACAACTATTTTTTTGGTTTTTCTTAAGGTTTTTCAAAGACACAAGAAGAATGCTGGAAAGGAAAATAAACTAGCATGGATATTACAATGAAAAAAGTATGAGGACCGACAACTGGCATGAGTGTGTGAACATGAATGTAATGTCGGTGAGAAATACGTACTCCCCCAAGCTTTGGATTTTGGCCTAAGTTGGTCTATGGCCATGGCTCAAAGCTGCCCTCTCCGGTGTACGGAGGAGTGTCCTCTGGGTGCCACTAGTTGGCAATCTCCTCCGGATCCCACTGATAAACAGACTGATGGTAAGGATCAAGTGGTGGCTCCGACTCAAGCTCTGGAGCTGATGTCAGGCTCCAGTATGCATGAACGGCCTCCCACAACACGAGGTACGTGCCTGAAAATATGTTAAACAAAGAGGGAGAAGGCAAGGTAATAATCTCATAGTAGTTTTTATCAAATATCAATCTATATATAAGCATCTTCTTTTTATCCTAACAATAAAATCATGTGCTACCATACTTTTATAATATAGAAAAATAGGAGGCAGCAACTTTTCCTCTTTCTCATAATGCCTAATAGGTATGTTAAAGTGTGCAGCAAGGCGCGAAGCAAAGATGCCTCCAAAGATGGGACCCTTTGTGTGGTTCAAATTAAACCACTTAGCAACAATAGCGCCTAAACTAAAAGTGGTATCATGAAACAAACCATGGCGCAAAATAACAATATCAGGAGCACTGAGATTTCCACTATTCCCGTGACCAATTAAGCATCTACTGGCAAGTATTGCAAAGTAACATAGAACAGGAAAATGTGTGCTAGTAATTCTTGCATCGGAAACTTTCCTCGTTTGCCCTACATCAATAATATCAATAAATCCCTGCACATCATTACGATGTGTTTCCTCTATGCTGCCCGCAAAGGGTATCTTACAGACCCTACAAAGCTCATATAGTGACATCTCCTTAACCTCATCATATAAATGAAATTCCACCGAAGGTGGTGATTTCTTAGCATGAAAGTAAAAAAATTGCACGAAAATATTAGTGAGGAGATACTATTCGCGCTGGTCGCGGAGGAAGTCGATGAGGCCTGCATTCTCAGCCAAATAGTAAAAGTCCTCATATATATCGGCAGCTCTCAAGAACTCATCACAAGGCCATTCGCACGGTCGAACTTCCGCAGTGCGAGGGAGATTATATTTGGGCTTCTTATTCTCTTCACTTTGCTTATCCTTCGAGCTTCGGCTCGAAGAGCCCCACAACAATCTCTTCATCATTTTCTTTCTCTGAAAAATTTCTGAAATTTTTAGTAACTCAAAATAAAAGTGAACCAAACTCAACAAGATTGATAGCAACTACTCCTACAAGTGCCTAGAGGCTATATCATGCATTAAAACTACTTTTGACCACATAAATTTGACATGCAAGCTCAAGAAATAGGTCACCTAAGCAGCAAAAATTTGCAATAAATAAAGAACTAGAACAAAAACTAATTGGACCATTGGAGGAGTCACATACCGAAGAACAATCCCCCAAAGCAGTTTTGTGAATGGAGCTTTGAGCAAGGAGATCGAAAATGGCAACAAGATGAGCTAGAACTCGGGTTTGAGATGGTGGAAGATTTTTTCTGGAGGAAGGCGAAGTGTGTAGGTGCAAGAATAAGTGGAGGGGGCCCACGTGTGGTCCATGAGGTAGGGGGCGCGCCCTGGACCCTCGTGGCCAGGTAGTGTGGCCTAGGTGTGTTCTCAGTGCCAATAATTCTTGAATATTCTAGAAAAAATCAGATAAAATTTTCAGGGCATTTGGAGATCTTTTATTTTCGAGGTATTTTTTATTGCAAGGATAATTCAGAAAACGGACAAAAAATACTAGTTTTGCTTTATTTATTCTAAATAACAGAAAGTAAAAGGAGGGTATAGAGAGTTGTGCTTTCTAACTTCATCCATCTCATGCTCATCAAAAGGAATCCACTAACAAGGTTGATCAAGTCTTGTTAACAAACTCTTTCCGAATCGCATGAAACCGGAGAATTTTCGAATAACACTAGGTTACCTCAACGGGGATGTGCATGTCCCCAACAATAAGAATATCATATATCTTCTTGACAGTAGGAAGAGGAAATTCAAAACCTCCAATAATAATCATTGAAGTTTTTCCAATAGAATTAATACTGTGGACTTGAGGTTGTTTCCTCGGAAAATGTACCGTATGCTCATTACCATTAACATGAAAAGTGACATTGCCTTTGTTACAATCAATAACAGCCCTGCAATATTCAAAAAAGGTCTACCAAGGATAATCGACATACTATCATCCTCGGGAATATTAAGAATAACAAAGTCCGTTAAAATAGTAATGTTTGCAACCACAACAGGCACATCCTCACAAATACCGACAGGTATAGAAGTTTATTTATCGGCCATTTGCAAAGATATTTCAGTAGGTGTCAACTTATTCAAATCAAGTCTACGATATAAAGAGAGAGGCATAAGACTAACAACGGCTCCAAGATCACATAAAGCAGTTTTAACATAGTTTCTTTTAATGGAGCATGGTATAGTTGGTACTCCTGGATCTTCCCGTTTCTTTGGTATTCCACCTTTAAAGTATAATTAGCAAGCATGGTGGAAATTTCAGCCTCCAGTATCTTTCTTTTATTTGTAACATTATCTTTCATGTACTTAGCGTAAGGATTCATTTCGGCAAAGCGCTCAAAATCCTCATCATCTTTTTTCTTCGATGGTTAATTTGGGAGGAAAAGGCATGGGTTTCTGAACCCATGGTTCTCTTTCTTTACCATGCTTCCTAGCAACAAAGTCTCTCTTATCATAACGTTGATTCTTTGATTGTGGGTTATCATGATCAACAACAGGTTCAATCTCTACATCATTGTCATTGCTAGGTTGAGCATCAACATGAACATCATCATTAATATTATCACTAGGTTCATGTTCATTACTAGATGGTGTTTCAGCATTAGAAATAGAAATATCATTGGGATTCTTAGGTGTGTCAACAACAGGTTCACTAGAAGCATGCAAAGTCCTATCATTTTTCTTTTTCTTCTTCTTAGAAGAACTAGGTGCATCAACATTAGTTCTATGAGAATCTTGCTCAATTCTCTTCGGGTGGCCCTCAGGATATAAAGGTTCTTGAGTCATTTTACCCCCTCTAGTCACAACTCTAACAACATTTTCATTTTACTTATTATCCAATTCACTGAGCAAATCATTCTGAGCTTTAAGTACTTTTTCTACGTGAGTGGTAACCATAGAAGCATGTTTACTAATAAGTTTAAGTTCACCTTTAACTCTAGAAATGTAATGACTCAAGTGTTCAATCATATAAGCATTTCATTTCTATTGCCTACCAACATAAGCATTGAAGTATTCTTGTTTAACAATAAAATTATTAAACTCATCTAAGCATTGGCTAGCAGACTTATAACGAGGAATATCACCTTCATCATCTATAGAGAGAATTTACCTTTACTACCTATGTCGGGTTATCAAGACCATTTATTTCTTCAATAGGTGGTAAATTCTTAACATCTTCGGCTTTAATACCTTTTTCTTTCATAGATTTCTTTACCTCTTGCATATCTTCAGGACTGAGAAATAGAATACCCCTTTTCTTCAAAGTTGGCTTAGGAGTTGGTTCAGGAAGTGTCCAATCATTTTCATTACTCAACATATTATTCAATAGCAATTCAGCTTAATCAACAGTTCTTTCCCTGAAAACGGAACCAAGACACCTATCCAGGTGGTCTTTGGAAACATCAATTTGTCCATTATAAAAGATATCAAGTATTTCGTTTTTCTTGAGAGGATGATCAGTCACAGCATTAAGTAATCGGAGAAGCCTCCCCCAAGCTTGTGGGAGACTCTCTTCTTCAGTTTGCACAAAATTATATATTTCCCTTAGGGCAGGTTGTTTCTTATGAGAGGGGAAATATTTAGCAGAGAAGTAATAAATCATATTCTGGGGACTACGCACACAACCAGGATCAAGAGAATTAAACCATGTTTTAACATCAGCCTTTAATGAGAACGGGAAGAACTTAAGGATAAAGTAATAGCGAGTTTTCTCATCATTAGTGAACAGGGTGGCTATATCATTTAATTTAGTAAGATGTGCCACAACAGTTTCAGATTCATAGCCATAAAAAGGATCAGATTCAGCCATAGTAATCAACTCAGGATCGATAGAGAAATCATAATCCTTATCGGAAATACAGATAGGTGAAGTAGAAAAAGGAGGGTTTTATTTCATTCTAGCATTCAAAGACTTTTCTTTCAGCTTAGCTAACAGTTTCTTAAGATCGTATCTATCATTGCAAGCTAAAAAGTCTCTAGCAGTTTCTTAATCCATAACATAACCCTCAGGCACAACAGGCAATTCATATCTAGGGGGAGAATCTTCATCATCACAGTCATCAATATTATCAGTTTCAATAATTTCATTCTCTCTAGCGCTAGCAAGTTGTTCATCCAGAAATTCACCTAGTGGCACAATATTATCAAGCATAGAAGTAGTTTCATCATAAGCATCATGCATAGCAGAAGGGGCAACATCAATAACATGCAACATATCAGAATGAATAGCAGGAGTAGGAGTCACAAGTTTACTCAAAACAGAAGGTGAATCAGGTGCAGAGCTAGATTGCAGTTCCTTACCTCCCCTCGTAGTTGAGGTAAAAATCTTGGTTCTTTCATCTCTCAAGTTCCTCATAGTGATCAGCAGATATAAATCCCAAGTGACTCAAAGAATAGAGCTATGCTCCTCGGCAACGGCACCAGAAAATAGTCTTGATGACCCACAAGTATAGGGGATCACACCAGTTTTCGAGGGTAGAGTATTCGACCCAAATTTATTGATTCGACACAAGGAGAGCCAAAGAATATTCTCAAGTATTAACAGTTGAGTTGTCAATTCAACCGCACCTGAAAGACTTAATATCTGTAGCAAAGTATTTAGTAGCAAAGTAATATGGAAGTAATGGTAGTAGTGGCAGAGGTAACACTATTGGTTTTGTAGTGATTGTAACAGTAGCAACGGAAAAGTAACTAAGCAAAGATCAATATGTGAAAAGCTCGTAGGCAATGGATCAGTGATAGATAATTATGTAAGATGTGATTCCCCATGCAACAGTTATAACATAGGGTGACAAAGAACTAGCTCCAATTCACTAATGTAATGTAGGCATGTATTCCGAATATAGTCATACGTGCTTATGGAAAAGCACTTGCATGACATATTTTGTCCTACACTCCCGTGACAGCGGGGTCCTATCGGAAACTAAGGGATATTAAGGCCTCCTTTGAATAGAGTACCGGAACAAAGCATTAACACTTAGTGAATACATGAACTCCTCAAACTATAGTCATCACCGGGAGTGGTCCCGATTATTGTCACTTCGGGGTTACCGGATCATAACACATAGTAGGTGACTATTGATTTGCAAAATAGGATCAAGAACTCATATATATTCATGGAAACATAATAGGTTCAGATCTGAAATCATGGCACTCGGGCCCTAGTGACAAGCATTAAGCATAGCAAAGTCATAGCAACATCAATCTCAGAACATAATGGATACCAGGGATCAAACCCTAACAAAACTAACTCGATTACATGATAAATCTCATCCAACCTATCACCGTCTAGCAAGCCTACGATGGAATTACTCACGCACGGCGGTGAGCATCCTGAAATTGGTGATGGAGGAGGGTTGATGATGATGATGGCAACAGATTCCCCTCTCTGGAGCCCCGAATGGACTCCAGATCAGCCATCCCGAGAGAGATTAGGGCTTGTCAGCGGCTCCGTATCATAAAACGCGATGAATCCTTGTCTCTGATTTTTTTCTCCCCGAACAATAATATACAGAGTCGTAGTTGAGGTCGGTGGAGCCTCGGGGGGGCCCAGGAGATAGGGGGTGGGCGTGCCCCCACCCTCGTGGACAGGGTGTGGGCCCCCTGACGTTGATTCTTTCGCTGGTATTTTTTATATATTCCAAAAATATTCTCCGTGAAGTTTCAGGTCATTCTGAGAACTTTTATTTCTGCACAAAAATATGACCATGGCAATTCTGTTGAAAACAGCGTCAATCTGGGTTAGTTCCATTCAAATCATGCAAGTTAGAGTCCAAAACAAGGTCACAAGTGTTTGGAAAAGTAGATACGGTGGAGACATATGAAGGGATGATGTAAAAGATCAAGTTTTCACTGTATTTGAGTAAATCAGATTGAGGCTGCTACCACCGTCCATAAGGACTCTGGTGAGGTGGTATTCATCCATGATGGGGTCGAGCACCAGAGCCGCTATTCCTCCATGACAGATACTGGTCGGATCGTCTCTATAGTCGAAGGTGATCAGGAAGGCCGACCATGGGTTGTATTTCGGGGCTACCGGCTCTACGGCATAGACATCCCAAAGTGCACTCTTCCGCTCCTTCTTCGGTATGTGTGTGACATAGATCATGTTCACATTTTTTACCTCGGGAGGGAAATGTTTCTGGCCTCCATTGTATGGGCTGCTAGGCTCGTCATCGTCCTTGTTACGGGACTCTTGCCTTGTTCCTCGGTTGTAAGCTTGCCGCCCTATTTGATCACCCAACATATACGGGTGGTGTGGTTGGCGGGCTTGTCTGAGGTGCCATGGATCTGGCAGTGTCGGATTCAGGGTTCCACGGAGCCTTGAGAGGTTTGAACACTGGGGTGCGTGCGAAGAACTCGTCCTCCCCCAACCTGCCTATGCGCCAATCCTACGGCCTAGCTCGACGAACCCAATGAACAAGAGACTCAGCAGTTTACCCAGGTTCGGGCCACCTTGCGGTGTAAAACCCTACTCCTGCTTTGTGGTGGATTGGCCTCGATGGGCTAAGGATGAACTAGTACAATGGATGAACAGCCTCAGGAGGTGAGGTGTTCTTGGGCTCGGTCAGCTGGTGAGGTGGTCAGGGTGGAATGGATCCCTCCCTCTACGGTGGTATCCAGTCCTATTTATAGTGGCCTTGGTCCTCTTACCAAATGTAGGCGGGAAGGGATCCCTGTAGCGACTAGACCTCAAACGGTCCAATCTTGTGCTTAGGTGTCATCCCTGGATCAGTAATGCTGACACCACACAGTACTTGAAGGACTTATAACAGAGTAGCAATCACACACTTATTACATCGAGAGTCTCAAAAGAGAACTTACTACAATAAATATGGCTTAAGGCCATCTAATAATGATAACAGTGGAAGGCTTGGAAGATAAGTGAGTCCATCAACTCCAACGGCATCACAGAGTATAGAACCACGACCTAAAAGCACCTTAATCGTCGTATGAAAAGTCTGCAACATTAACGTTGCAGCCCGAAACGGGCCAGCACATGGAATATGCTCGCAATGTAACACATAGAGAGCAATGAAAGAATAAGTCTATACTACATGCATATTTGGCAGGTGGAAAGCTCTATGGTTACATTTTTTGCGTAAAGCCAATTTTTCCCTACTGCAAAGGAATATAAATTTTATTTAACTATCATGGTGGTTGTTAAACATTGAGAATGGTTGACAGCATTCTCAATCCCAATTAAACATCATCATTAAACAAAACCCAACAAAATTTATTTTAGAGTCACATGATGAGATTCACATGATAATCTAGGTACTAGATACTCAAGATGTCCATTACCGAGGACACGACTAACCATGATTAGTTTATACACTCTGCAGAGGTTTGTGCACTTTTCCCCACAAGAATCGATCGCCTCCGTTTGATTTCTCGCACTACATGGTGTTTGAGAAACGGATGACCGAGACATAGTCTTTCAGAAGCGCTAGCACCTTACGATCGGGTAGACAGTTACACCTACTTTCCCCTACATCTGCTAGTCTACCACTGTAAGAGTTGGCACGACTTAATAAACTATGCTAGATCCCATAGTAGCTTGTGGCTGCACACGGAAGTTTCTAGCATGAATAATCTCATGATCCGTTTGATCCTGGGTGGCGGTCCAAAAGAAAACAGGCAATCGCTGGAATACCCAGGTGCCTCAATCCACCCAGATGTGTATTTAAGTTGCCACCTTAGATAAACCATTAATTTAACAATCTCACATCTGTCATGGATTTGACTCACCCAATCCACGTCTACTAGCATAGCATGGCATAATAAGCAAACGTAGAAGTAACATCCAAAGGTTTGATAATAATAGGTAATAGGTACTACCTCATCTACTCCCCAAACCCATAATTTAATTAGATCCTAATCATGCAATGTGTGAGGGTTGATCTAATGCAATAAAAACTGGGTAGTAGGAGGTATGATCAAAGTGTTACTTGCCTTGCTGATGATCCGTGAAACCAAGTGATTCGAATTAGCAAGCGGCGCACTACGGGTACTCTATCGCAAACAAACAAACATACAATAAGTACTCAACTAATGCACAGGTAAAACTCGAATAAGAGATCTAACTAGAAAGTTCAACTTAAGAACTCCGGTTGGCAAAAAGAATCAAATCGAACAAAGCAACGAAAGACATACGGCAAAAGAAACAAGCTCCGTTTACTATTCTGGATCTAGAGCAATTTTTTACAGTGGAAAAAACTTGTTTGAGTTGGTTAAATGGAAAGAGGGTTTCGAGATGAAACTCCAGGTGCTTGAATCGCCTGATTCCGATAAACGAGCGAAAATTTATACTAGAACAAAAAATGGATCGGGAATCGCGATCAGAAAAATTGCGGATTCAATCTGAGAAAAAGAAAACGACGAAAAGATTAATGAATGGACGTTCGTTAACTGGATCTAATCGAAGAACGCGTTCGTTGAAATGAACGAACGAGCAAACGCTCGCTAATTAGATAAACCGGAAAAACCGATCTATAAAAAAACGAACTAAAAAAGTTGAACAAAACCGACGGAAAACCGATCGGTTTGTCGAAAAAAAACGGTGGCGGCGAGGTCAACCTCCGGCGGCGGTGGATCCGGCGGCGGCGACGGCGGGCGGCGCGGCGGGCGGCGGCGGCGGGCTAGGGCGGCGGGGCTGGCGGCTAGGGTTTGGTGGGGGGTCCGGCTGGGCCTCCCCGGCTTATAAAGCCGGCCGGGCCAAGTGTCCAGGTCGGACACGGCCCGGTAAGTCGGTTGCGTTTTTTTAGTTACGCTCAGAAAAAAACAAAAGGAATACTAAACGGACTCTAAAAATCCCGAAATAAATTTTCCTCGACTTCTAAAATCGAGCCGTACGGGATGAACATTTATTTGGGGCCTAAATGCAATTTTGAAAAAGGCGCATTTTTCCTAAATTCAAATAAAATAGCAAATAAAACCAAAATAAAATCTTATTTGATTTGTTAATTAAATCCTCAATATTTCTTTATTTTTGGGAAAGTCATTTTATTCCCTCCCTCATAGTTTGATAATAGAAATAATTGAAGATAAAATAAATAAAATCAAATGATCCTGTTTTCAAAATTTGAGAAAACTCAAATATGAAAATCAAGAAATCCCCAACTCTCTCCGAGGGTCCTTGAGTTGCGTAGAATTTTCTAGGATCAACCAAAATGCAATAAAATATGATATGCAATGATGATCTAGTGTATAACATTCCAAATTGAAAATTTGGGATGTTACAAACCTACCCCCCCCCCCTTAAGAAGAATCTCGCCTCGAGATTTGGGTTGGCTAGAAAATAGGTGAGGGTGGTCCTTTAGCAATTCTTCCTCTCGCTCCCAGGTGGCTTCATCCTCCGTGTGGTGGCTCCACTGAACTTTGCAAAACTTTATAACCTTGCTGCGGGTGACTCGACTGGCATATTCTAGAATATTGACTGGTTTCTCTTCATAGGTCAAATCACTATCCAACTGAATCGCTTCCAGCGGCACTGTATCTCTCAGCGGTATATCAGCCATCTCTGCATGGCACTTCTTCAACTGGGAAACGTGGAACACGTCGTGAACTCCTAACAATTCTTTGGGCAATTCCAACTTGTAGGCTACTTCTCCAATACGCTCCAAATTTTGTATGGGCCTACAAAATGTGGCGCTTACTTTCCCTTAACTCCAAAGCGCTTAACTCCTCGAAGTGGAGATACTCGAAGATAAACTCGGTCTCTGACTTCATAAACTGTCTCCTTGCGTTTAGAATCTGTGTAGCTCTTCTGCCTGGATTGAGCTACCTTGAGCCTATCGCGAATCAATTTCACTTTCTGTTCAGACTCCTTAATCAGATCCGGTCCAAACAACTGGCGGTCTCCAACTTCATCCCACGACAATGGGGTCCTGCACCTCCTTCTGTACAAGGCTTCGAAAGGGGCCATCTTTAAACTGCATTGATAGCTGTTGTTGTAAGAGAACTCTTCATATGGCAAATTTTCGTCCCAACTGATCCGTAATCTAGCGCACAAGCTCTCAGCATATCCTCCAAAATCTGATTGACTCTCTCGGTCTGTCCATCTGTCTGAGGTTGGAAAGTTGTACTGAATTCTAGCCTGGTACCCAAAGTTTCATGCAACTAATTCCAGAGCTTTGAGGTAAATTGGGTTCCTCTATTTGATACAATGCTCCTTGGAACTCCATCAAACAGACGATCCTAGTCTTGTATATCTTTGCCAACTTTGCACTAGTATAGGTAGTCTTCACTGGAATGAAATGAGCTACAACCCGTATCGAGTCATAGCCTGAACGAGTTCTGGGTAAACCCGTAATAAAATCCATGCCTAACTTATCCCACTTCCATTCAGGTATCGGCAATGGATGCAGCAATCCTGCTGGCTTCTGATGCTCTGCCTTCACTTTCTGACATACATCACAAACTGCTACATACTCCGCAATATCCTTCTTCATTCCAGTCCACCAGAAAGTATCCTTCAAATCCAAATACATCTTGGTATTTCCTGGGTGAATCGAATATGGTGAATAATGTGCCTCTTGCAGAATTAACTTCCTGATCTCCGAATCATTAGGCACATAAACACGGTCTTCAAACCATAAGGTATCGTGCTCATCTTCACGAAATCCCTTAGCTTTTCCTTTGCTCATTTTCTCCTTTATAGAGGCAATCTCCTTGTCAGTCTTCTGGGCTTCTCTGATCTTATCCATCAAAGTAGACTAAATCTCCAATGCTGCTATATAGCCTCTCGGAACTATTTCCAAACATAGCTCTCGAAGATTTTTGGCTAACTCCCTTGGTAAATCTCCCGTCATTAAGGTGTTGACATGACTTTTACGGCTCAACGCGTCAGCTACTACGTTGGCCTTTCCGGGGTGATAATGCAATCTCATATCATAGTCCTTGATGAGCTCCAACCATCTCCTTTGCCTGAGATTCAACTCCTTCTGCGTGAAAATATACTTCAAACTCTTGTGATCCGTGTACACCTCACAATGGTTTCCAATGAGAAAGTGTCTCCAGGTTTTCAATGCATGCACTACGGCTGCTAACTCCAAATCATGCGAGCATTATTTAACTCATGAGGCTTAAGCTGTCGTGAGGCATATGAAACAACTCTTGCTTCCTGCATAAGTACTGCTCCAAGTCCTCGACGTGAAGCGTCGCAATACACCTCATAATCCTTGGTCTGATCCGGCAAAATCAACACAGGTGATGTAACCAAACATTTCTTTAAATCCTGGAAACTAGCCTCACATTCCTCAGTCCATGTGAACTTGGTATCCTTTTTCAACAACTCCGTCATAGGCTTCGCAATCTTTGAGAAATTCTCAATAAACCTCCGGTAGTATCCTGCGAGTCCAAGAAAACTTCAAATCTCTCCAACTGTTGTTGGGGCTTCCCAATTTGTCACGGTATCAACTTTAGTGGGATCTACTTCTATACCTTCTCCGGATATAACGTGTCCGAGAAATCCAACTTCCTTCAACCAAAACTCACATTTGCTAAACTTGGCATATAACTAATGTTCTCTGAGCTTACCAAGTACCAAACGCAAATGCTCCTTATGCTCCTCTTCATTCTTCGAGTAAACCAGGGTATCATCAATGAACACCATGACGAACTTATCCAAAAACTCCATGAATACTTTGTTCATCATGTTCATAAAATATGCAGGTGCGTTAGTCAGACCAAATGGCATAACGGTATACTCGTACATCCCATACTTGGTGGTAAAAGCCGTCTTAGGTATATCCTGTTCTCGAATCTTCAACTGTTGGTATCCTGATCGCAGATCGATCTTGGAAAATACCTTAGCTCCTTGCAATCGATCAAACAGATCATTGATCATTGGTAGTGGGTACTTGTTCTTGATGGTTACTTCATTCAATCCTCGATAATCAACAACCATCCTTAAAGATCCATCCTTCTTCTACACTAGAAGTACTGGCGATCCCCAAGGCGAATAACTTGGGCGAATATATCCTTTATCCCGTAACTCCTTAATCTGCTTCTTAATCTCCACCAAATCCTTTGCAGGCATCCTATATGGTCTCTTCGATAGTGGCCCTGTGCCTGGCAAAAGCTCAATCAAAAACTCAATATCTCTATCCGGTGGCATGCCTGGAAACTCCTCTGGAAATACATCAGGGAAATCCTTCACCACTGGTACTTCCTGCTGCACAAATCTTGTTAAACAATTTACTTGAGTCCTCTTTGGCACATGTCGGGATACATACTTGATCCTTCTCCCTTCTGGGGTGGTAAGCAAGATCGACTTACTAGCGCAATCGATGTTTCCTCCATACATCGACAGCCAATCCATACCCAGAATTACATCCAATCCTTGTGATTCCAAAATGATTAAATCCGAGGGAAACACATGCCTACCTATACTCAATGGCACTTGAAAACATCCTTGACTAGCCATATACTCCACTCCTGGTGAGCTTACTAACATAGGTGTTCTAAGAATTTTGGTGGGCAGATTATACTTATCCACAAATCCCCTTGATATGTATGAATGGGATGCACCAGTATCGAAAAGAACGAGTGTAGTAAATGACTTAACCAAAAACTTACCGATTACAGCATCCGGCTGCTCTTCAACCTCCTCCACGTTAACGTGGTTCACCTGTCCCCTGTTGAAAGGGTTCGGCTTCTTCCTAGAGCTTCCATTGCCATTTCCATTCTGGGATTCAGGACATTCATTAGCATAATGTCCGGTCTTCTGGCACTTGAAACAAGTGACTTGGCTCGGGTATCTCTTGGCTGGGGTTGATGGGTTGGTGTGGTTCTGGCCATTGCTTCCTCCATTCCCATTACCATTCTTGGTGACATTGTGATTGTGTGAGCTACCTCCTCCATGGGTATGCTGAAAATGTCCTCCCGGTCTAGGGGTAAAACGTGGCTTCTGCTGAGCTCCTGAATTCTACTTCCCTTGTCCATACTTCCTCTTGCGGGTCTCAATCTGCTACTTCCCTTCAATCATAAGGTTGCTACCATCAACTGCATGATCAACTCATCATTCAATCCTTCCAGAAAATTCTCCTGCTTAGCTGCATCCGTAGCTACGTCATCTGGGGCATAACGTGCTAACTTACTAAAGTCCTCCACATACTGGCCAACTGTCCTTCCTCCTTGGCGCAAGTTGCGAAACTCTCGCTTCTTCATGGCCATACCTCCTGCTGAAACATGGGCAGTACGGAAAGCTTGCTGAAACTGGTCCCACATGACAGTGTCGACAGGGAAAGTGGCTGTGAAATTCTCCCACCATGATGTTGCGGGTCCATTAAGCTGATGGCGGCAAACTTCACCTTTTCCGCATCTGTGCATCCTGCGGTGGTCAACTCCCTTGCTGTCTGACGGAGCCAATCATCTGCTACTATCGGCTCGGTGCTACTAGAGAACACCGGCGGATTCAGCCTAAGAAAACGGGCTAAGTGATCAATGGGTGGTGGTGGTGGTGGGTTGTTGTTGTTTTTCCCCTGATTCTAATTCTGGACTAGCAACTGCATCAATGTGTACTGCTGCTGGATCAACTGGGTGAGCTCCGGTGGGAAGGTAAATCTGGGGTCACGTCTCGGAGGCATCTGAGGGTTTAGAAAAGATGAGATTTAAGAATGGAGGGGGTCTAAAGAGAAAACACTATGCATATGCACATGAGGCAAAAGCAAACAATTCACTTCAATCAAACAAACAAGGCATACAATCGATCTAACTATCGCAAAAGTGCTCGTGCTACTATATTTACATGGTGGAATACTACTACTAATGGGTGGTCTACTAGAAATATTATTCGGTTGCAGACTCCATGATATCTGCTCGAGCTTCATCAACATAGTCATCATCGCTATCATCTGGATCCGAGTCGGTGTCGTCGATGATGAAGTAGTCTTCCGGGCGAATTTCCTTGGGTTCTTCGTCTTCTTCTACTGGTGTAGTGCCTCCCATGAATATTCTGATCTTCTTGATCAGGTCATCATTCTTCTCCACTAGTACTTCGATTTCCTCTTCATAATCTTCACGCGTAGCCTTGAGTTCTTCCTCCAGTTCCTTGATTCTTGTCCTCGCCTTCTTCAGATCTATCATGTCCGCGCACATCTGGTTCTCCGGACGTCGAATGTGCTGGTTTAGCTCCTGGATAAAAGCTGCAACTGATCTATCCTTCTTGGTGTTGATCATCTCCCAGTGCTCATCTCGGCGCCCACAAATCTGGTAGATAGTATCCTTGAGATCATTGTGGTAAACTTCTCCAATGCGTCCCATGGCGATGTGAGCTGCCATGCTCTTTGCTAGATTCCAAGTTGGTGCATCAAAAGAAAACTCTATGGGCTCAGTGACTGGCATGAACGTCCTTCCTAGAACTTGAACTTGAATCATCCAGCGCTCTTCTTCAGGTAGAGTGGCGTTGTAGGTCTCGGTGAAGCTTGGTACTCCTATGTTCAGGTATCTAGTGACTTCCTTCAAGTGGCGTCCAAAGGGTGTATCTTCATCCGGTTGCGTGAACTTATTCCTTGCATCCGCCATCCTAAAAGAGTAGAAAAGATGAGAGGTAAGAATGAGAAGAGAGTGAGTAGTGATCTAGGTCTTTTAGCTTAGTGGTCGTGTCCTACAGTCAGCGTGTGCTCTGATACCATCTTGTAGCGACCAGACCTCAAACGGTCCAATCTCTGTGCTCAGGTGTCATCCCTGGATCAGTAATGCTGACACCACACAGTACTTGAAGGATTTATAACAGAGTAGCAATCACACACTTATTACATCGAGAGTCTCAAAAGAGAACTTACTATAATAAATATGGCTTAAGGCCATCTAATAATGATAACAGTGGAAGGCTTGGAAGATAAGTGAGTCCATCAACTCCAACGGCATCACTGAGTATAGAACCATGACCTAAAAGCACCTTAACCATCGTCTGAAAAGTCTGCAACATTAACGTTGCAGCCCGAAACGGGCCAGCACATGGAATATGCTGGCAATGTAACACATAGAGAGCAATGGAAGAATAAGTCTATACTACATGCATATTTGGCCGGTGGAAAGCTCTATGGTTACAGTTTTTTTGCGTAAAGCCAATTTTTCCCTACTGCAAAGGAATATAAATTTTATTTAACTATCATGGTGGTTGTTAAACATTGAGAATGGTTGACAGCATTCTCAATCCCAATTAAACATCATCATTAAACAAAACCCAACAAAATTTATTTTAGAGTAACATGATGAGATTCACATGATAATCCAGGTACTAGATACTCAAGATGTCCATAACCGAGGACATGGCTAACCATGATTAGTTTATACACTCTGCAGAGGTTTGTGCACTTTTTCCCACAAGACTCGATCGCCTCCGTTTGATTTCTTGCACTACATGGTGTTTGAGAAACGGATGACCGAGACATAGTCTTTCAGAAGCTCTAGCACCTTACAATCGGGTAGACCGTTACACCTACTTTCCCCTACATCTGCTAGTCTACCACTGTAAGAGTTTGCACGACTTAATCAACTATGCTAGAGCCCATAGTAGCTTGTGGCTACACACGGAAGTTTCTAGCATGAATAATCTCATGATCCCTTTGAGCCTGGGTGCCTCAATCCACCCAGATGTGTATTTAAGTTGCCACCTTAGATAAACCATTAATTTAACAATCTCACATCTGTCATGGATTTCACTCACCCAATCCACGTCTATTAGCATAGCATGGCATAATAAGCAAACGTAGAAGTAACTACCAAAGGTTTGATAATAACAGGTAATAGGTACTACCTCATCTACTCCCCAAACCCACAATTTAATTAGATCCTAATCATGCAATCTGTGAGGGTTGATCTAACGCAATAAAAACTGGGTTGTAGGAGGTATGATCAAAGTGTTACTTTCCTTGCTGATGATCCGCGAAACCTAGCGATTCGAAGTAGCAAGCGGCACACTCCGAGTACTCTATCGCAAACAAACAAGCATACAATAAGTACTCAACTAATGCACAGGTAAAACTCGAATAAGAGATCTAACTAGAAAGTTCAACTTAAGAACTCTGGTTGGCAAAAAGAATCAAATCGAACAAAGCAACGAAAGACAAACGGCAAAAGAAACAAGCTTCGTTTGGTCTTCTCTCGATCACACGGCGAGACTATTTTCAGAATACAAAATTTAACTTAGGCGAAATGTTGCCCATTGTATAATCATACCAAAGCAATGAAGCACCTAGTGTTGGCCAATAAATAGTACAGTACTACTTTTCTGCAATCCATGAAGTGACTATCCAATCTTTCTATGTCTAATCGAGTGGCTAGTGCAACAGTAGAGTAGTTATTTTATTACAGGGTATAGTACAATGGTTTTACTGAACAGATTTCAATAAACTTTGGCACCGGAAGTTTTCTATAAGAATTAACAATACAAAATGTAAATGTAACAAATTTCAGCATTGGTATTCTAGTTGTGCATGAGCATTAAACCAAATACAAAAGTCTGAAGGTAACTAGCATTATTAACTAATGACAGTATAAAAAATTGCAAACCATGTACCTCCAAGGTAAATATCATTTCGAACTTGGGGGACCTTAAAAATTGTTATCCCAATCTTGATAATCGATCAAACATAAAAACTTGATCGAACGAATCAAGAGAACAGCCGGAGGAGGAGGTGCCCACTCTTGACCTTTCCTCTTGTCTTCATATTTTTTGTGCAGTTTAACCAAAATAAACTGCCATCGGCGCCTCGGCACTTTGGTGAAACTGTACAAAAAATTTAATTTATCTCATGAAAGTGAGGTATGTAATATATAAGCATTAACAGTGCAAAAATCTGAAGGTAGTAACAAGTTTCATCGTTGGTATAATGGCTGTGCAACATCATTAGAATGCCTTAGCTGAAAAATCTTTAATACATCCACAATCAACAGCTAACCCTGAAATAATCAAGTGACATTAAAAGGCATTGCTTAAATTTATCAGTGGCATTAGAATGAGTGCGGCATTAGTTAAATGTGGCATCACTTTAGCAGTAGCATTGCTTGACTTGGCTGCTGGCGTTATACTAATAGCAAAAAAGTGACAATAAGAGCATGGGAGGCCCATCAGACAGTGGGCGCACCAGTACGATGTACCTCCACAGACGCATAGAGTGGTGAGGGAGGTATGGTTGCCCAGAGAAACAAATATCCAGGCAGCATATGTGGATTACGTCCCATTTTTGTTCTCTTTAGCCACCTTTTTCCTATGTGAGGACAACAAACCGATCGACCTGGTCATTCTCTATTGTGGTGTCATGCCTTTCTACCCTTCTTCAACCAAGAGACACGAGACTCGTTCCTTAGCTACTAATTTCCCCATTTTCAACCTAGATGCGGGTTCGATGCCTACTCTCTTGGGCAGTACAATCTCCCTTCCTTTCCTTATTCAACCCAGACATGGATTAGTCTGCATGAAGTAGGGTTTCCTTTAATAGTGCAAATTAACGTTTTCCTTTGCGTGACCAGCAGAGCAGAGGATAGGAAATTGGGAAGATGGTGGAGTGGAAAAAGATCCACGTGAAGTGACGTGGCAGATGGGGAAATAGAACAAGGATATGGTTCGAAAACAGGTAGCATACCTGAGGGTCGGCGAGAAGTGGCTTCACTCGTGGTCGTCGTCCTCTGCACGTACTATGGCAGTGAGCTTGGGGACGGAGGCCATCCCACGCGAGCGCGAGGTCTGAGAGGACGTCCTTGTCGTCAGTGCGTGACCTTGCTCGCCGACGACGAGTGCGTCAACGCTGCATGTCCTTTTCTTCCCCGGTCGATCTGTGACCACCGGTGAGGAGGGAGAGAGAGGCCGTCTTTTTTAGATCTGGGGAGAGGGTGATAGTGTGAGAACCAAGTGGGCAGCCCTTAGCAAGAAAGCTCTGAAGCTCCAGCCTATATATCTTTTTTATACTACTAGTGCTAGAGGTGAAGTAGTGGTAGAGTAGTTTATATTTTCTCTGCAAACAGTACTAGTTAGTCATGCTTCAAAACTGAAGGCGCGCCATTAAAAAAATAAAGTCGATAACTAATGCGGCACCTCAGGCCAACGCGGCCAGATCACATTTTGCACGAGAAATTACACACCATGTTTCATTGACATGTGGTCCCGTTCCAGCATGTTAGTGAGATGACGGCAAGTCCTTTTGTACAATTTCCGAAAGGACGTGTAGGCCGGGGCGCCTCTTCATGTACCGTGGCAAACTGGCAACCGTCCATCAACTCTTCGCCTTTCCCTCTTGATTTGGAACTGTTGTCGCACGCTCTTCCTCCCTCCTCCATTTGCCTTCACCCTTCCTTCTGCCATTGTTTGATCTTCTTCTTCATGGAGGGAACAAGCCGGAAATGACCCCGTTATTCTTGCCCCGATCTGAAAGATGACGTGGTGGGGGAACTCATTGATCGGTGCGACGTCATCACCTCGGCTAGCATGGCAGGTTCGTTGAAGACCATTCTCGACTCAACTAATAACATCATTACAAGGAACACAAGGGTCCAGGAGCGGTTTAATCTCCCTTATCTTCTTCGCTATAAGCCTGTTCGCATGGGCGCAGACGACAGAGGCCTCGCCTTGTGCAAGTTGATGCCGCTTGATAATGATACGTGTGATGTCAAGATGCCATCGCTTAAGGGTAAGGCCTGGGCTGGCGCAAATGGAGATTGGGTTGTTTATATTTGGTACAATTGCGAGTGGGAACTTGTGAATGTGTACACTCATCAACAGATTCCACTTCCAAAAATCTCAGAGTGCCCTGAGGTTGAGCACATAGATGATCTACATACGTTCAAATACGATCATGGTGACTGTCGTCTACGGAAGATAGCAATTTGTCGAGTTCCCAACCGCTCTTGGAATTACGAGAACTATGAAGTTGTTGTTATCTTCGACAAGCTTGTTGTCGTCCTTTGTGGTTCGACTAGATGGATATTGCTCAAAATCAGTTTCTATACAGGGATGTGTACTGTGATGCAATTCAATACGAGGGTCTTGTGTTTGCTTCCACCACTCGTGGCACTATTTTTGCATGGGATCCTCGCAGTTTCGGTACGTTTGTCTTCCACCGTAATTATAATTGTTTCATCCACATGCATGCGAGTTAGCAAGTTTCCCTTCTCTACTAATTAACCTTCTTCTTGTGTTTCCAAGATCATGTGAACATTCCACCACCTATACTTGAAAAATTCTATAACCAAGGGGGAGATCATGATGGTGATGATCACGAGCATGAGGACGAGCAGGGCCCATATACTCAGTGGCGGCTGGAAACTAATTCTGATGGATCACCCCTTCTTGTTTGTATACAGCCCACTGCTGATCTTACTACTAAGGAAGCAGGTGTTGTCTCCCATGGTCTTACTCTCCGGACCTATTCCAACACCCATTGCATGGTATTCGAGATGGATACTGGTGTGCTAGCGCCAACACCTTCTCCCTGGTACAGTATTGATAGTCTTGAAGAAAACTCACTCTTCCTTGGACAAAACTATCCAATGATGGTGAAAGGCGATCCAACTGATGTTGACACAATGTTACTACCATTTATGAGAAGCAACTGTATCTATATGTCGGACATTGCGGTGGTTCCCTACCGTGGTCGTGATATAGTAGGCCGCTTCAACCTGGATGATCAGTCATGCATTGGTCTCGAGATTGACAGTAGCTGGCCCTTCCTAGAGAATCACTTGTGGTTCAAAGCAAGTGTTTCCAACTCCGAGGATCGGTTGAGTTGAAGTTCATTTCATTGCTTGTTATTTGTTGTGTGATGAAAACTTTAGTATTTATAATGTATCCTCGTTGTCGTTGTGGGTTCATGACCTGTTGTATGTAATAAAATGATATCCCTGTGATAAACTTACTAAATTTATGAATGACTTTCGAGTCGCTTCTCTGAGTGGGTGGTGCGACAATGCAAAAAAATATTTTCCGAATACATAATTGTACGTGCATTGCAAGAGGTTATCGGATGAGGCCAATCAACAATAGTACACTATTTGTACTAGCCTCACATGCTGCACTATCTCTACATCTATGTATGTAATACAACAAGTTTTAAACTTGAGACTAGCCACCCATCCTCACAAAGAACACTTTTTAACCTAGCACAGACTCCAGGAAATTTGGCCATAGTGTGAGGTGGGCCATATGTTAATGTGTTCGCTGTACGTAACCATCACCTCGAATCCTCGATACTACTACTATAAGTAGTAGGAGTAGTAGGGTGGCATGGGCCAGAACAAGCATTCACGTCCAGGAGTACGACACACGCCACCAGCACGACTTCCATCTGACACCATATTTCTTGGAGTCCGTGCTACAACAATCTCTTCAACCTCGTCATTTCTCTAACTCAGCCATCGCGCGGCGGATGAGGTGGGGGTTTGCCGATAGTCGGTTTCCTCAACTACGGTCCCACCTATAAGCCCAACTCCAATGCACGACCCCAAACGGACCTCCGTTTTGCCCGAATTCTATCCGTTTGGGTAGGGCAATGGGGTTGCGTCTGGGCCATTTCTCGGATGCGGTGGTCGTGCGCCGAACGCGCGGATGCATCCCGGCCGTTTACATTTTTCTTTGCAAACACATACCTTTTTTCATCATTGATTTTTTGGTACATGGAAATACATCACCAAAATTTTGACTAGAAAAAAAAGACCAAAGAAAACAAGAACCACAAGAATACATTTTAGAAGATATCCAACTTCCATAACTGCTCCTGTAAGTTGGGTTAGTACCTTCTCGATGCATTCATTGTTGATCTATGGAGGCTCGATCTTGCGTGCTTCTTTCTTCTTTGAATGTAAAGAAGTAGATGTGTCTAGCCTCTATTCTATCAACAAGTGCACTAGTCTCATCTCTAGCCTCTATGCTAGCTAAAAGTGCTAGAACATCTACTAAATTGTGCTCTATCAATATATCATTGTACTCTTCTTCCCAATACCAAAACTTGCATCCATTCTACACAATAAAATTTCAAGTTAGCACAACTAGTCTAATCTGAGAGCACAACCAAAGATTTGGTCGAGTTCTTCCTCCTGTTGCTGACACATGGGACATCCAACATCCAGGTCGTGCCATGCAAGAAAATAGAGTGGTAGTTGAAGCCACGTGATGTGCATCTTGGGTTAAACTGTAAATAGAATCTTACTACTCTTGAGTAACTCCAAAAGCGGTCACAGAAGATCTTTATTGGATTTGTTCTTCATCACCAGCACGTCGAGGCGAAAGATGTGCAGGTTCAGTGGGTCCTCTTGCGTTTTCACTGACATGTGGGACCGCATATGAGTAAATAGACGATGGGCTCCGCGCGTCTGCTAGCTGGCTGAGAAGAGAGATAGAGGAGGGCTGAGCATGGACTCCAGGAAATTTGTTCTACGTAACCATCACCTCGATATAGTGGGGTGGCATGGGCCACAACTAGCATTCATGTCTAGCAGTACGGCACACGCCACCCACACGAGTCCATCCGACACCAATTTTCTTGGAGTCCATGCTACAGCCATCTCTTCTCCCTCCTGTTTTCTCAGCCATCGCGCGGTGGGCGGGGTGTGGGTTTGCCGATACTCGGTTTGCTCAACTACAGTCCCACTTGTAAGTGAAAATGCAACACAACACGCATTCCCCCTTGAGCGGCATGCCGGACCAACCGTGTGGGGGTGCGACGCAAACACGGCAGGCTTTCCTTCTGAAATTGTAACTTGTAAAACTTGGTTCTACTCCATGGCGCGACCTATAGATAGAAATTATGATTTTCCCTAGAGTAATGAGAAGTTTGGTTCTGGCATGGTTCATGATTGGAGTACGTACGAAAATTATTGAGTTGATGCGAAAGGTAAGATAATTACTAGTAGTACCATATACTACTACATGGATTTGACGGAAAGATAAAGATACATATGGATCCATCAACGAAATCCTCACGCCCTACTGCACCGGGTCACCAACCGACGTGTGAGGAGCAGCGGCATTGGCAGCAAGCTCAACGTGCTCCTGAACAATGTCGTCCAAGGTTACCCTGCGGTCCAAGAAGGCTAGCGTCCTATCGTCCTCCTCTTGCATGTGGTAGTCCTTGTGGAAGATTTGCGCGTAGACGTTGGTGATTATGTCGATGGTGTCTTGCTGCGCTAGGCGCTGCGCCGTGAGCGCGACCTCGAGGTGGTCATTCTCCGGCGCGACGGCGGGCAGTCGCAGGGCCACCAGTGCGTCGAAGAGGTTGTCACCATAGAGGCCGTTGAGGGTGGCAGGTATCCTAGAGCCTGGGCGCGTGGGTTGGAGGCATATGTCAAGGTCGTCCGCGAGCTTCTTGATGATGGTGAACTTGTCGAGGAAGCCGGCGAGGACCTCATCGAACAAGGAGACGAAGCTGTCGTCCAAGTGGCCCTCGACCTAGAGGCCTAAAGCACTACCTGGAGACGTTCCTCGGTGCTGGGCCGCAGGCCGGCGTCGTTGACCATCTGGCACAGCCGGCCGACACTCGCGCTCATCGCCTCCATGGGTCTTGCTTTTAGTCAACTGATCTTGCGCTTGGAGTGATCACTCTTGCCCTTGGGTGCGTAGGTGCGTAGGATTTTGTAGATTGGACTGGCGGGAGCCTTTATATGAGAAGTGCAGACTGCGTTGAATTCACGTGCGTGTTGGCCATCTACTCCTCGCTCCTCTACTGCACCTGCCTTTGGCTGTATGACAGGTTGGCCATCCACCCGTTGGGCCCACATGTCATACACCCAAAGGCAGGTGTAGTAAGTCAATGAAGCTGCGTCCCCCTCCGTGCCGGTGCAGTATAGTCATCTCATCGGACCTCTAGTTGGGGCCAAACGAGAGAACTTTCACGTTTACTGGTTTATTGGTCCCCTTTGCATTTTGCGCCAAGTTTTGACCTTTGATTTAACTAATAAAATGTTAATGCATGTAACCAAAAATGTTGTGTAAGTCACCTTACGAAAACCAAATAATCCCAAAACACTTAAGCACGGTACATTAACTCCCTCCTCGTTTCTTATTTCGTGACATATCAACCAATAAGAGATGTGGGCCGTGCATGCTTTCAATGACTTGAGACTACCAAACATCACATGCGGTGGTTAGTTCATTGCATGTAATCCTATTAAGTAGCAAAAAGACATTAAGTTATCTCGCTGATAGGAATAAAACAATACAACATGTATTTATTTACAGAGGGAGTAGTACATTTTTTGTGACATGCATTACTAGATGTTGCTAGTCAAATACTAAATCTAGATGGACATCGTAGTACTAATAAATCCGGACGGTGGTGCTAGTACTAGAAGTAGTACTACCAATGTAGTAGCACTGTACTACCCATTGGTCAAATTATTACGTGCTGCTCCTCACAGTGAACTGACAAGACCCTACGCCGGAGATGACACCTGAGTATGGGCGCCGTGTTTGGCATACCATAGTCAGAACCACCGTCTACAGTCACTATCATCATGGTTGTAGACCTAGACTTCTTACAACTAGCCGTGTTTGACATAATTTCCCGTGCGTAGATGCCCGTGCATTGCACGGAACACCAAGATGGGGGGTGGACGGTGTCGGCAGCGGCCATCGCGCTAGAATTTTCCATGGCCTTCTAGATGTGGTGGGGAGGAGATAAGGCTGATTGTGAGAGACAAGGAGTTGTTTGTAAATAGGGAACAAGTGCGGGCATCTTTTTGCAAAACTGGAGAAGTTTGGTTTGTATGCGTCAGATCTAGATCCGATGGCTATTGGTGAAAGATGGCAGGCACAACATCATCACCAACTCAGGACCTATTTGATTCACAGGATTTTGAAAACGTAGGAATAGGACACAGCAATAATACAAGTTTCAAACTGATATTACAAATGTTAGGAGTAATGTTGCACCTACGAAGAGGGAATTACTAGGAAGTTTACGTAAGAACTTTTGTTACTTTAGGTGGATGCAGCATTATCGTACAAACTAAAATCCACCGCCCTGACAAGTCACTAATGGGCAAATAAGTTTTTGAGTCTCTATCCAGTTGATGTTTCAAAAACAAATTCAGCTTCTGCGGAGACTTTGTCATTTAGGCTTAGACGCTCGCAGTGATCAGCACGCCATTCATTGTTGTGCCAGAGAACGCCAAACCTCATTACCTTGAGCACACTTGCCTCCAGAACAAAGAACCTGGCCAATTTAATCTCAGATGTGCTGCCTCGGTAGTCAATCAAGTCAATTTCTGTAAGATGGAGATCAAGGCATTCGATGAGATTGTTATAGTGCAGCACATTTTTCACCTTCGGCTCTTTTTTTATCTGCAAAAGAAGAGAACATATTAGAGCAGCTGGCTGTATAAGATTGTCGTGTCATCAAGAGGTACCAATATAATTCGCTCATACGATAGGGTTGGTTGGCTAGTGATATTTCTTCACTATCTCTCTCTCTCTTTCTCTTTCCTCTCATTTACCTAGGAGTACATGAAGAGCTTGGGCATTTATTGCCTTCCACTATGTGGCCGATGCCATATTTTGCAAAAGTATGCCACATAATACGCATCGATCTCAAATCAAAAGATTTTGGCACCGCTCTCGCGATGTGAGAGAGTTGGCACCACTGTGCACACAGACCCACATGTATAAACAAATCAATCAAACCAACTACACCAGCCTCTCACTCTCCCAAACAAGTGTTTTTTATTGCCTCGGTCCTCTCTCTCTCTCCCACGCAAGTGTTTTTTAATTGCTTGAGTTAATTTGGCATCGGAGCAAAGTAGGTTACCCAGATTGGGGCACCAGGTGAGCAATGGAGGGGCATCGATGCCAAATGCATCACAAGTGAATTTGGCACGTGTTTTGGCCTACATAGTGGAGGGCCGTTATAGCCCACTTTTGTACTACCTCTTATTTAGTATAATATTTTGACCATAGATTTACATAAGAAAATGCCAATGTATGTCACCAAAAATTACACCATTTGAAATTATGTTCAAATACGAATCCAACGATATAGTTCTTAGTGACATGCATTAACATTTTGTCACTTAAATCTATGGTCAAATTTTGATACTACAAAATAGGAAGAGTAAACTAGGACGGAGGTAGTACTTGCTCTTAGGGTAACCATAGAGTTACTGGAGTAGTCTAAGTTACTTTCCACTATGACTAGCCTAGGCTACTATAGTAGTACAACAAAAAAACGATGCAGGTGATCACGTGAGAAAAAATACTAAAAACATTTCTTTCGGCGCAGTGTGTAGATGCAGTTTTGAACACTACACTTGTCATCGTAATTTGGGAAAATTACGAAAAAATTGAGCTATGCTGTAATTACCGTTTACTAATAGGAAAGAAGTTTCACCTCGATGAGTAGCTTCTCCGTGCACGGAAAGCATGTAAGGAATCCAACAACTTGATCCAGATTGGGGCCGATTGATTTTATTGCCAAGATCTTCACTGTGCGCATAGACTGGGTCAAGCTTGTGGGAATCATTTTCTGGAAGACGGTCATAAATACATCAAGAAGAAATTTAAAAATGTGAATTTCAAGAAGACGGAGAAGAAGATGAGTGATGTACCTGAACGATTACGGATCCAATAAAGAGTTCAGAGAATTTGGCAGACGAGTGCACCAACGTTGTCAATTTCGGTGCGTCAATGACCCTGATTTTTGTTGGACCATCTAGATCCAATACAAGAAACCTTTCAAGGAAAGGCGCATTCTCAATGACCATAACGTGGAATAGCTGGAGTGATCTCTTCCCAATTGATGTCTTGTTGCGGGGCCAACAAGACACATAAATCCATTGGAGATTCGTCGAGGTGATGTGGAGGCTAATGAACCCGTGGATCTGCTCAAGACGAAGGTACTCGAGCATAGTACAGCTGCGGAGCAGGTGCTCCATAGCCTTCTTCGAGACGACAACGTCGAAGAGGTCGAGCTGCTTGAGTTGAGGGAGAAGAAGGGCGGGCGCGACATTAATCTGGGGAAGATAGCAGGAGCTAAAGCTGGCGCGACGCAACGTTGGCGCGAGGCGAAGCGCAGATGGCGGCAGAGAGCGACATCGTCCAGCTTCAAAGCTGAGCTCCTCGAGCTGATCTAGGGCGGGGGATAAGAACCACTCGTCGAACTTGGGTTGGACCTTCCAGTTGGTACTGAACATGCGGATGTCAAGGCGTCTGGCTGGCCCAGGGTGCGATGAAAGGATCTTGGAGACTGCGGCCATGCATTTGCAATCCCCGACGCAGAGGCAGCTATCGACAGTGAGGATGAGGAGGACGCGGTGCCAGAGGGGGCGCCACCGCTGGGAGAGCAGGGCGGTCCGCACGGCAGATTTGGTGGGGAGGAGGCCGATGATGACATGCAGCATGTCGCCAGGGAGGCTGCTAATGAAGTCCAGGCTCGCCAGATGCGGTTTCGGCTCGAGCCGCCTCAACTTGTTGGCTGCCTCGCCGTCCATCTCAATCGGCGGCGACGCCAGTGTACACGTGTGCTGGTGTGTGTTGTGTGCTGGGTGTGTGCGAGTGCATCCTTTTGTGCATGCCGTCGCGCAGTGGTGAATTGTGCGTGAGTGCATCCTTCACAAGGAAGAAGTGTGTCCTAAATATGCCCTCAATTTACTAGCGTGCGGGGTGCTACCCCGAGTGGTTTCAACTTTGTTTACTTCACCGCGTGTCAGATGGGCCTCTAGTTTACTTATTTTCACCCACTGCCACATGGGCCAGCACACGAAGATATAGAACATGAGCTGACAAGGCAGCATGTGGACTGGTTGACCGGTCAACTAAACAATATATGGAGCTATACGCTGACACAGTGAACATATAATCCGTCGTTATAGAGTGTTCAACTGAGAGGGGAGGCTCGTGAGACATAGCAGAGAGAGAGAAAAAGAGCTACTCCCTCCGTTCGATAATGTAGTTCCAACATTTTTTTAAGTCAAACTTTTGAAACTTTGACTAAGTTTATAAAGAAATTACTTATATCTACAATACCAAAGATAAATGATAGTATGAAGTAAGTACATGTTGTGATGAATCTAATGATCATTCCAGATGTAAATGTTTTTCTCCACATATACCTGGTCAAACTTTTCTGAGGTTTGACTTTTCAAAACATCCATATGCTTATGGACGTGAGAGAGTCCCTAACTAGAGAGAGAGAGAGAGAGAGAGAAAGAGTGAATGAAAAAAGTGTGTGTGCATGTGTGAAAGAGACATGGATAACACTCGATAAAAGTCGAGAAAAAACGTGTGTGTCTTATGCAAACATATCACACATGCATCTTCGACAAAGGAAGCAAGGTGAGGAGATAGTGTGTGCTTGTTTGCAACCAAGAGAGCAAGACCCCTAGCACGTGGCCAAGAGGGGTCTGACAAACAAGGGAGAGAGGTCGAGAGAGACGTACGAAGAAAATGCAGACATGGGGAGGAGAGAGTGTATGTTTGTCATAGAGAGATCCCCTGGATATCGTGATGGGACTACATGGGTGGGAGATCGAGTGGCAAGGTGTGTGCGCGATAGAAGATACCCCGAGAGATATCGAGATAGACGTATGGATGGAAGGATACAATACGTGTGTTCCTGATGGCTAGTGAGAGATAATCATACTTAAGGGGGAGTGCTTGCACCTATGATGGAGTGAGGGATTGTGGTACTTATTAGGGGGGTGTGACATAGAGAGAGAACAAGGGCGGAGAGTGTTGGATGGGTCTATATGTATAGCGTGAGCGAGACGTGTGTATGTGTGAACCAGGGAGATATAAAGTTTGAGAGAGATTGAGGAGCCCCAATAAGGCTGAGTGGTGCATCAGATAGCTGAGAGGGGGAAAGAGATTTTCCATCTGCTCGATAATGCAATGCATGTAAATTTTTTAGAATTTAAACTTTGGAAACTTTGATCAGGTTTACGCAATTGTTATTTATATCTACAATACCAAAGATACATCATACAAAACTACATCTCATGGTGAATGTAATGGTATATGTTTGCCATTCTAGATGTAATTGTTTTCTCCACGTACATGGTCAAACTTTGTGATGTTTGACTTTTCAATAAATCAATATGCCATGGACCGAGGATAGTGCCTAAGTCAAGAGAGATCAAGTGTGTGTGTGAAGGAGAATGAGTAAGTGTGCAAAAAGAGTATGTGTGTGAAAGAGAAAGTGAAAACAAACGATAAATTAGAGAGAGTGTGTGTTTTTTCGTTTCTTAGGAGAACATCTCACGCATGCATCTCCAAGATAGAAAAGCAAGGTGAGGAGATACACGAAGATAGCTAGTGTGTGATTGTTTGCAACGCAGAGAGACACCCCTATAGCACATGTCGAATAGAGGTCTGGCTAACAAGGAACAAAGGTCGAGAGGGGCACATGGAGAACATGGACATATGGGGAGGGCGAGAGGGTGTGTTTGTGATAGAGAGATCCCCTCGAGATCGTGAGGGGACTATATGGGTGGGAGATCGAGGGAGGTGTGTGCGCGATAGAAAGATGCCCCGAGAGAAATCGACATAGACCATGCACATCTCTGTGATGGAGACTAAGATTAGCAAGTCATATACATATAGTGGGGATTGTGTGTGCCTACAATTGAGTGAGAGACCATCATACTTGGCTAACTAGGCATGAGATTGTGTGTGTGTGCGTGAGATGGAGAGAGAACGAGGGAGAGAGATAGAGTTTTAGATGGGCCTATCGAGTGCGAGTGAGATATGCATGTGTATGTGTGACCTAGGTAGATGGAGAGTTTGAGAGAGAGAGGGGGAGCTCTAAGACGACAGAGTGGTGCGTGAGAGTTACGAGCAACGAGCCAAGGAATTTGTGTGCGTACGATGAGTGCACCCAAGATATCTAGCTTGGACTAGAGAATCATACATAGTGTGCGAGAGAGACCTATAGATGGAGTATATATGCATGCGAACTAGAAAGACCCCCTCCCCTCCCACACACACACAAAAAGAGAGAGAGAGAGAGGGACGAACAAGGTTTGTGTGTTGGATGCGTGCGACAGAATTGAAGACTGTTGGAGAGATAGATAGATAGATAGAGGGAGAGAGAGAGAGAGAGAGAGAGAGAGCAGGAGTCTAGGAGATGGGGAGGTCGCGTTTTATGCAACAAAGACTGATATAAACCATGTTTCGATATAAATTTGCATTCAAATATTTAAATTGGAGAATGTGTTGTCTGCAATCCACACATGAACGGATATACGCGTATATCAAACAAGTTCATTAATTTGACTTTCAACATGTTCATGGAGTACTATAATACTGTATAACATGCTACTCGATTGAGGTGTTCAATTTTGGATTTAGTTCACTATTTTGACCTGGTGAACGAGCTATTTCATTGAATCGAGATATTTCATTTTGGGTTTGATTCCCGTTTTTGAGTGGGTCAACTATTTGTCATATAGTAAATCGCTAGCAACGAGCATGTAAAACACATTACTCCCGAGCATCATCTCTCCATCTAAAGAGAAGTGGCAAGCTAATACTTCAAAATTTGATTCGAATCGACTTGGTAAGGTAGACGTGGATGCTCATTCTCCCAAATTTTGAATGAACCGTTAAAGATCCTCTGCTCGGTGGAATTCGCTCGAGAAAATAAATGGGAGACGTGAAATTACCGTCCTATGTGGGACACGCATCAATTGGCCCGTTGTACATCGAGGGTAGGTTCGTAATTTCATCCAAGCGCGCCTTCTCCTCGGCCGAAATGGCATGTGCCGAATAATTCATAAACCATGGTCGGCAAAACATGCTCTCCTCGCCCGAAATAGCTCGCGTCCACTATTTCAAAACATGCTCTCCTCGCCCAAAATCGGTCGCGCCCACTATATTTCAGAACACGCCTTCCTTGCCAGAAATCGCTCTCGCCCACTATTTGGGGAGAAGCAAAGTTACTCTACTATTCCTAACCCTCAGTACACAGACCCAAGCCGAGAAGCCTAAAGGCAGGGGTAGAACTCTAACTCCCCCTCACATTTCAGACAAATGCGTCCGTGAAACATGGTTCCACTCCCCTCCCAATCCCCCCATTCATACCTCGTGGGCACCAAATCACCTTCTCCCGAGCTGAGAAACCTCAGCCCCTCCTCCATGGCGCCCCCACCACACCAATTTCACAGCTGCCCTCCTCCCTAATACCGGAGACGCTGTCCATTTGCCGCCGTGCACTGGGTCGTGTGCCTCTTACTCTGTGCTGCTAGAGCTGCCTCGAGGACGGCCGCGTGAACTATACCGGACCCGATTCACCCCCGCCGTTGTTCACGGCACCGGAGCGGCTCCAACTTCGGATCCGTCCAGAGTCCCGGCGCTGCTTCCCCGTAGCCGCCGACCGTCGCGACATCGCTGTTTCCCTGCCGCCGGTCGCCACCACAACAGCGCCGGCCTCACCGACTCGGCAGCTGGACCTGCCTACTTCACCATGCCGCTAGATAGGTTGCACCCTCATCTCAAATCACTTTATTTAGGCGTCAGTTGTTTGAATTTTTATTCTGGGCAAATCGATTCCCAATGGGAAGCCGCACCCTTCGAGGTGGTGGAGCTCCTAGGCTGCAGGTTGGCTGGTGTCTAATGTAAGGGTGCGGGGCCGCAAGTTCACCGTGGCAGCAACGCTTAGATGGCTATCTTAGAGTTGCCTGGGTTGAAGGTACTGCCGCCGCCGGATCTGGATGACGGGGAGTCTTTGTGGATTGGCCCGGGGGCGGCGCAACCACGGTAGTGCGGTTGGGCGGGGAGCGGGGTTTTGGCCGAGGGCACAAACGGTGGAGGCAGGCTGCTCTACTGTTGGTCGCTGGCTCATCGGGGAAGATTTCTAACAGTGTCTGCCGGGAGGCACAAGACGGCGATTAAGCCATCCGGCATAGATCGGACAGTACCAAAATAAAATAAAATCGTGTGACCCCAATTTAATCTTTAGTCAACAGACGTGTGACCACTCTCGTACCTTGATGTTGATCTCTTAGTGTATTTCTTCAGATCAGAGAGATGTGTCGTTCTTAACATTATGCGTTATCTGCATCTTCAGCCGCACCGTCTTCCGACTCAACGCAGCTGCTCCAACAAGGGAAGCATACACCAGAAGGGAGCTATAGTCCCCACTCAACAGTTCCCTGCATCGAATGTGTGTGCCAGACATGGACAGCCACAACAACTGCAGGGCCATCGACAAGTCAGCACATGATGCTCACTCCTATGGATGGTGGCTAGATAGGTTGTACCCTCATCTTACTTGTGTGCAACAGTTATGGCTTTGTTATTCATCTAAGCATGGAAAATTGATTATGACATTTCACTGTATATTCATGCTGATCTCTTATGGGTCTTGTTCAGGAGTTAACGTTGTTCCATAGTTCAGCTAAGATACTTGTTCTTTAGGTAACTTTGTTCCATAGTTATCATCCATCAGCCAATGCTATCCCACAGGCTGGTGATTATAGTATTATACCACTTCTAGTATTACATATGTTGTTCTTTAATACTTTGGTGTGCCATCTAGTTAATCTCGAGTACAAACGATACATATTCTGTAGCTTTCATTTGTGTTCTCCCTTTACTTTTTGAGACCTGTTGCTGCTAGTTAACCCCAGTCCTACTATTTATGTCGTCTCCTACAGGCACTCATTACATAAATCTAACTAATAGTTGTCTTCCATGCATGTCAGATATAATTGCACACACTGATATATCCACAAGAACCTCACAGAGCAATGTAAAGGCCAAGAAACTTGATGTCAATGATACCCAATATGATGGAACATGTAAAGGCAGTTCTTTAGAAGACTTGCTGAAAGATGTAGAATCATCTTCACCCCACAAGGTCCTTGATCTAAATTGGCCCGTGATATGGGTACAACATGCATATAATGTCCTGGAGTGTATCTACTCTGTTGCAATGCCATCTGCTTAGCATGCTGATCATGCATGTAAATATGTAATGCCTTCCTATTTTTCAGTACCTATTCCATTCAGGATAACATGTTTTCAAATTCAAGTACTGTCATTCTACTCTATCGCAATGCCATCTTCTTAATTTGGACATCATGCTTCTGAATATCTTATGCATCGTTATTCATCAGTATGTACTTCATCTGTCTACCATACCATGTTTTTTTACATTGAAGTGCTATTCTAGTGCTTTGTTGCAATGCCATCTTAGTTTCCCAATCATACACGTGTATGTTGCCTTAGTTTTTTCTGTACGTATTCCGCTAGCATATAGTTTACATTCAACTAGTGTTTTTTACTGTGTTTTCCTGTCGTATCCCTAGCTCTTACACCATACTCCCTCCGTCCGGACTACATGTTGCCGAAATGGATAAAAAAGGATGTATCTAGAACTGAAATACGCCTAGACCCATCCATTTTTCCGGATGGAGGGAATACATGTCAATATGTCATGCCGTTCTATTCTTCAGTACCTATTCCATCTCTCTGCTGTAGCATGTTTTATAATTGAAGCACCATTTCTCTATACAAGGCATGCACGGGGAAGACGACTATGTTAGAATCTGAAGGGTTACAAACCAGGTCTTTGCAAAAGATCCAAACGCCGGGAGATAATAAACCAACTCCATTTTTCATAGATGCTGCTCCAACACAGAGAAACCCAACTCCCACTGATAATAAGCAGATTCCAGTGGCCAAAGAACTAGTCCGCTCCAGTCCAGCAAAAGAATGTCAACTCCATTCTAAGAAGCGTGTGCGTATCCTCGCATCTTGAAATTTTATAGCATTCTGATCATATTTTCTACATGTTTCTTACCCATCTCTGTTTTAGAAAATAAGGTTAAATGATAGAAGACTTCCTTCATTGGGATTGTATTCGAGGAAAATATCTTGCGGGAATTCTCTGTGCTCCAATGCTGATGTAAGTACCTGTTGTATATCACTATATTTTGACATCAGCATGTATTTTGTTAATCGGCGTGAATCCAACCTTTGCCTGATCTAAAATTAGTTGTAGCAAAATGTTAAAGGTGCCAATGTTAATTTTTGTAAAGAAAACTGCCCGGTAGTTTTGCATACTGAGCTGCATGAGTGTACTATCTCATATCATGCACATTACTGAATTGTAGTGCTGCTTTGGTTGCCCATTCATTCATTGTGTCAATGTTGCTTTCGTATTACCTCACCTGGCTGATGATAGCTATGCCATATTGTGTTAATTTGGTGTTGGCTAGTTTCCCAAATGTTCGTTGTGCCAATGTTGCTTTCCTATTATCTGACTTGGCCAATGATAGCAATGCTAGTGTCTTAATTTGGTGCAGGATGCTGAAGATAAGAAGACAAACTCTGAAAACAGCAAGGCAACCCCATTGTTTCTTTCCAATAAATCTAGGCCAGGTAATATGGCAATAACTCATGATTAATCTGTTTGGTCCCCCTCCTAATTTATGTTATGATGCAGTGGTCGAGACACTCTCCACTATCAATAATACAAGCCTGCCAAAATCGCCATCTCAATCTGTTCAGTATCCTCTATCTCGAATGCAATGGAAAAAGTGTATGTTTGTTAACCAATTAATGGCTGAAGGAATGATGGAAATGGTGGAGGAATCAGAGGTGCAAAGTCGTGCGACACAACAGCTGGTCAATGCTTTCAGAGACAGTGTAGCAAAGCAGCAAGAACTTGCCCACATGCTTATTGGCGTCATCTGTGTTGAGGTTGCAGATTGTGATGTTATAGATTGTTAGGTTCTGTTCATTTTTTTTGCACTGGCATCAATCTTTGATTACCTAGTGGATGTACTTTCCTGTAATATATGCTAGATGTGCAACATTTTTCCCTGTATGTCGTACCTTTGCTTGATCGGTTTTGGTCCTGTGCATAATTGCTCGTCGTAATGGGCTCAGATTTTCTAATTTGGCCTAAATACATGTACGAACTTTAGTGGGCCCATTAAGTTAATGGGCCGTTACCAGGCCGAAAGTTAATGGTCGGCCCTCTTAACTCACGGGTCGTTAATAGGCAGACATCAAAGCGAGCAACAGGTGGGCCCAATTGATTTCACGGGCCGTTAACAGGTCGTTACTAAGTTCGGGCTACATATGGCCCAACTATACTGTGGGCCTTTAGCAGTCCGAAAGAGACAGCATGCTTGTACTGGACCATGAAGAGCATGGGCCGCTAAGAGGCCGAAAGTCAGGTCGTATTGTAAATGGCCCAACTGTGTTGTGGGCCTTTAGCAAGCCGAAAGAGAAACTGGGCTGGTATTGGACCATGAAGGGCATGGGCCGTTAAAAGGCCAAAACTCAAGCCCGACTACAAATGGCCCAACTCATTTATGGTCCATTAACAGGCTGAAAGGCACACAGGGCCGGGAATTGTCCCAACACTTAAATGGGTCGATAAAAGGCCAAAACTCAGGTCGGACTACAAATGGCCCAACAGATATATGGGCCGTCAACAGGCTAAAAGACACACCAGGCCGGAAATTGTCCCAATACTTAAATGGGTCGCTAAAAGGCCAAAACTCAGGTCCGACTACAAATGGCCCAACTGTTTATGGGCCGTCAACAGGCTGAAAGACACACCAGGCCGGAAATTAGCCCAACATTTAAATGGCTCGCTAAAAGGCCGAAAGATGTACATCGTGAAAATTGGCCCATCCACTGAATGGGCCGTTAACAGGCCGAAATCTCATCAGGCCGATATTGAGCCCAAATATATAGCGGGATGTTAACGGGCTCGAACTAATGATGGGCTGCAATGGTGTCGAATCTTTAACGGGCCATTGACGGGCTGAATTGGCACATCTCATATGGGTCGTGGGCTTAAATGGACCTAACACAAGTAGGCCTTATATGGGTCGGCCTGCTAATTTTTACTGGGCCAGCCTTTTTCACCGGAATGGGCCACTATTGGGCCGTGCTGTGTTGATCTATCATAGGCGCCTCCTGTCCAATGAGTGGATGACATCTGTCCCAACGGTGAGGAAACACGTGTTTCATCTGGCCAATGATGATTTTACACGTGGAAAATCCCCATTGGTCCGAGCTGTTAACGGGTTATCGGATCCAAAACCGGACCCGGTAGCTTAACGGTGTTCCGTTACAGTGGATGCCACGTGTCGGTCACCCTTGATGAATGCACTTCTGTGACGCACGATTTATCATCATGGAAGTGGACACTTCCGTGATGATAATTTTGGTAATGTCATGGAACACTTCTAAGACAGCACATGAATGACTATCTTGATTCTGTCATAAAATCATCATGGATGTACATGCATGACAAAAAACGCGACCTACTGGGACAAACACGTATCATCACGGAAGTGTATTTTTTGTAATGTTATCTTGATTTCAGTAGGCCTTGAGCGGGTCCTGAGGTCGCATACATGCCTTCCTTCCGAGCCGAGCTCTTCGGGGCTCGCGAGGTTTTAGGTCTCCCGATGGGCCTGCTGGCTCGCCTAAGAGAGCCTCGCGAGGAACGAATGCTAGATTACGCCTAGGTATGCACGCGGTGATTGCATCCTTGGCCTTGGGGGCCTTGCCATCGGCCGGGCCAACCCTAGGATGCTTGGCGCGACATACCATGCCCAGCCCCCGCTCGCGAGTCGCTCGTAGGGGGGAGCAGGTGCGAGCCCCTCAAAAAACATGCAACCAGAAGGCGAGAAATCGACACAAATCAAGAGAAAATCCCCCCATTTTTGATAACACAAAGAGAACTTCAAATCTCAATCCAAAAGGCGGCGAATCGGGTTACAGAAAAGGGGGCAAAAGTAAATAGCCGCATTCGGTACCTAGCTAGTCTTCTTGTCTTCTCACCAGCGTGGAGCTAAGTGCTTTCACTGGGTGTGAGCCTAGTCATTAGGGGACGGTGTGGACAGCCAGCGCGGAGCATGGTGCTTCCACTTGGACATGGGTGGGAGCCCCCGTGATGCCCGAGGGCGGCACTCAGGAGACTCCGGGGCATGTACAGCCCCACTCATTATTATGTGAGAGTGTTATGAGCGGAGACCTTCACAGGCGCGAGGCTTGCTTCATATGGCCAGATAAGGGCCACGCCCTACGACTCCCTCGACCATCGTTGGGGCGTCCGGAAGCCAAGACGAGACCAAGGGGCAAGGGGGAAGCTGGCGGCGCCCTTGGCGACCACGGGCCCTCTACCGAGGGGAAGGGCTCGCCGGTGCCTTCCCCGGCAAAGGACCTACCTCCGTGCAGCACCTTGCTACATGCGGCATGGGGGAGGCCCTAGCTCCGGGCCCCTCCCGCGCAGCCCCAGTGCTCCTCTCCCGACTAGAGTGGATCCGTCGCCCGGGGGTCTCTGGCCGCTGTTGTGGCCTGGTTCACCTGCGGTCCATGGTTAGCCTAAGCATTCTCCTAAGATACTGGCTGTACCGAATGGTTATTGTCGTTGAATGGGTCGATGAAGCTTCCTGGCACCTCATGGAAAGCCTCAGCCTCTTGCGTCCCTTATGCCTAACCTGGCTTAGGGAACGAGCCGAGGCCTTCCCCGGGCGCATACTCTAGGTCCATCATGCGGGGTACGGAGGCATATAGGGTTGCTATGTCGGGGCCATCACCTGGGTGCCCCGCGCCAAGGGCCACCGGGCCCGGCGCCTGGCCCTATTGTCCATGGGGTGACATCCCGCCACGGCCCCGCAGGGGACCGCCAGAGCTTGCCTCGCCTGGAGGTGACGCAGTTCTGTTAGGACGAGCGGCGTCGTGGGCCATGTTGCTGTTGCGGGTCCCCAAATAGCTTGTATGAGTAAATACAGTGATGCAAGAGCAAAGGAGGGCCCAGAGATACCTCTCCGTCACACGGAGTGACAAATCCTAGTGTCGATTTGTGCCAACCCAACAGATACTTTCGGAGATACCTGTAGTGCACCTTTATAGCCCCCCGGTTACGTTGTGACATTTGGTACACCCAAAGCATTCCTACGGTATCCGGAAGTTACACAATCTCATGGTCTAAGGAAATGATACTTGACATTAGAAAAGATTTAGCAAATGAACTACACGATCTTGTGCTATGCTTAGGATTGGGTCTTGTCCATCACATCATTCTCCCAATGATGTGATCCCGTTATCACCGACATCCAGTGTCCTTGGTCAGGAAACCACGACCATCTATTGATCAACGAGCTAGTCAACTAGAGGATTACTAGGGACATATTACGATCTATGTATTTACACATGTATTACGGTTTCCAGTTAATACAATTATAGCATGAACAATATACAATTATCATGAACAAGGAAATATAATAATAACAATTTATTATTGCCTCTAAGGCATATTTCCAACAGTTTCCCACTTGCACTAGAGTCAATAATCTAGTTACATTGTGATGAATCGAACACCCATAGAGTTCTGGTGTTGATCATGTTATCCTCGTGGAAGAGGTTTAGTCAACGAATCTGCGACATTCAGATCTGTATGAACTTTACAAATATCTATGTCTCCATCTTGAATGTATTCACGAATGGAGTTGAAGCGACGCTTGATATGTCTGGTCTTCTTGTGAAACCTGGGCTCCTAGGCAAGGGCAATAGCTCCAGTGTTGTCACAGAAGAGAGTCATTGGGCCCGACGCATTGGGAATAACTCCTAGGTCGGTGATGAACTCCTTCATCCAGACTACTTCGTGTGCTACCATTGAGGCTGCTATGTAGATCGCACCATGATGCTTTGCTTGCAACTACACCAGCTGACTGCCCCACCATTCAAAATGTACATGTATCCAGTTTGTGACTTGGAGTCATCCAGATCTGTGTCGAAGCTAGCATCGACATAACCCTTTACGACGAGCTCTTCGTCACCTCCATAAACGAGAAACATATCCTTAGTCCTTTTCAGGCACTTTAGGATATTCTTGACCGCTGTCCAGTGTTCCATATCGGGATTACTTTGGTATCTTCCTACCAAACTTACGGCAAGGTTCACATCAGGTCTGGTACACAACATGGCATACATAATAGACCCTATGGCTGAGGCATAGGGGATGAGACTCATCTTTTCTCTATCTTCTGCCGAGGTCGGGCATTGAGCCATGCTCAATTTCACACCTTGCAATATAGGCAAGAACCCCTTATTGGACTGATCCATATTGAACTTCTTCAATATCTTGTCAAGGTATGTGCTTTGTGAAATACCAATGAGGCGTCTCGATCTATCTCTATAGATCTTGATGCCTAATATGTAAGCAGCTTCTCCAAGGTCCTTCATTGAAAAACACTTATTCAAGTAGGCCTTTATGCTTTCCAAAAGTTTTATATCATTTCCCACCTATAGTATGTCATTCACATATAATATGAGAAATGCTACAGAGCTCCCACTCACTTTCTTGTAAACACAGGCTTCTCCATAAGTCTGCGTAAACCCAAATGCTTTGATCATCTCATCAAAGTGACTGTTCCAACTCCGAGATGCTTGCACCAGCCCATAGATTGAGCGCTAGAGCTTGCATACCTTGTCAACATTCTTGGGATTGACAAAGCCTTCCGGCTGCATCATATACAATTCTTCCTTAAGGAAGCCATTAAGGAATGTCGTTTTGACGTCCATTTGCAGTATCTCATAATCATAGAATGCGACAATTTCTAACATGATTCAGACGAACTTCAGCTTCACTACGGATGAGAAGGTATCATCGTAGTCAACCCCTTGAACTTGTCGATAACCCTTAGCGACAAGCCGAGCCTTATAGATGGTCACATTACCATCTGCGTCAGTCTTCTTAAAGATCTATTAATTCTCTATGGCATGCTGATCATCAGGCAAGTCTGTCAAAGACCATACTTTGTTTTCATACATGGATCCTATCTCGGATTTCATGGCTTCAAGCCATTTGTTGGAGTCCGGGCCCGCCATCACTTCTTCATAGTTCGAAGGTTCACCGTTGTCTAACAACATGATTTCCAGGACAGGGTTGCTGTACCACTCTGGTGCGGAACGTGTCCTCATGGACCTACGAAGTTCAGTAGCTTGATCTGAAGACTCATGATCAGCATCATTATCTTCCTGTCTAGTCGGTGCAGGCACCACAGAAACATCTTCCTGAGCAGTGCTATTCTCCGGTTCAAGAGGCAGTACCTCATCAAGTTATGCTTTCCTCCCACTTACTTCTTTCGAGAGAAACTCTTTCTCTAGAAAGGATCCATTCTTGGCAACAAAGATCTTGCCTTCGGATTTGAGGTAGAAGGTATACCCAATAGGTTCCTTAGGGTATCCTATGAAGACGCATTTTTTCGACTTGGGTTCGAGCTTTTCAGGTTGAAGTTTCTTGACATAAGCATCGCATCCCCAAACTTTCAGAAACGACAGCTTAGGTTTCTTTCCAAACCATAATTCATACGGTGTCATCTCAACGGATTTCGACGGAGCCCTATTTAAAGTGAATGCGGCAATCTCTAAAGCATAACCCCAAAATGATAGCGGTAGATCGGTAAGAGACATCATAGATCGCAACATATCCAACAGAGTGCGATTACGACATTCGGGCACACCATTTCGCTGAGGTGTTCCAGGCAGCATGAGTTGTGAAACAATTAAACATTTTCTTAAGTGCGTGCCAAACTCGTGACTCAAATATTCCCCTCCACGATCTGATCGTTAGAACTTTATTTTTATATCATGTGGATTCTCTACCTCACTCTGAAATTCCTTAAACTTTTCAAAGGTCTCAGACTTGTGTTTCGTTAAGTAGACATACCCATATCTAATTAAGTCATCAGTGAGGGTGAGAACATAAAGATAGCCACCGCGAGCCTCAACGCTCATTGGACCGCATACATCAGTATGTATGATTTCCAATAAGTTGGTTGCTCGCTCCATCGTTCTGGAGAACGGAGTCTTGGTCATTTTGCCCATGAGGCATGGTTCACATGTGTCAAATGATTCATAATCAAGAGACTCCAAAAGTCCATCTGCATGGAGTTTCTTCATGCGTCTGACACCAATGTGACCAAGGCGGCAGTGCCACAAGTATGTGGGACTATCATTATCAACCTTACATCTTTTGGCATTCACACTATGAATATGTGTAACATCACATTCGAGATTAAACAAAACTAAACCATTGACTAGCAGAGCATGACCATGAAACATATCTCTGATATAAATGGAACAACCATTATTCTCGGATTTAAATGAGTAGCCATCTCGCATTAAACGAGATCCAGATACAATGTTCATGCTCAAAGCTGGTACTAAATAACAATTATTGAGGTTTAAAAACTAATCCGTAGGTAGATGTAGAGGGAGCATGCCGACAGCGATCACATCGACCTTGGAACCATTCCCGATGCGCATCGTCACCTCGTCCTTTGCCAGTCTCCGCTTATTCTGCAGCTCCTGTTTTGAGTTACAAATATGAGCAACTGCACTAGTATCAAATACCCAGGAGCTACTATGAGCGCTGGTAAGGTACACATCAATAACATGTATATCACATATACCTTTGGCATTGTCGGCCTTCTTATCCGCTAAGTACTTGGGGCAGTTCCGCTTCAGGTGACCGTTTCCCTTACAATAAAAGAATTGAGTCTCAGGCTTGGGTCCATTCTTTGGCTTCTTCCTGGCAATTAATTTACCGGGCGCGGCAACTCCCTTGCCATTCTTCTTGAAGTTCTTCTTACCCTTGCCTTTCTTGAAACTAGTGGTTTTATTCACCATCAACACTTGATGTTCCTTTTTGATTTCCACCTCCGCTAATTTCAGCATTGAATATAGCTCAGGAATGGACTTCTCCATCCCTTTCATATTGTAGTTCATCACAAAGCTCTTGTAGCTAGGTGGAAGCGACTGGAGGATCCTGTCAATGACCGAGTCCTCTGGAAGATTAACTCCCAGCTGAGACAAGCAGTTGTGCAACCCAAACATTTTGAGTATATGCTCGCTGACAGAATTGTTTTCCTCCATCTTACAACTGTAGAACTTGTCAGAGACTTCATATCTCTCGACCCGGGCATGATCTTGGAAAACCATTTTCAGCTCTTGGAACATCTCATATGCTCTGTGCTGCTCAAAACATTTTTTGGAGCCCTGATTCTAAGCTGTAAAGCATGCCGCACTGGACCAGGGGGTAATCATCACTACGCGACTGTCAGGCGTTCATAACGTATTGAGGTTCTAGGAAAATGGGTGTGTCACCTAGCGGTGCTTCAAAGTCATATGCTTTCTTGGCAGCTATGAGGATGATCCTCAAGTTATGGACCTAATCTGTATAGTTGCTACCATCGTCTTTCAGCTTGGTTTTCTCTAGGAATGCGCTGAAGTTGAGGGAAACATTAGCGTGGGCCATTTTATCTACAAGACATATTATAAAGACATTTTAGACTAAGTTCATGATAATTAAGTTCATCTAATTAAACTACTTAATGAACTCCCACTCAGATAGACATCCCTGTAGTCATCTAAGTGATACATGATCCAAATCGACTAGACCGTGTCCGATCATCACATGAGACGGACTAGTCATCAACGGTGAACATCTCCATGTTGATCGTATCTACTATACGACTCATGTTCGACCTTTCGGTCTCTCGTGTTCCGAGGCCATGTCTGTACATGCTAGGCTTGTCAAGTCAACCTAAGTGTTTTGCATGTGTAAATCTGGCTTACACCCGTTGTATGCGAACGTTAGAATCTATCACACCCGATCATCACGTGGTGCTTCGAAACAACGAGCCTTCGTAATAGTGCACAGTTAGGGGGAACACTTTTCTTGAAATTTTAGTGAGGGATCATCTTATTTATGCTACCGTCATTCTAAGCAAATAAGATGTAAACATGACAAACATCACATGCAAATCATAAAGTGACATGATATGGCCAATATCATCTTGTGCCTTTGATCCCCATCTTCAAGGCGCGGCATGATCACCATCGTGACCGGCATGACACCATGATCTCCATCATCGTGTCTTCATGAAGTTGTCTCGCAAACTATTACTTCTACCAGTATGGCTAACGGTTAGCAATAAAGTAAAGTAATTACATGGCGTTTTCATTGACTCGCAGGTCATACAATAAATTAAGACAACTCCTATGGCTCCTGCCGGTTGTCATACTCATCGAGATGCAAGTTGTGATTCCTATTACAAGAACATGATCAATCTCATACATCACATATATCATTCATCACATCCTTTTGGCCATATCGCATCACATAGCATACCCTGCAAAAACAAGTTAGACGTCCTCTAATTGTTGCTGCATGTTTTACGTGGTTGTAATGGGTTTCTAGCAAGAACGTTTCATACCTACGCAAAAACCCCAATAGTGATATGCCAATTTCTATTTACCCTTCATAAGGACCCTTTTCATCGAATCCGATGCGACTAAAGTGGTAGAGACAGACGCCCGCTAGCCACCTTGTGCATCAAGTGCACGTCAGTCAGTGGAACCAGTCTCACGTAAGCGTACGTGTAAGGTCGGTCCGGGTCGCTTCATCCCATAGTGCCGCCGAATCAAGATAAAACAAGTAACGGTAAGCAAATTGAACAAACCATCACCCACAACTACTTTGTGTTCTACTCGTGCATAGAATCTACGCATAGACCTAGCTCATGATGCCACTGTTGGGTAACATAGTAATAATTCAAAATTTTCCTACGTGTTACCAAGATCAATCTAGGAGATGCTAGCAACAAGAGAGAGGGAGTACATCTTCATACCCTTGAAGATCGCTAAGTGGAAGCGCTACAAGGAACGTAGATGATGGAGTCGTACTCGCGGCGATTCAAATCGCGGAAGATCTGATCTAGCGCCGAACAGACGGTGCCTTCGCGTTCAACACACGTACAGCCCGGGGATGTCTTCTCCTTCTTGATCCAGCAAGGGGAGAGGAGAAGTTGAGGGAGAGCTCCGGCTGCACGACAGCATGGTGGTGGAGCTTGCAGTTCTCCGGCAGGGCTTCACCAAGCACTTCGGAGGAGGAGGAGGTGTTGGAGAGTGGGAGGGGCTACGCCAGGGGAAGGGTGTGGCAGCCCTCCCACCCCCCACTATTTATAGGGGAAGGGGAGAGGGGGCCGTCTTCCCCCCCCCCCCCGATCCCATCTACAAGGGGGGCGGTGGCCAAGGGGGGAACTTGCCCCCCAAGTCAGGTGGGAGGCGCCCCCAACCCTAGGGTTTCTAACCCTAGGCTCCTAGGGCCCCTTGGGGGTGCACCAGCCCACCATGGACTGGTTCCGTCCCTTGTTCAGCCCACTTGGCCCACCGGGGCAGGCGGCCCCACCCGGTGGACCCCCGGACACCTTTCGGTGGTCCCGGTACAATACCGATATCCCCCGAAACCATTCCGAGGACTGAAACTAGACTTCCCATATATAAATCTTCACCTCCAGACCATTCTGGAACTCCTCGTGACGTCCGGGATCTCATCCGGGACTTCGAACAACCTTCGGTAACCACATACTATTTCCCATAACAACTCTAGCATCACCGAACCATAAGTGTGTAGACCCTATGGGTTCGGGAACCATGCAGACATGACTGAGACATCTCCCCGGCCAATAACCAACAGTAGATCTGGATACCCATGTTTTCTCCCACATGTTACATGATGATCTCATCAGATGAACCACGATGTCGAGGATTCAATCAATCCCGTATACAATTCCCTTTGTCTATCGGCATGTTACTTGCCCGAGATTCGATCGTCGGTATCTCTATACCTCGTTCAATCTCGTTACCGGCAAGTCTCTTTACTCATTCCGTAACGCATGATCCCGTGGCTAACTTCTTAGTCATATTGAGCTCGTTATGATGATGCATTACCGAGTGGGCCTAGAGATACCTCTCCGTCACACGGAGTGACAAATCCTAGTCTCAATTCATGCCAACCCAACAGATACTTTCGGAGATACCTGTAGTGCACCTTTATAGCCACCCAGTTTTGTTCTGATGTTTGGTACACCCAAAGCACTCCTATGGTATCCGGAAGTTACACAATCCCATGGTCTAAGGAAATGATACTTGACATTAGAAAAGCTTTAGCAAACGAACTACACGATCTTGTGCTACGCTTAGGATTGGGTCTTGTCCATCACATCATTCTCCCAATGATGTGATCTCGTTATCGATGACATCCCATGTCCATGGTCAGGAAACCACGACCATCTATTGATCAACGAGCTAGTCAACTAGAGGCTTACTAGGGACATATTATGATCTATGTATTCACACATGTATTACGGTTTCTGGTTAATAGAATTATAGCATGAACAATAGACAATTATCATGGACAAGAAAATATAATAATAACCAATTTATTATTGCCTCTAGGGCATATTTCCAACACTATACTCTTTGCCCATATAATAACCGCATGGTAGATTTGTGGGCTATACTTTTAATAACCATGCTCGTAGCGAAGAGGTGTACACACCCACGCACGTAGTACTAGCAGCACTCTTTGCGTGTTTTGCATCTTCCCCAACCACACACGTGAAGGAAATATGCCCTAGAGGCAATAATAAAGTTGTTGTTTATATTTCCTTATATCATGATAAATGTTTATTATTCATGCTAGAATTGTATTAACCGGAAACTTAGTACATGTGTGAATAAATAGCCATACAGAGGACGGTTAATCAAAGATGGTTAAGTTTCCTAGCCATAGACATGTGTTGTCATTTGATGAACAGGATCACATCATTAGAGAATGATGTGATGGACAAGACCCATCAGTTAGCTTAGCATAATGATCGTTTAGTTTTTCTGCTATTGCTTTCTTCATGACTTATACATGTTCCTCAGCCTATGAGATTACGCAACTCCCGAATACCGGAGGAACACCTTGTGTGCTATCAAATGTCGCAACGTAACTGGGTGATTATAAAGATGCTCTACAGGTGACTCTGATGGTATTTGTTGAGTTGGCATAGATCAAGATTCGGATTTGTCACTCCGTCACTACTAGGGAAAAGGCTAGGAGCAGCGCGGGTTTTAGGCCTATCAGCAGCGCGGGTGCCCGCGATACCAATAAGGCGCTACAGCTAACTCTTAGTAGTAGCGCTGCCTGTACCCGCGCTACCACTATTGACTATAGCAGCAGCGCTTTTCAGGAATGCGCTGCTATTACTTAGCTGTAGCGATTTCCCGGTCCAGCGCTACTGTTATATCTTTCACCATTTCCCCATTCCAGCTTCGATAAACTGCAATTTCCAGATACTAGGTACTACTAGATATCAATTTCATAAAGCATTATAGGTACTAGGTAGTACTCCCTCGGTTCGAAATTACTCGTCGTGGTTTTAGTTCAAATTTGAACTCAAACCACGACGAGTAATTTGAACTAAAACCACGACGAGTAATTTCGAACCGAGGGAGTACTAGATAAAAATTTCATATATACTCAACATGCATCCTCAAGCAGTACAAGGTGACATCGACGACAATCATCATATTTAGTTCTAGATGATATCGACGACGATCATCATATGTAGTTCTACATGATATCGACGACGATCATCATATGTAGTTCTAGATGATATAGCCACACACACATATGTAGTTCTAGATGATATCAACGACGATCATCATCCTCAGGCCTGGGCGGTGGGTGTTCCTGATAGTAATTAGGATGGCCTGTCTAGGATGAAGATTCTTGCCAACGAGGAATCTCTTCCACCCAACCGAGTTCAAGTGTGTGCGACCATCTGTGCCCATGCGGTAAGTACATGTGGTGACGGAGCCCCTTGCGGTAAGGCGTAGTCCAACCGAGCCTTCTTCATCAGGCTCGATACCACAACTCACAGATAGGTTCTTTGGCAATCTCTGAATAAGAAAAACATATCAATTAATAAATAGCCTCACACATACTCTTGCAAATATATTTCTATTAAGTCTAGATTTCTACACTATCAAAAGACACAGTACTACGCATTTGTACTAATTAATCATGAATTCTACTAATAAGTATATATATGGATTATCTACACTATTAATAGTTCCTTGGATTCTACACTAATAAGCATGTGATCAGACTCTACACTAAAGTATATCATCGACTAGATTCCACAAAGCATATCATTGGACTCTACACTAAGCATATCATCGGATTCACTAAGCATATAATCAGATAATTTGCATTTGTAAGTATAACAATAAAGCATATATATATCATCAAATTACTACATGCAGTACGTATAACATACCATTTCATGCCGATCGACCATGGTACTTGTCAGGCGGGTCACGAATGGCACCCCGACAAAGTCATCATGTGGCGGAATTATGTCCCAGAGGTTGCACACCTCCTCCTCGCTCAGCCTCATTCTTTGAGCTATGATGGCTTCATGAAGTGGGTTATCATCATCTTCATTGAGTGGGTCCTCATTATCTTCGTCATCTTCATCATCTTCCACCAGATTGATATAAATGACAACCAGCTTGGGTCTTTCTGCTCTGAAGGAGAATCTGATCAACTCACCACCAGTAAGACGCATGCGAGCGAGGAAACGGGCCCATCCATCTCCTCCAATCTGCGACATATTGCGTCCTTTCTCGACCTCCATAGTGTACGGCCCCCCAGGAGCCTCAAATGTCACAGTGTCTCCTGTCAGCTTGTTGAATTTCAACCTCACATTGCATGGGACGATCTGTGTAAGAAAAGCAAAAAGACACAATGCAGTAATGCCAACACTAAAAATAAAATAGTTGTTACATTTCATCTAATTTCTTACCACCACATGATGAAAACTCGGATGGAAGTAGATGCCGAATAGCTTGCCAGTTGCAAGGCTGCTGGCACACCTTGACTTGCACAGTCGACATAGTGGTGCTGGTGGTGGCGCCATTTTCCTAAAGCAATATGAGCAAAGGATTAACGATTCACTTCATAGGAAACAAGTGGCAAATTTAACTAAATTGGCACCTACATTTTGCCAAAAAATAACTTATTACAAAAAAACTAAATCGAGCATACAAAATCAACTAAATCAACTAGCATACTAAATCCACTAGCATACTAAATCAACTAAATCAAAATGTTCTAAATCAACTAGCCTACTAAATCAACTAAATCAACTAGCCTACTAAATCAACTAAATCAAAATGTTCTAAATCAACTAAATCAACTAGCCTACTAAATCAACTGAATCATATCAACTAAATCAAAATGTTACATATGAAAGCCTACTAAATCAAAATGTATCAGGGAGGAGGGACAAGGAGGGGCGACTCGAGGAGGGAGAAGATAGTAGTACGGAGGAGGAAGGCAGAGCAAGGAGGGGCCCGCCGGCGGCGAGTGGAGGGAGGACGGATCGAGGAGGAAGGCGGAGCGAGGAGGGGGCGGCCAGCGGTGAGTGGAGGGAGGACGGAGGAGGAGGCCGGTACCGAGTCCAGCGAGGAGGATGAGGCGACAGTGGCGCAGATCGGGGGAGGGGCGACGGGGGAGGACCGGCGGCGTGAGTGTGTGTGAGTGTGATCTGTGGATGAGGCTAGTGAGTGGGGGAGATGGAATGGAATAGTAGTAGCGTGCTATAGGTAAACGCGCTACTGCTAAACTACCTATAAGTAGCGCCTTTCGGCCTGAACGCGCTACTGCTATGTGTCAGTATGTAAAAATAGACATAGACATAAAAAATATGCTGCTGCTACGTTACGCTGAATGCGCTGAATGCGCTGAATGCTCATTGATTTTTGTAGTTAATTTAGGAGTAGCGATAATTGCCTGAATGCGCTGCTACTACGTTACGTAGCAGGAGCGCTGTTTATTTTAACGCGCTGCTGCTATAACTGGCCTCGCGGCGGCGTCGTGGGAATTTTAGCAGTAGCACTTCTTGGAGTGCACGTGCTACTGATAAGCTTGTTTCAGCAGCGAGTGTCCATGGCCCGCGCTACTGCTACTTAGCAGCAGCGCCTGATTTTAAAGCGCGCTGCTGGTAAGATTCTGTGTATAGGCTTTTCCCTAGTAGTGCGTGTATCGGAGAGGTATCTCTGGGCCCTCTCGATAATGCACATCACTATGAGCCTTGCAAGCAATGTGTCTAATGAGTTAGCCACGGGATGATGCATTACGGAACGAGTAAAGAGACTTGCCGGTGACGAGATTGAACTAGATGTGATGATACCGACGATCAACTCTCGGGCAAGTAACATACCAATGACAAAGGGAACAACGTATGTTGTTATGCGGTTTGGCCGATAAAGATCTTCCTAGAATATGTAGGAGCCAATATGAGCATCTAGGTTCCACTATTGGTTACTGACTGGAGATATGTCTCAGTCATGTCTACATAGTTCTCGAACCCGTAGGGTCCGCACGCTTAACGTTCAATGACGATTTGTATTATGAGTTTCGTTTTTTGATGAACCGAAGTTTGTTTGGAGTCCTAGATGAGATCACGGACATGATGAGGAGTCTTGAAATGGTCGAGACATAAAGATTGATATATTGGAAGGTTATGTTTGGACACCGGAATGGTTTCAGATTGGTTCGGGCATTTTCCGGACTACTGGGGGGTTACCGGAACCCCCCGGGGGATTAATGGGCCACAATGGGCCTTAGTGGAGAAGATAGAGGGCCGGCCAGAGGTGGCGCCCCCCTTTGCCCAGTCCGAATTGGACAAGGGGAGGGTGATACGTCTCCAACGTATCTATATTTTTTGATTGTTCCATGCTATTATATTATCTGTTTTGGATGTTTAATGGGCTTTAATATGCTCTTTTATATTATTTTTGGGACTAACCTATTAACTGGAGGCCTGGTGCCAGTTTTTGTTTTTTTTCCTATTTTAGAGTTTTGCAGAAAAGGAATATCAAACTGACTCCAAACAGAATGAAACCTTCGCGCTGATCTTTCTTGGACTGAAAGCAATCCAGAAGACTTGGAGTCGAAGTCTCGAACTCCACGAGGAAGCCACGAGGCAGGAGGGCGCACCCAGGGGGTAGGCGCGCCCCCACCCTTGTGGGCCTCTCGTAGCTCCACTAACATACTTATTTCACCTATATATACTCTTATACCCTAGAAACATCAGGGAGAGCCACAAAACCACTTTTCCACCGCCGTAACCTTTTCCCGCGATCTGCCGGAGGGGGAATCGATCATGGAGGGCTTCTACATCAACACCATTGCCTCTCCGATGAAGCGTGAGTAGTTTACCACATACCTTTGGGTCCATAGTTATTAGCTAGATGGCTTCTTCTCTCTCTTCGATTCTCAATAAAAAGTTCTCCTCGATGGTCTTGGAGATCTATTCGATGTAATACTCTTTTGCGGTGTGTTTGTCCAGATCCGAAGAATTGTGGATTCATGAACAAGATTATCTATGAATATTGTTTGGTTATTCTCTGAATTCTTATATGCATGATTTGATATCTTTGCAAGTCTCTTCGAATTATCGGTTTAGTTTGGCCTACTAGATTGATCTTTCTTGCAATGGGAGAAGTGCTTAGCTTTGGGTTCAATCTTGCGGTGTCCTTTCCTAGTGACAGTAGGGTCAGCAAGGCACGTATTGTATTGTTGCCATCAAGGATAAAAAGATGGGGTTTATATCATATTGCTTGAGTTTACCCCTCTACATCATGTCATCTTGCCTAATGCGTTACTCCGTTCTTATGAAACTAATACTCTAGATGCATGCTGGATAGCAGTCGATGTGTAGAGTAATAGTAGTAGATCCAGAATCGTTTCAATCTACTTGACACAGACGTGATGCCTATATTCATGATCCCTGAGCACCTTGTCAATTACCACGCATGGCTAGCAGCTCAAGGCCTTACCTTCCAGCATGGTGTTGTGCCAGAGGATAATATTTCTGATAATCCCATGGAGGCATGGAATGATACCTTCTCCTCCTCTGATGACAGCTCTGCTCCTTCTGATCATGCTCTGTTGGTGTTTCCTAACACTGAACCTGCCCCGCTTGCAACTCAAGATACCCTGAATATTACTGTCAACATGCACAACAATGGCATTCAGTTTGGCCTTTCGACTAATGGATCAGAGCTGTTGAACCTTCTGCTTTCGGACCCTATTCCCAGGCAGCGGTTGAATAACTTCATTTTTCACGCTCTACGCCCTGGTTTAGCCACTATTGGCCCTTGGAGCTCAGGTTATGGTATGCAGTCTGCAAATGTGCAAGTCACTGTGCTAGTTTCTTCTGATGTCAATGGCATTGCTCTGTCTCAGCTGCTAGATCCTCCAAGGTCTTCTGTGGTACTGGAAGATATATCTGAAGATCATACACAGAACAATCAACTTCTTTTGCCTGCTCCGGATGCCCCTTTGCACTCTGAACCTACCCCACTGGCTGCTTTTCACAATGTGCCCCTGAACTCCGAACTTGACAGTTCCAATGAGCAGGCTCTGCAGGGCTTACCTACGCCTGTGATCAACTCCTCTGCCGAGCCTGCTGGCCTTGCTGCTGTCAACTCCATCATGGCACCAGCAAGTCCCTCTGTTGTGACTCGTGGTCGTCGGGCTCGGGCACCTGCTCCCATCTCCACTGTGGAAGTACGCCGAAGCAATCGTTCAAACAAATATAATGGCTTCAAGGTCAACCAGGTGATTGAAACCCGCACCGCCACCTCCAAGGTTAAGCCCAGGCTGGTTCCCTCGATTGGCTCCTCCTCTTCGGCCATGGAACCAAACTCTGAAGTGGTTCCTCACACTCCTGTCCATGTCTTGCAGTCTATTGGTATTAACAGATGTGCTGTTCCGGCGGCTGAACTGACTGAAGATATCCTCACGGCTGCACCTGCCCCATCTTCTGCTGCATCCACTTCCCCAGGTTCTACTGCCAATGTTGACCTACCTGATGAGGCGGGGCCATCTAGGGCCTAGTTCGTTTCCTCCTCATGCCACTTTTGCGTAGTTGGGAAGTGCTCTGTTGGAACATACGCGGCATCAACTCTGACGATAAACAGCTTGCACTGAATAACGCCATTAGAACCAGTGGCTGCTCGGTTGTTTGCATCCAAGAGACAAAGAAAACCACTTTTGATTTATCGTTTATTAAGTCATGTTGCCCTAGACAATTTGATCAATTTGCCTATGTCCCCTCTCAAGGAGCCTCGGGTGGCTTGCTTACCATTTGGAAAAGCTCTCTGTTTACTGGCGCTGTGGTTTTTTCATCTCATTTTGCCTTGGTCATTAATTTTACTACCACGTTATCGTCCCACTCATGGACGCTCGCTAATATATATGGCCCTTGTTCGGGTGACGCGCGTATTACGTTTACCAATTGGCTTTATAATCTGGATATACCCAGCTCACAGGACTGGCTCCTAGTTGGCGATTTTAATTACATTCGTGCGCCTGATAATAGAAATAAGCCAGGGGGGTGCCCATCAGACATGTGCACATTCAATGATATTATCCGCAAGCAAAGCCTTATTGAACTTCCTATCAAGGGTAGATTGTACACTTGGAGCAATATGCAACAAGACCCACTGCTTGAACAACTTGATTGGTTCTTCACTTCGTTGCACTGGACCACCGTATACCCCAACACCATGGTCAAGCCTCTTGGTAAGCCTGTCTCCGACCACGTTCCTTGCATTATCTCCATCCAAACTTGCATCCCTCGCAGCAAGGTCTTTAGATTTGAACCTTTCTGGATCCTGCATCCTGGCTTCATGGATCTTGTTCAAGATGTATGGAATAGACCGGTGAGAGCGCAAAACGCTGCGACCCTTCTCTGTCGCAAATTCAAAGCTTTACGCCATGCCCTAAAAATCTGGAGCAAAAATCTCTCCCGTTTGTCTGTAGCCATTGCTAATTGCAACGAGTCCTTGGCGCACCTAGATGATCTTGAGAACAAAAGAGCCCTTCCTATTCCTGAAGCAAACTTTCGGAATATCATCAAGAAACATCTCTTGCGCCTCCTTAAATACCAAAACCAATACTGGAAAAAATGATGCACAATTCGATGGATCAAGTTTGGGGACGAGAATACCAAATTCTTCCAGGCTGTTGCCACAGAACGGTATCGGCGCAATAACATTGCAACCTTCAAAATAGAGGATGGTTCAATCATTGACAGTCACGATGGAAAAGAAGCACTCCTGTTTCGTCCATACACTGATCGCCTGGGTACTTCGCGGCCTGCACAAATGAAATTTAACTTGCCTAATATTCTGCAGCACCATGAGGACCTTGACCAGCTGACTATGCCTTTTACCCATGAGGAGATTGATGCTGTTATCAAAGAAATGCCAGCCGATCGTGCTCCCGGCCCGGATGGATTCAGTGGTGCATTCCTTAAAGCTTGCTGGCCTATTATCAAACACGATTTTTATAACCTCTGTGAAACATTCCACCAAGGAGACTTGGACCTCTCCAGTATAAATGATGGCCTCATCACACTGATTCCTAAGATCACCTCACCAGAGACTGTTAATGATTACCGCCCGATCACCCTTCTCAATTGCTGTCTTAAGCTAATTACAAAGCTGCTAGCTAATCGCCTGCAACGCGTGATCTTAAAGGTTATCCACAAGAACCAATATGGTTTCATAAAAGGGAGGACGATACAGGATTGCCTGGCCTGGGCATTTCAATATATACATCAATGCCATGCATCGAAGAAGCAGATTATCTTGTTGAAACTGGATTTCGCTAAAGCCTTTGATACAATCGAACACGCTCCCATGATCACCATCATGAAACACCTGGGATTTAACGACAAGTGGTTGTCTTGGATTAATTGCATCTTCTCGACAGGGCGATCATCAGTTCTACTGAATGGTGTCCCCGGCCGACAATTCCACTGCCGCACAGGTGTACGCCAGGGGGACCCTCTCTCCCCATTGATCTTCGTCATTGCGGCTGATCTCCTACAAGCTGCTATTAATGACGCCTTTAGAGAAGGGAAAGTCCAACTGCCCTTTCCCTGCATCGGCCAAACGGACTACCCAGTAATCCAATACGCCAACGACACCATCTTGGCCATGCCTGCATGCCCTCAGCAAGCTGCAGTCATCAAACAAATCCTTGTGGACTATGCTTCTTCCATCGGCCTCCGAATTAATTTCCACAAGTCAACACTAATCCCAATCAACATGACTCAAGAGGATGCCTTGGCGCTTGCGACCTTCTTTGGATGCTCAGTCGGATCCATGCCCTTTACCTATCTTGGATTGCCTCTCGGCACGTCTAAACCGACCATCCTTGATCTGATGCCCCTAGTCTGCAGTGCTGAACGACGACTCACCTCCACGATCTCAATGATGTCCTACGGGGGCAAACTCTCGTGGCTAAACGCTACCGTCACATCTCTACTCATCTACGCCATGTGCACTCTCAAATTTCCGCCCCAGTTAATTGAGATGCTCGACAAAATCAGAAGGAGATGTCTCTGGACCAAAAAGACGGAACATGGGGACAAGTGCAACTCCCTTGCCGCGTGGGAGATGGTGTGCAAACCCAAAAAACATGGCGGCCTTGGGGTTATCAACATTAAGGTGCAGAATGATGCCCTACTCATGAAATTTTTACACAAGTTTTACAACAAGCTTGATGTCCCCTGGGTACAGCTCATTTGGAACACATACTATACCGATAAGGTTCCTCACACCACTGACCCTGTGGGCTCTTTCTGGTGGCGCCAAATCCTCAAACTTACGCCTGTATTTCGAGGGATTTCACAGGTCCGAATCGTCTCGGGTGACACTGTTCTGGTTTGGAAAGATCTCTGGGCGCCAGATATTTTGCAGGCTTCTCACCCCCATGCATTCTCCTTCGCCATGCACGAGGACGAGACTGTCAAGGATTTCTTGGAGAGCACGGCATTGTCGAAAACATTTCACCTACCACTCTCCCCGCAGGCCCTGGACGAAGTTCGAGACATCCAGCAGATCTCAACGCACGCCCATCCGTCCGCATCTGTTAATGATATTTGGTACTATACCTGGGGGAAATCTATTTACCGGCCGGCGGACTACTACAAATTCTTCTTCCGAGACGCCAACGCCCACCCAGCCTTCTCCTTACTCTGGCGCTCTCGTTGCATCATGCGGATCAAAGTCTTCGGTTGGCTGCTGATGGTCGACCGTCTAAACACACGTGACATGCTCAAGCGTCGACATTTTGACATAGGTGACGACCACAGCTGCCTGCTCTGCGGCAATCATGACGAAGAAACTGTGGATCATATGATATTTACTTGCACATTCAGTCAAGCTTGCAGGCGTAAACTTGGGATCAGCTGGCCACCCTTCACCTGCCGCCTACAATTACTTCAACAGGCTAAACACTCCTGGGGACGTCCATTATTCTTTGAAATCTTCCTGGTGGCAGCCTGGAGTCTCTGGAAAGAAAGAAACAACAAACATTTCAGGAGGATTACGCCAACTATCGGTGGGTGGCTGAATAGATTCAAGGAAGACTTTGATCTCCTCAAACATAGGACTAGGGGGAGTCATCCTGCTTTTATTTCTTCTTTTGTTTCTGAATTGAACTAATAACACCACGCCTCGACCACCTGCCCCCTCTGGAAGGGCAGCATGGCAAAATAGGGCAACTACATATGTACTAACCCTTGTAACACCCTGTCTATATATACATATATGAAAACACAGTAGGAGCATTTCCTACTGTTTACTCTTCAAAAAAAAAACTGATCGGCGGTAATTTGTTCACCCACCATAATACATGCTATCTTGAGAGAAGCCACTAGTGAAACCTATGGCCCCCGGGTCTCTTTCCTATTATATTACATCTCTTTTATTTACATTGCATCTCATTTACTATTTTGCAATCTTTACTTTCCAATCTATACAACAAAAATACCAAAAATATTTACTTACTATCTATATTAGATATCACTTTTGTGAGTGACCGTGAAGGGATTGACAACCCCTTTATCGTTGGTTGCAAGGTTCTTGATTGTTTGTGCAGGTACTAGGTGACTTTTGAGTTGTCTCCTACTGGATTGATACCTTGGTTCTCAAAACTGAGGGAAATACTTACGCTACTTTGCTGCATCACCCTTTCCTCTTCAAGGGAAAACCAACGCATGCTCAAGAGATAGCAGAGGGAGCAGCGCCCCCCTCCTTCCTTCTCTTCTCTCCTCTTTCCCTTCTTCTCCTACTTGGACTAGGAAAGGGGGGGACCAAATTCTGCTTTCGGTCTACGAGGGTATGTAGACACACTCTCCCCTCTCGTTACCGACGCAGGACTCCCCCCATGGCGCGCCCCCTCGTTGGGCCGGCCTCCTCTCCTCCCCCTTTATATACATGGGGAGGGGGCACCCCAAAGACACACAAGTTGATCTTTTAGCCATGTGCGGTGCCCGCTCCATAGTTACACACATCGGTCATATCGTTGTAGTGCTTAGGCGAAGCCCTGCGTCGGTAACTTCATCATCATCGTCACCACACCGTCGTGCTGACGGAACTCTCCCTCGACCTCAACTGGATCAAGAGTTCGAGGGACGTCATTGAGCTGAACGTGTGCTAATCGCGGAGGTGCCATACGTTCGGTACTTGGATCGGTTGGATCGCTAAGACGTTCGACTACATCAACCGCATTACTAAACGCTTCTGCTTTCGGTCTACGAGGGTATGTAGACACACTCTCCCCTCTCGTTGCTATGCATCTCCTAGATAGATCTTGCATGATCGTAGGTAAATTTTTTGAAATACTGTGTTCCCCAATAGTGGCATCCGAGCCAGGTCTATGCGTAGATGTTATATGCATGAGTAGAACACAAAGAGTTGTGGGTGATATTAGTCATACTGCTTACCAGCAATGTCTTACTTTGATTCGGTGGTATTGTTGGATGAAGCAGCCCATACCAACATTACATGACCGCGTTCATGAGACTGGTTCTACCGACGTGCTTCGCACACAGGTGGCTAGTGGGTGTCTGCTTCTCCAGCTTTAGTTGAATCGAGTTTGACTACGCCCGGTCCTTGTTGAAAGTTAAAACAACACACTTGACGAAAAATCGTTGTGGTTTTGATGCGTAGGTTAGAAAGGTTCTTGCTAGAAGCCCGTAGGAGCCACGTAAAACTTGCAACAATAAAGTAGAGGACGTCTAACTTGTTTTTGTAGGGCATGTTGTGATGTGATATGGTCAAGACGTGATGATATAAATTGTTGTATGAGATGATCATGTTTTGTAACAGTTATCGGCAACTAGCAGGAGCCATATGGTTGTCGCTTTATTGTTTGAAATGCAATCTCCATGTAATTGCTTTACTTTATCACTAAGCAGTAGGGATAGTCGTAGAAGCAATAGTTGGCGAGACGACAATGATGCTACGATGGAGATCAAGGTGTCAAGCCGGTGACGATGGTGATCATGACGGTGCTTTGGAGATGGAGATGAAAGGCACAAGATGATGATGGATATATCATATCACTTATTTTGATTGCATGTGATGTTTATCCTTTATGCATCTTATTTTGCTTAGTACGGTGGTAGCATTATAAGATGATCTCTCACCAAATTTCAAGGTATAAGTGTTCTCCCTGAGTATGCACCGTTGCTACAGTTCGTCGTGCCAAGACACCATGTAATGATCGGGTGTGACAAGCTCTATGTTCACATACAACGGGTGCAAGCCAGTTTTGCACATGCATAATACTCAGGTTAAACTTGACGAGCCTAGCATATGCAGATATGGCCTCGGAACACTGAGACCGAAAGGTCGAGCGTGAATCATATAGTAGATATGATCAACATAGTGATGTTCACCATTGAAAACTTCTCCATCTCACGTAATGATCGGACATGGTTTAGTTGATATGGATCACGTGGTCATTTAGATGACTAGAGAGATGTCTATCTAAGTGGGAGTTCTTAAGTAATATGATTAATTGAATTTTAATTTATCATGAACTTAGTACCTGATAGTATTTTGCATGTCTATGTTGTTGTAGATAAATGGCCCGTGCTACTGTTCCTTTGAATTTTTGATGCGTTCCTAGATAAAGCTAAGTTGAAAGATGATGGTAGCAACTACACGGATTGGGTTCGTAACTTGAAGATTGTCCTCATTGCTACGTAGAAGAATTACGTCCTGGAAGCACCGCTAGGTGCAAAGCCCGCTGCAGGAGCAACACCAGATGTTATGAACGTCTGGCAGAGCAAAGCTGATGACTACTCGATAGTTCAGTGTGCCATGCTTTACGCCTTAGAATCGGGACTTGAACGACGTTTTGAACGTCATGGAGCATATGAGATGTTCCAGGAGTTGAAGTTAATATCTGAAGCAAATGCCCGAATTGAGAGATATGAAGTCTCCAATAAGTTCTATAGCTGCAAGATGGAGGAGAATAGTTCTGTCAGTGAACATATACTCAGAATGTCTGGGTACCGCAACCACCTGACTCAACTGGGAGTTAATCTTCTAGATGATAGTGTCATTGATAGAGTTCTTCAATCACTACCACCAAGCTACAAAAGCTTCGTGATGAACTATAATATGCAAGGGCTGGATAAGACAATTCCCAAGCTCTTCGTAATGCTAAAAGCTGCGGAGGTAGAAATCAAGAAGGAGCATCAAGTGTTGATGGTCAACAAGACCACTAGTTTCAAGAAAAAGGGCAAAGGGAAGAAGGGCAACTTCAAGAAGAACGGCAAGCAAGTTTATGCTCAAGTGAAGAAACCAAAGTCTGGACCTAAGCCTGAGACTGAGTGCTTCTACTGCTAAGGGACTGGTCACTGAAAGCGGAACTGCCCCAAGTATTTGGTGGATAAGAAGGATGGCAAAGTGAAAGGTATATTTGATATACATGTTATTGATGTGTACCTTACTAATGCTCGTAGTAGCGCCTGGGTATTTGATACTGGTTCTGTTGCTCATATTTGAAACTCGAAACAGGGGCTACGGATTAAGCAAAGATTGGCTAAGGAAATGTGATCGTGGTCGGCACACTACCTCTACATCTACCATTGGGACTAGATTTAGACCTGAATAATTGTTATTTGATGCCAACGTTAAGCATGTACATTATATCTGGATCTTGTTTGATGCAAGACAGTTATTCATTTAAATCAGAGAATAATGGTTGTTCTATTTATGTGAGTAATATCTTTTATGGCCATGCACCCTTGATGAGTGGTCTATTTTTATTGAATCTGGATAGTAGTGATACACATATTCATAGTATTGAAGCCAAAAGATATAAGTTTAATAAAGATAGTGCAACTTATTTGTGGCATTGTCGTTTAGGTCATATTGGTGTAAAGCGCATGAAGAAAATCCATGCTGATGGGCTTTTGGAATCACTTGATTATGAATCACTTGATGCTTGCGAACTATGCCTCATGGGCAAGATGACTAAGACTCCGTTCTGTGTAACAATGGAGCGAGCAACAGACTTATTGGAAATAATACATACTAATGTATGTGGTCCGATGAGTGTTGGTGCTCGCGGCGGGTATCGTTATTTTCTGACCTTCACACATGATTTGAGCAGATATGGGTATATCTACTTGATGAAACATAAGTCTGAAACATTTAAAAAGTTCAAAGGATTTCAGAGTGAAGTGGAAAATCATCGTAACAAGAAAATTAAGTTTCTATGATCTGATCGTGGAGGTGAATATTTGAGTTATGAGTCTGGTCTTCATTTGAAACAATGTGGAATAGTTTCGCAACTCACGCGACCTAGAACACCACGGCGTAATGGTGTGTCCGAGCATCGTAACCGCACTTTATTAGATATGGCGCGATCTATGATGTATCTTACTGATTTACCACTATCATTTTGGGGTTATGCTTTAGAGACGGATGCATTCGCATTAAATAGGGCACCAATGAAATCCGTTGAGACGGCACCATATGAACTATGGTTTGGCAAGAAACCCAAGTTGTCGTTTATTAAAGTTTGGGGCCACGATTCTTACGTGAAAAATCTTCAACCTGATAAGCTCGAACACAAATCATAGAAATGTGTCTTCATAGGATACCCAAAGGAGACTATTGGGTACACCTTCTATCACAGATTCGAAGGCAAGATATTCGTTGCTAAGAATGGATCCTTTCTAGAGAAGGAGTTTCTCTCGAAAGAAGTGAGTGGGAGGAAAGTAGAACTTGATGAGGTAAATGTACCTTCTCCCTTATTGGAAAGTAGTTCATCACAGAAATCAGTTCCAGTGATTCCTACACCAATTAGTGAGGAAGCTAATGATGGTGATCAAGAAACTTCTGATCAAGTTACTACCGAACCTCGTAGGTCAACAAGAGCAAGATCCGTACCAGAGTGGTATGGTAATCCTGTTCTAGAGGTCATGTTACCTAACCATGACGAACCTACGAACCATGAGGAAGCGATGATGAGCCCAGATTCCGGAAAATAGCTTGTGGCCATGAAATCTGAGATGGGATCCATGTATGAGAACAAAGTGTGGACTTTGGTTGACCTCCCTGATGATCGGCAAGCCATAGAGAATAAATGGATCTTCAAGAAGAAGACTGACGCTGACAGTAATATTACTGTCTACAAATCTTGACTTGTTGCGAAAGGTTTTTGACAAGTTCAAGGAGTTGACTATGATGAGACCTTCTCACCCGTAGCGATGCTTAAGTCTGTCTGGATCATGTTAGCAATTGCCGCATTTTATGATTATGAAATTTGGCAAATGGATGTCAAAACTGCATCCCTTAATGGATATCACAAAGAAGAATTGTATATGATGCAACCAGAAGCTTTTGTCGATCATAAAGGTGCTAACAAAGTGTGCAAGCTCCAACGATCCATTTATGGACTGGTGCAAGCCTCTGGGAGTTGGAATATATGCTTTGATAGTGTGATCAAAGCATATGGTTTTATATAGACTTTTGGAGAAGCCTGTATTTACAAGAAAGTGAGTGGGAGCTCCGTAGCATTTCTGATATTATATGTGGATGGCATATTGTTGATCGGAGATACTGAATTTCTGAATAGCAAAAGGATACTTGAATAAGAATATTTCAATGAAAGACCTCGGTGAAGCTGCTTATATATTGGGCATCAAGATCTATAGAGATAGATCAAGACGCTTAATTGGACCCTCACAAAGCACATACCTTGATAAAGTTTTGAAGAAGTTCAAAATGGATCAGTCAAAGGAAGGGTTCTTGCCTGTGTTACAAGGTGTGAAGTCGAGTCAGACTCAATGCCCGACCACTGCAGAAGATAGAGAGAAAAATGAAAGTCATTCCCTATGCCTCAGCCATAGGTTCTAACATGTATGCAATGCTATGTACCAGACCTGATGTGTGCCTTGATATTTGTTTAGCAGGAAGGTACCAAAGTAATCCAGGAGTGGATCACTGGACAGCGGTCAAGAATATCCTAAAATACCTAAAAAGGACTAAGGATATGTTTATCGTTTATGGAGGTGACAAAGAGCTCGTCGTAAACGGTTACGTCGATGCAAGCTTTGACACTGATCCGGATGACTCTAAGTCACAAACCGAATATGTATATTTATTGAATGTGGAGCTGTCAATTGGTGCAGTTCTAAGAAAAGCGTCCTGGCGGGATCTACGTGTGAAGCGGAATACATAGCTGCTTCGGAAGCAGCAAATGAAAGAGTCTGGATGAAGGAGTTCATATCCGATCTAGGTGTAATACCTAGTGCATTAGGTCCAATGAAAATCTTTTGTGACAATACTGGTGCAATTGTCTGGGCAAAGGAATCCAGATTTCACAAGACAACCAAGCACATCAATAGACGCTTCAATTCCATCCACGATCAAGTCAAGGAGGGAGACATAGAGATTTGAAAGATATATACGGATCTGAATGTTGCAGACCCGTTGACTAAGCCTCTCTCACGAGCAAAAAATGATCATCACCAAGACTCCATGGGTGTTTTACAATCATTACTATGTAATCTAGATTATTGACTCTAGTGCAAGTGGGAGACTGAAGGAAATATGCCCTAGAGGCAATAATAAAGTTGTTATTTGTATTTCCTTATATCATGATAAATGTTTATTATTCATGCTAGAATTGTATTAACTGGAAACTTAGTACATGTGTGAATACATAGACATACAGAGTGTCCCTAGTATGCCCCTACTTGACAAGCTCGTTAATCAAAGATGGTTAATTTTCCTAGCCATAGACATGTATTGTCATTTGATGAACGGGATCACATCATTAGAGAATTATGTGATGGACAACACCCATTAGTTAGCTTAGCATAATGATCATTTACTTTTTCTGCTATTGCTTTCTTCATGACTTATACATGTTCCTTAGACTATGAGATTATGCAACTCCCGAATACCGGAGGAACACCTTGTGTGCTATCAAACGTCACAATGTAACTGAGTGATTATAAAGATGCTCTACAGGTGACTCCGATGGTTTTTGTTGAGTTAACATAGATCAAGATTAGGATTTGTCACTCCATGTATCGGAGAGGTATCTCTGGGCCCTCTCGGTAATGCAGATCACTATGAGCCTTGCAAGCAATGTGTCTAATGAGTTAGCCACGGGATGATGCATTACGGAACGAGTAAAGAGACTTGCCGGTGACGAGATTGAACTAGATGTGATGATACCGACGATCAACTCTCGGGCAAGTAACATACCGATGACAAAGGGAACAACGTATGTTGTTATGCGGTTGGCCGATAAAGATCTTCCTAGAATATGTAGGAGCCAATATGAGCATCTAGGTTCCACTATTGGTTACTGACCGGAGATATGTCTCAGTCATGTCTACATAGTTCTCGAACCCGTAGGGTCCGCACGCTTAATGTTCAATGATGATTTGTATTATGAGTTTCGTGTTTTGATGCACTGAAGTTTGTTCGGAGCCCCGGATGATATCACGGACATGACGAGGAGTCTTGAAATGGTCGAGACATAATGATTGATATATTGGAAGGTTATGTTTGGACACCATAATGGTTTCGAATAGGTTCGGGCATTTTCCGGAGTACCGAGGGGTTACCGGAACCCCCCGGGGGATTAATGGGCCACAATGGGCCTTAGTGGAGAAGATAGAGGGCTGGCCAGAGGTGGCGCCCCCCCCCCTTTCCTAGTCCGAATTGGATAAGGGGAGGGGGTGGCACACCCCTCCTTCCTTCTCTTCTCTCCTCTTTCCCTTCTTCTCCTACTTGGACTAGGAAAGGGGGGACCGAATCCTACTTGGACTAGGAGTCCAAGTAGGACTCCCCCCATGGCGCGCCCCCTCCTAGGGCCAGCCTCCTCTCCTCCCCCTTTATATACGTGGGTAGGGGCACCCCAAAGACACACAAGTTGATATTTTAGCCGTGTGCGGTGCCCCCCTCCACAGTTACACACCTCGGTCATATCGTTGTTGTGCTTAGGCGAAGCCCTGCATCGGTAACTTCATCATCACCATCACCATGCCCTCGTGCTGATGGAACTCTCCATCGGCCTCTACTAGATCAAGAGTTCGAGGGACTTCATCAAGATGAACATGTGCTGATCGCGGAGGTGTTGTGCGTTTGGTACTTGGACCGGTTGGATCGTGAAGACGTTCAAATACATCAACCATGTTACTAAACGTTTCCGCTTTCGGTCTACGAGGGTACATAGACACACTCTCCCCTCTCGTGGCTATGCATCTCCTAGATAGATCTTGCGTGATCATAGGTAAACAAATTGAAATACTGTGTTCCCCAACAACACGTGACATGGTGGAGCTCATTTCTGTATGATGATGCAGCCCATGTGATAATTTGACGCGTCTAGTAGTAGTTACTCACTTAATGGAGGGTCGGGAACCACGCATGAATGGTGCCGCGTCATTTATAAATAAGGTTTTTTTTTCTTCAGTGGCACGTACGCAATATAAATAGTTTCATATGAAGAGATAAAGAAACCGCTCCACTATATACATAGCCAGGACGGGCCTACATGATTGCTTGCTGGGGTTGCTCTCTTCAGACTCTCTTGCAAAAAACGACTATGACCACATCTCTAAAATCCGGGCGGGTCACGTCCACTGGGGGAAGGGGTGTATACCTTGTGTAGATGCGGTTGCCGTCACCGACGGCGAAAACCCATGCTCAGTGCATCCCGATCAGGGGTCCCGGCCGTTCTCTTTCACAAAGCCGGTGCAGTTGCCTTCGTCCCTTGCTCACTATCGCGACATGGGCAGCTGTCGCCTCCTGCTGCCCTCCTCTAAGCTAGCTACATCCCGACATCCCTCAGGTACAACTTCCTTTTCAACCGGCTTGCACCACTGCCCCAACTGCCCACATCACTCCATGTGGATATGTCTCATCAACTAGTCCCACTAGTCTTATTATAATCACGATTCTTCAATTTCTTTGCCACAAGGATGCTCAGCTTGATTTTTGTGAAACTGCACAAAATGATCCGACGGTCAAAGAGTTGCAAACCTCATTTCCTCGGAAGGTTCAATGTTGCCAGCAAATTAAAGCCTGGTTAGGGTTTACAGTTCAAGGCCGAGGGACTGCATGGATCGTTTTTTCTTTAATTGTCTATGTTCCAAAATAAGTGTCAACTTTAGTAGTAGTACAACTTTATACTAAATTTTGCATAAAGTTGAGACACTTAGTTTGGAACGAAGGTAGTACATATTGGCTATGATCTGTCAATAAATGAGATGCAATAGCATGCATGTTTGTCTCCTTTATATTTGATGGAATGTTGGAATGGGCCAACCTTGGACGCAAGATACATGAAACAGAAGCTGGAAGCTTCATAGCATTATAAAAATTTATCTTGCTGAGAAATTACAGTATGTACTACTATGTACTAAAGAGTTAGGTGTCGCATGGTGTCCAGAAAATATGGTGATAGTGTGAGGTGGGCCATGTTATCACTGAGCTTGCGTGTTTTCACTGCTTTCGTGCTGCTCCGATGTAAGAATGGAGAGAATTGTAAAGAGTGCAGACGCTCTACCTCCTTTCGCCGAAACCTGGGACATCCAGCATCCGGTGCACGTGTCATGTACCAAAGTAAAGTGTATAGTGCAACAAAGACATAGCACGGTCGTACCACCTCAGTAATAATGACCAATGAGACGTCAAATCACATAGACCCGGTAGTAAGTTGGACAGATGAAGCAACCATCACTCTTTAATCTGCTTCTCCCTTCAACGCAGGCGCCAGTGAGAGGTTGCGTCCACTCTACCCGGGCATGAATGCGGCACTCATTCTCTGGAGCGGTGCTAACAGTTTCGGGTGGGAAGCGCACGCTGGCGATTGAGGGGCTTTGGGTGGACCAGGCTGGTTAGGAGCGGGCGTGGCAGCTGTCCCGACCGGACGCCCGGAAACGAGAGGATGCATCGACTCTTGCAGTTAAATTGTAGTACTACACACCATATCTCTGTAGGAGTAGGTCGATGTGTCGCTCTCTCTAATACACACACACACACGCACACACATGTTCATAGAATAGGAATATCGTGGGAGTGGGAAGCCACAGGAAGTGATAAATGGAGTACATACAAGAAAAGAAGAGGTACACGCACGTCCGTCAGAGCCTTGCACTGTAGCCCAGCCGACCACAGGACGACGGTCGGATCTGTGCCACTCGTCCCGGCACAGGAGGTCAGCCGCTATATCTGCGACCGCGAGATTTAACGCACGCGGCTGCCGGATTTGGAGCATTCTGTCCGCCAGCGACTGCTCCTTGCCATGGAGTGTCTGGGTACTGGGTCGCACAACAATGGCAATGCCTCCAGTCGCATGCAGGTACTGAATCGTCCTCTAGCCGCTCAGATATATCCCGTCGGCGGATCGCCGGCAAAGGCACGGCCAGCCACCATCCTGGCTTGGCCCTCGGCCAGCGGCTAGTCGGTTCAGTATTGCTGCCCATAAAGTGCGATGGCTTCCTGTGGCAGGTCCTGCGCCGCATTTCGACCACGCCACTACATCTTAGATGGGTGTTCATCAAGTGCGAAAAAGATAAGGTGCTAGTACTTCTTTTGATTTGGTTGTGCTCCCTTATTCGGCGCATGTATGACAGCTTATACTCAAACTTGTGCGTAGGATGGATGCAAGTTTTGGTTTTGGGAAGAAGAATACATTGATCTATTGATAGCACAAAATTTCGTAGATGCTCGTGCACTCCTTGCTATAATAGAGGCTAGAGATGAGACTAGAGATGATATTAGATGTGAAGCAACGTCTAGTTCTTTAGAATCAAAGAAGAAAGAAGTGTGCAAGCTCGAGAAGCCACATATCAACAATGAAGACATAGAGAAGATATTAATACAATTAGTGGGAGCAGTTATGGAAATTTGATATCTTTTAAAATCTGTAATTGTGGTTCTTGTTTTATTTGGTCTTGCTCTCCTAGCAAAGAATTGGTGAATGTACTTCCCTGTATCAAAATGTCGTTGACAAAATAAAGAAATGTGTTGGAAAATAAATGTGTTCATATTCCAAAGTGCATTAAATTGATACATGCAAGGATTAAAAGAAACCAACCAGTGCATCTAACCATTCCTACTCATTTAGTGGTCGTCCATGAATATACTGTAACAATGCAGATTAGAGTTTGAGTAATTTTTTAAACCACTCCAACTATATACGTTGCAGCCTCTTGTTTTCTAGGGTTTGCTCTCTTCACACACTCTTTCTCCACTATATATATACACGTTGGAGCCTGAGCGCTTGTAGTTGCTCTCTACACACACTCTGACCCTATCCAGATCTAAACAAGACTGGAATCACAAGACTGTGTTGGCCTCGCCTCTCTTTCTCTCCTCTCACTGCTGGTCAAAGAGTCGGCAGGATCCCGTCCGTCGGGGAAGGCAAGGAGGCTTAAAGATGTCACCATCGGTGAGGGAGGGAATCCACTGCCGGCGCCGTTGTTCTCTTTCACCCAGCGGCGGGGCGGGAGGGCCTCTGACCCCTTCTTCCTTGTTGTTGTACATAGTGTGGGCAGATCGGCCTCCGATCGCCCAACGAGTCACACCCCGAGAACCGTAAGGTATAATTTTCTTAATCCACAGGCATTGCTCTAGCTGCATGTGGAATTTTTTTGCTTCTGCACTTGAATCTATGTGTTGGATCAAACAAGAAAGTAGTGGGGAAAGTTGTATAGCATGAATCTAGGATGCGGTTCAAAGAGGAAAGGAAGGGGGAAAGTAGTACAAACTGGCTATCCAACACCTTTGTTGGTTGAAAAGGGAAAACAATGACAAACGCAGCACACACATCTATAAGGAACTGATCTTTTTGTGGGTGGGGGACAAGGCTATATAGTTTGAGCATGACTAGATTTGTTGCCCTCACATAGGGAAAGGTGTCTAAAGATAACAAAATTGAGACCAACACAAATATGTTCCTTGGTTGTTTGTTGCAACAAACGGTGCATCACCCCTTTATACATTGGTACATGCACATGGTGCTTGTGCGTGCACTGTCCCATACAACTCTTTAGCCATTGTTAATCTAATAATGACGCCGAAAATTGAAGCAATGCCACAGTTAAAGAAAATTACATGTTTAACAAATTTTCTTGTTAATATATTCTCTCTGTTAATATGAATCAATGCCACTGTTTGAGAAATGCTGTCGGATTTCGGGTTCCGGCAGACCCTTGAGGTTCAAACACTGGGGTGCGTGCGAAGATCTCTCCCCTACCGATCTACGTCCAATCTCCTCGCGTGATCTAAGTTGGAAACGATGAACAACACAAGGGACACGAGGTTTATACTGGTTCGGGCCACCGTTGTGGTGTAATACCCTACTCCAGTGTGTGGTGTGGTGGATTGCCTCAGGGGCTGATGATGAACAGTACAAGGGAAGAACAGCCTCGCGAGAGGTGTTCTTGAGCCGGTGCGATAAACTGCTTGGGTGAGTTCAGTCGCCTCTCTCTCTCTCTCACTCTACTAGGGCTCTATCAGATCTCTAGATGTCTCTCGATCTCTGCCTTATGTACGATCCTTAGATCGATGTCCCTCTACTCTGTGGTGGCTAGCCCTATTTATAGAAGCCCTGGGCCTCTCCCCAAATAATGAGCGGGAAGGGCGCCAACAATTGGCCATTTTGAAGGGGAACATCTAGTACAAGTTATCCTGACCAAAGGTGGTCTTCGGCTGCCAAAAGCAATGTGATGACACCGTCTTGGGCTCCACGGTGACCTCCGTCCTGCCGCTCTGTTGGTCTTGGTCTGGTTGCACCGGAATGGTAACCTTTGCCCGATGCCTTGGCCTGTGCTTGCCCCCTTTGCACCAAAGGGGACACAAGGACACTGCGCAGGCCGGCGCCCGCCTGGTCTCGATCGTCATGGCTTGCATCACGGGCTCCTCGCGAGGTACCCCTGCCTTGATCTCTCCGCCTCCTTGCGAGCCTGCCTGATGAGGCTGCCTCTGAGGAAGCTTCCGGTCGTCCGCCCCGTGAGGCTTGGCCCCTCGCGAGGGTCTTGAGCTTGATCTGATGAAGATGGGCCATGCTGGGCCCCCACTTGAGCCACGCCGTAGGCCGCAGGCAGGCAAGTATGGGGACCCCCGTTCCCAGAACACCGACAGTAGCCCCCGGGCCCAGGGCGCGCCCGGGCTTGGCCTAGTAGGGAAGCGAAGGGGCGAGCACGAAGCGCCGCAGGCCCCAATAACCTGCGGCCTTGGGCGCCGTGTGGCGGTCGATTGGACGTGGGCGTCTACTCTTCCCCATGATGCCTTGGCGACCGCACGACTTGACAAGTCCCTGCATGCAGAGAAACCGGTCATGATTACCCGCGATCGTGGTGCTCGGCGGTTGGCCTCCTCCGGCTATAAGTACGGGGCTGCGTGAGCCCCTTCAGTCCATCCCTTCCTGCTGCTCCTTTCCTTCTTGTTCCTTGTTCTTGCTCCCCTTACGCCAATGGCACCAATTCACCGGTTTTCTGTAGAAGAGAAGGGAAAGGCCCCCCGAGAGGGTCCTGACCCACTTCCGCCGAAGAAGCGGCTGGTCCTCTGCCACCGAGATGAGGGTGCTCAGCAGGATGCATCGAGGCCCTTGTACGAGCGGCCGCCGCCTGGGTTTCCACTACCCTTGTACACCCGCGTCGTCGGTCCTGGGGGAGAAGGCGTCGAGCGACATCGACGGTGCCGCCGTCGACGCCGGCGAGTCACGGTGGTGCGCGTCGTTCCTCCTGGAGTCCATGCCGAGCGCTCCTCTCGCGAGCTTGTGCTCCACGCCGCCATGCCTCCAAGCTCTTGGATTCGCCTTCCTCCTTCCTTCGCCTTCGAGATGCCGCCGAGCAGGGATCTGGAGCTCTGGCTGCAGCACGCTGACTGCAGTACCCTTGCGACCGGAGCGGAGGTCGCGGTCGTCGCTCCGGGCAAGGTCTTCATGACCCGGGGCTGGGGCGAAATCGCCAGGGTCTGCCGGACGGTAGGTGCCCTCGTAATTCATCTTGAATACGACAGCGCCTCCCTGATGTTCTTCAAGTTCTTCGATGCTGAAGGACACCGGCTGGAGTGCTGCCCCAGGGAGAGCGGCAGGGGCAACGAACTGGTGAGGACTTGGCCCGCCCATCGGTCCTCCACCAGCTCTTCAGGCAGCAGCGGAGGAGCTGGGGAATCCAGCGGCTCCCCCGAGCTCCTCGCGACTCCGGAGACGAGCGACGACAGCTATCAGCCCCCGAACTCGCGCCGTGCTCAGAGCGGGGCAGCTGCGTCCAGCCTCCGATGGCACTGATCTGGATGGGGTTGGCGCCGACGTTGGGCAGCCCACTGTTGATGATGGCGTCCCTTGCGGAGGTGCGGGCGATTAGCGTTCCTTAGGATTAGTACTTTGGTTCCCTGCGAGGAATCGAAGCAACACCCTGTGGGGGTATGTAAGGCGCCTACCATGTCTTTTGTGAACATTATGTCTTAATATGAATCAATGTGAGGTGCTTGTCCTGTCTCGGCTCGGATCCCCCTTTCTATCCTAACGAGGACTTGGCGCTCTACGCTGACAGGTCCCAGTCCCCAGGCAGGCTTCAGCCGTCGCTGGTATGCCAGGTCGCGATGTCGTGGTCAAGGTCAGGAGGCGAGCGGCTCGAGGTCCAGTAAGAGCCCCCGAGTCGCGATGCTCGGGAGGTCCCCTTTAGCGCTCAAGCAGCCCTCGCTGGGCGAGAAAGGAAGGCAACGTCACCGTGACAGAGCCACACCGGGCGAGGGTTTTGCGCTGCGTTGGTCCAACTCCTGTAAGGGCGTGACTTATCTCTTCAGTTTGGTGTAGTTCCGCGACGAAGCGCCCGGCCCGAGTGGTGGCAGCTGAGGCGCTGCTAGGTTAGGTCCTCGCGAGCTTCTTCCCACTCCCCCACACTTTCCTTAATGCTCTACGTCCTCAGGTCCCAGCCCTCGAGCGAGCTCAGCCGCCGCTGGTATGACAGGTCGTGATGTCGTGGGTCAAGGCCAGGGGGTGAGGACTGGAGAGCCAGTAGGAGCCCATGAGTCGCGATGCTCAGGCGCCCCCCTTTTAACATGCAAGCGGTCCGTGCCGGAGAGAGGGAGAGGCAGCTCGCGACGTCCCCAGCGTTGCTTCTAGAGTTGGTCCTGCACACCAATCGTGAAGAGAAACAAGACCTGTTGTTACGGTTGCCATCCAACCTTTGGTCGCTCTGGGGAAGTGATTAGGGCACTGAGGGCCTGGTGAGGTGGCGCCTTGCGGGGCTGCCGCGGCTAGAGCTCGACCACTTAGATTTATCGGCGTTGCAAGGACGGACCCGTGCACAAATGTCGTGCCAGAGCGAGTGGCTCCATAGGTAGGCGTCAATCGAGAAGGCGATTAGGTCAGGTACGTTAAGCACGCAGGAGGAAATTCATTTTAAGTAGACGCGGGAAAAGCAAACGCCGCTGGGCCAGGCCCGAGCAGCTCGGGGATGATGCAGCCCGAGGGGCGCCACCAACAAGGTAAGTAAAGAGCATAAGCAAAACGGATACATGCCACAGGGACGGACCCACGCGACCTGAGAATGATGCGGCCGTGTGGGTGCCCCCAGCTAAAAACGGAACTTAGAAAGATGTCACCTGGTGCCGTTGAACATGAAGTGATGTTGAAGAAGTGGGCGATGTGCGATGATGACGTCGACCCTCACGATCCCCCAGGCCGAGGAGCCTCGAGAAGCTCCGGAGGCGCAGGTGGGTCTCCGAGGGCCATCTCCATCTCCGCCAGGACCGCACAATGCCTGGCCTCTTGAGCCTCCAGAATGCTCCTCGGCAGGCGCTGATGAGCGGCGACCGCGTTCGACAGGCCGAAAGGCATGCGAACGTAGCTGTGAGGTGGACCCTCGCGACGCCCCACGCACGAAGGCCAGAGGCACTCCTGAGACGCGGCTCGGTTGAGCCCTGGCATGTCAACACAAACGCGCAGCCCACCATCCTTGCCTGGATGTGGGGCTATGGTGGGCAAGCTGCGGCTGCCGCGCATTACTCTCGACTCTTGTAGCTCCTGGGTGCTTCTTGCAATGAACTCCTGAGGGTTTGGTCTTCCTTGCCTTGTACCTTCCTGAGGGAAACGTGCCTGGAAGCACCCCTCCAAGTGGTGCCCGAGTGCCTCCCTCGCGACCTTGGCAAGGTCGGTGGCTTTCCAAGAAAGAGCCCCCGAGCCCTGCCTGAGGGGGGCGCCAGGCGCGCCTTCCTATGCAAGAGAGGGTGGCGCTCCCTGATTGGGCGCAGATCCTAACGCAACACCTCCGGAGGCGCCTGCCTCCTTATGGCTTTGGCCAAGCGAAACCTTCTTCTTCTTAAGGGTCGCCTCGGGAAGTCTTCCGTTCCTGTGGTCCGGGTCTTCGATTGCTGCGGCTTGGAACGCCCGCTCAAGTGAACACACCGCGTCCCTTTCTTCACAGGGTACGGTGATGACTCCACCACTTCCTGGCATCTTGAGGATATTGTATCCATGATGAGTCACTACCATGAACTTGGCCAGGGCTGGGTACCCGAGGATGGCGTTGTATGGCAGACGGATGTGGGTGACGTCGAAGTCGATGAGCTCGGTGCGGTAGTTGTTGCGCTACCCGAAGGTGACTGGAAGGCGAACCTTCCCTATTGGAATAGTGGAACCATCAGTGACTCCCGAGAAGGGCTTGGTTGGCTGAAGTTGATCGTACGGCACTTGGAGATTGTCGAACATCTCGACGTACAGGACGTTGAGTCCTGCTCCGCCGTCAATGAGGGTCCTGGTGACCTGCACGTTGCTGATGACCGGGGAGCAAAGCATCGGGAGGACTCCGGCCATTGCTGCGCACTTGAGCTGATCCGCTGAGCTGAACGTGAAAGCGCATGCAGACCATGTGAGAGGGCGTGTGGCCTCAAGCTTGGGAAGGACTGCATTCACCTCGCGAGAAAACTGCTTGAAGATGCGCTATGAGGCTGGGGCCGGCACGCCACCCAAGATGCAAGCGATTGCGCGCGGCTCCTGGAAGCCCCAGCTCCCTCGTCTTGATGTTGGTCTTTGTTCCTCCTTGGCGGTGGCGGCAGAGGAGGAAGGCATGCGTTGTCGTGCGGGCGATTCTCACGAGGCTGATCTCCCCAGCCTTCCTCGCGAGGCTGGTCCTGCCAGCGATCCTCGCGAGGTCGGTCACGCCACCCTTGGCGAGGGCCACGGTCTTCCCATCGTCCACCACCTCTTCCTCCTCCTCGATCATAGCCCCTGTCATTGTGCTCGGGGCATCGGACGATACGTCCATCTCTCACGGCCCTGAGCTCTTGACATTCGTTGGTGTTGTGGGTGTGGAGGTCGTGGTACACGCAGTACCGGCTGCCCTTGGATGACTCAGGCTGATCCCTGCCTCGCTTGGTGTCTGGTTCTGCTGCTAGCACGGTAGCCCCCTTGCGCTTCACGTCCTTGGCCTTGGGCTTCTTCTCTTCTGGGTCGGCAGCCGGGAGTTCGAGGAGGGAAAGGCGCCCTTCCTCAGCACTGGCGCACTTGGTCACCAAGTTGAACAGCTCCAGGGATGTGCACAGGTCTTCATGGATTGCTAGCTCCTCCATCTTGATGTCACGTACGCCATCAGAGAAGGCCGAGATGATGGCTTCTTCAGTCATCATGGGGATCTTGAGGCGAGTGTTGAAGAAGCACTAGATGTATTTCTGCAGGGTCTCCCCTTGCTGCTGCTTGATGCGGCGCAGATCGCTCATGGCCGGGGGCCAGTCGCGAGTGCCCTGGAAGTTGGTGATGAAGCGAGTGCGCATCTCGTCCCAGGAGGAGATTGTGCCAGGAGCCATGTTCAGGAGCCAGGTGCGGGCCCCGTCCTTGAGCACCATGGGGAACCAGTTCGCCATGACCCTTTCGTCTCCATTGGCGGCTTCGATGCATAGCTCGTAGAGCTGCAGGAACTCCGCGGGGTCCGCCGTGCCATCGTAGCGAGGGGGCAGGTCAGGCTTGAACTTGCCTGGCCATGCGACGCCGCGTAGCTCGGGGGTGAGGGCACGGCAGCCTGCTGTGGCCACCGGTGCCTTTTGCTGGTGCTGGGCTTGTTCCCGGGGATTACCACACGCCGCCGCTTGGAGCAGCGCGGGGTCTTGGCGTGGAGGTGCAGGGACGCGATCTTGGCGCGCCGGCGGTGGGAGCGCGCGAGCACCTTCTTGGGGACGAGGGATCTCATGGCAGCTCCTTTCTTGCTGCGCAGGCACCGGACATGGAGGGTCTCACCCTGGGGCTGCGTGCCTTGGAGCCATGGCGCCTTCTTAGGGAGGAGGTGGTGGAGGCACCTCCTGATCCTCGCCTCCTGCGCGGAATGGAGGGCGAGGTAGCGAGAAGGACGGCAAGGGGAGCCCCCTGCGACGCTGACGAGTTCGGTGATGCGGGCGAGCCAGTCCTCATAAAGGTCGTCGACGGGTGGCAGTGCAGAAGCTCTCTTGCTAGGAGCAGCGCGGCATGCGCGTCCGTGGGGGCACGACGGGCGTGGGACGACGAAGCGGCTAGAGTTAGCGACAGTGTGGCGGTGCGGCCCTCCCGCCTTACCGAAGGATGCTGGGACGAGGCCTGCTGCTCGTTCCCCACCGGGCCGGTGGCGGCGTTGGCAGCAGGCGACGGGGAACGACGAGGGTGTCCACCGACGGGCGCCGTTTGGGCGACGCGGGTGGTGGGAGCAGCCCGGTGGAAGATAGGGGCGCGAGCCAGGTAGGGGCGCGAGCCCGACGAGCGTCAGCCATGGACACGACGGAAGATCACACGCGAACAGCGGAAGAAAGATTCTGGCGCACCACTACCTGGCACGCCAAATGTCGGATTTCGGGTTCCGGCAGACCCTTGAGGTTCGAACACTGGGGTGCGTGCAGAGATCTCTCCCCTACCAATCTACATCCAATCTCCTCGCGTGATCTAACTGGAAACAATGAACAACACAAGGGGCACGAGGTTTATACTGGTTCTGGCCACCGTTTTGGTGTAATACCTACTCCAGTGTGTGGTGTGGTGGATTGCCTCAGGGGCTGATGATGAACAGTACAAGGGAAGAACAGCCTCGTGAGAGGTGTTCTTTAGCCGGTGTGATGAACTGCTTGGGTGAGTTCAGACGCCTCTCTCTCTCTCTGCTAGGGCTCTATCAGATCTCTAGATGTCTCTCGATCTCTTCCTTCTGTCTGATCCTTAGATCGATGTCCCTCTTCTCTGTGGTGGCTAGCCCTATTTATAGAGGCCCTGTGCCTCTCCCCAAATAATGAGCGGAAAGGGCGCCAACAATTGGCCATTTTGAAGGGGAACATCTAGTACTAGTTATCCTGACCAAAGGTGGTCTTCGGCTGCGAAAAGCACTGGTGATGACGTCGTCTTGGGCTCCACGGTGACCTTCGCCCTTCCGCTCTGTTGGTCTTGGTCTCGTTGCACCGGAATGGCAACCTTTTCCCGATGCCTTGGCCTATGCTTGCCCCCTTTGCACCAAAGGGGAAACAAGGACACTGCGCAGGTCGGCACCCGCCTGGCGCCTGCCTGGTCTCGATCGTCATGGCTTGCGTCACGGGCTCCTCGCGAGGTACACCTACCTTGATCTCTCCACCTCCTCGTGAGCCTGCCTGATGAGGTTGCCTTTGAGGAAGCTTCCAGTCGTCCGCCCCGCGAGGCTTGGCCCCTCGCGAGGGTCTTGAGCTTGAGGTGATGAAGATGGGCCGCGCTGGGCCCCCACTTGAGCCACGCCGCAGGCCGCAGGCAGGCAAGTCTGGGGACCCCCATTCCCAGAACACCGACAAATGCTACTTTCTTGCTTTCTTTCCCATTTATATAAGTTAGATGCTTCTTTTTGTGGGCTTCTGTGTTATCCACCGTTATTGACCAATAATTGTTTCCTTTGCACCTTTGTGTAAACAAGGTTGTCTACTTCACCTTGTTGCTATTGCGACCTTTTCGGTGCACTGCACAAAACACTTCTGTTTTAGGAGTGTTTTGTGCAGTTCAACCAAAATGTCACACTGACAACGTTGCTTGATTGCTTGATCTTAGTGGAACTGCACGAGAGGAGATCTGACTTACTATCCGTGTTGGAAAATTTGTTTCAGATCTTCTTCTTGTGAGTTGTTTGAATTTTGCGTAATGAGAGGTCGGTACTGGCCTTGTTTCACATGATTGTGCAGCGTGCTTTCATATGTTGTGCTACTTATACGATAATGTTGCTTGATTTTAGTGAACTGCACAAATGGAGACCAGACTTCCAATCTGTATGTGCACTGTAATATCCCATTGAGGTAAGAGAATGATATTTCACAATTATTGGCCTATATTTTGCTACTGTCATCGGATATTAATGTCGTTGTTTAGTGCTATACTTGTGCTCTCTAATTGACATGCCAAATCTCACATTGAAGGAGAAGCTTGTATGTTATTGAACCAAGTGATGAAGGGGGAGAACAAGTGGAAGAAAAACAAAAATCAACTCCCGGTGTTGTAATGAAGCACTGGAACTGTGATGACACAAGTAATGATATGGCTGGAACGAGCAATTGTTTTGGCAGTAATTTGATGCCACTCTTAATGTAATATGTAATTATCTCTACTTGTGCAAACAGGGATCTTGTTTGAAGTAACATATATTTTAGTGGAACTGCACAAGAAGATGTTGGAAACTTAAACTAATCGAGGAGTATATAGTAAGCATGGCAACCACAGTAGATAATAACAGATGGTTCCCGAAGTGCTTCATATGTATGCTCTACACAATAAGCCTCCTGACAAAGGTTGGTACTGGCCCACGGATTTCATCCATATGATTTAGCTTTGTCATCTCTATTGGTGTTGTGCTACTATTTAGATACTGTCATGAGAAAGTGGTATTGTTCTCGAGAAGTACTTCATGTGTGTTGTTTTAATTATTTCCTTTCCTTTTTTCAAGCAAACAGGGATGCAGCATTTAGTTGATCTCTTGTCTTTGAAACAATAGGATCGCTTGTGATATTTTGGAGTGGGACAACCTTGTCAAATTTTTCTCATTGATGTTAACAAGACATGCGTTTGATATTTTTGAATGGGACGCCCTTTTCTTTCAGCAGCATCGATTGATTTTTCTTTATTCTATAGTTGTGAAGTAAATGTTGGCTCTGACACTTTAATCACTGAGATGCATAATCATCAATTCATTTGAATGTTCTCTATGAATTGCCAGGCCTGTGAGTTTGATTGCAATGTACGGGCACGCTAAAAAGCTGCTCAAACTTTTGTACATGTGAAACTGCTGCAAACGAAGTGATCCCCGTGCGTCCTAGGAATCATGCTAGTACGTATTGCTTTGCATGTTCATCCAATGCCAGTGATACAAGAATTTGAATGTATTGTTTTGCATGTTCATCCAATGCCAGTAATACAACAATTCAAACTAATCAAACTAAATTCGTTCATACGCAGTCGTATCTATATCTATATCTATCTATCTACTATACTCTTATATTCTTATAAAAAACAGAGTTGGTGATGATGGTGTGCCTGGCATCCTGCAATATAGGACGTTCGATCTATACCTGACGGATAGTAAGGAAACTATAGCAATTTTGCAGAAAAATACCCACACCCCTCTCCAGATTTGTAGATAAGGCCTTCCCTCGTTCATCCTTTTCTCTCACAAGATAAACTACTCATACAAATGCATCTTGATGTTCCGTGCAACACACAGGCATCTTGCTAGTCTACTACTCTTATAAATAACAGAGTTGGTGAGGATGGTGTGCTTGCCATCCTACAATATAGGTCGTTGGATTTATATCTGGCGGATAGGAAGGAAACTATGGAAATTTTGCAAAAAATATACCCACACCCCTCTTCACATTTGCAAATTAGGCCTTCCCTCATTCATCCTTTTCTCCCACAAGATAAACTACTCATACGAATGCATCCTGATGTTCCGTGCAATGCATGGGCCTCTTGCTAGTTTCATATAAACATGCCGGATTTCATTACATTTCATATAACATGCTAGAGGTATTTTTTTCGAGAGTACACCAACGGCGTACCATATTTTTATAGAAGGCAGAAAGTTTAATTACAAGAAGCTAGGATAGAATGCGAACATTTAGGCCAGCCGACTCCAACAAGTCAAACTAAGGCAACTCTCTCACAAATAGTTGTAGACCTCCTACACCTATCCCTGCAGACCTAAGATCATGCACCTCCTTCGTGATTTGGCACAACAATTGCGTAGGGTTCTTGAATTGCAGCGGCCTGCTAAACACCCGGGAATTTCTTTGCTTCCACGAGGCCATGCCGCGAAAATTACCAGAGTATCAAAACCATGCCGCTCGGCATGCCTGAACTGGCTCCTCGCCCAAAGCCACCATTCCAAAAAAGTGTCATGAGGCTCCGGCGTCCTATTCTGAATGTTGAGTTCATGGAAGCCCAAGTACCAAACCTCCCCTGCATACGCGTACTGAATCAGAATATGCTCGACGTTATTTTCGTCCTGGAGGCATATGAAGCAAGGCGAGGGGTGTTCCTATAATCCATGTTTGGCGCGGTGATCCTAGGTCCATAGCCGAAGTTGCACTACTAGCCAAGCAAAGATTTTGCACCTGAGGGGTGCCCAACTCCTCCACACGCACTTCGCAAAGGGGACCCTCTCTAACCCAGCGCACAGCCTCTGATAGGTATATCTCGCCATGTAAACTCCTGAGATGTCACAAGGCCACGAGAAAACGTCTGGTAACTGCGCGTCCCTCTGCACTGATCCAACCGCGTGCCCAAGATGCATAAGTTGGGGCTGAGTCGTGAAGGAAAAGTTTCTATGGATGTCCTGGAGCCATCTTTTATTATCCAGCGCCTCCTGAACCGTCCTTTAGTTGCGCGTACGAGTACCCACGCTTCTATAAATCAGCGGTGCGATCTCAACGATCGCAAAACCATGAATACATCTATCCCTTTAGAACAAAACACGGCTTCCTTCGCCCACCTTGATCATCACTAGGATGTCGAGCACCTGCCTAGCCAGCTGGTCATCAGACATGGGAATGCCTTGCCACGGTCTGCCTGGATATGTTCTACGGAGCCATTCCCAACGAACTCGCAGCGCCAGAGCTTGCAGTTGCAGATTCTTCATGCCCAGACCATCGAACTGAGTCGGCCGACAGATGGAGTTCCAAGCGACTTGACAGTGCCCTCCACTAACCTTCTCTTTTCCTTTCCAAAAGAATGCTCTCATCCAACTGTTAATCTCTTCGAAGACCCAAATTGGCGCTTCCAGAACCATTAAGTGGTGAACGGGCCTCGCTGTCGCAATAGACTTCACCAACACTAGCCTGCCGGCCCGCTGGATTAGCCCTCTGTGCCACGCAGGCACAAAGTGTTTAGCCTGGTCCAGAAGGGGTTGCCATTGCGCCCTGGTGAGTTGCCAGATCGCTAGTCGCAGGCCAAGATACTTGAAGGGGAACTCACACGCCTGACATTGTAGCACGTCTGCCACCCTCTACTGATCTTTATCGTCCCCTCTGATGAGTATGACTAATGATTTGGTGTAGATAACCTTGAGACCGGACGCCTCGCCGAAGATGTGGAGGGCGTTCCGAACAAAGCTCATGTCCCGCGCCGAAGGTGTGATGAACAGGGCAACATCGTCGATGTAAATCAACAAATGCTGCAGAGCCGTAATACCTATGAATGCACTGATAATGCCATCCGCCTCCGCTTTGTTGATGATGCTAGTTAGCACGTCCATCGTGATCACGAATAGCAGGGGCGAGATGGGGTCTCCTTGCCTTAAACCTTTGGCATGCACAAAACTCCTCCCTCGGATTCCATTCACAATGACTTTGGTGCTCGCCGAGTTAAGTAGCACAGCCACCCAACCAATCCAATTGTTGTCGAATCCTTTTGCACGAAGAACGTCAAAATGGAACGACCACGCCAAGGAATCAAAGGCGCGCGAAATATCCAATTTGAGGAACACCCCTGGATCGCGACGGGCATGGATTTTCCGTGCTACTTGGCGCACGAGCAGGAAGTAATCATGTAGGCTCCTGCCAAGGATGAAGGCGGACTGGTTTGCCGCAACAATATCCTTCATCCTCTTTCTGGCTCTGATCGCGAGCATCTTAGCGAACAATTTGGCCACACTATGGGGAAGACTGATTGGACGGAAGTCTCCAACCTCTTGAGCATCCGGTTTCTTTGGGATGAGGACGATGTGGGCACGGTTGTGCTTGCTAGATCCTCTGCTATCCCCCACAAACAGCTTTAGCAAGACGGCCATGATATCCTTCTGGATGATTGGCCAAGCACGGTGGTAGAAAGCCCCAATAAATCCGTCCGGCCTCGACGTGCGACCCACGGGTAGCAATTTAATGGTGCTCCAGACTTCTTCCTCCGTGAATATGTGTTCGAGCTCTTGAAGATCGGCAGCTTGTATCCCAAGAAACTCACGGTTCAAACCGGCCTCCCTCGCTTGGGCACGCCCCAGCAGCCCTTCATAAGCTTCGGTAAAGATTTCCTCCTTCTGTTCCTGGTCAGTGTAAATAACACCATTGTGTTTCACATGAGCTATGAAATTCTTCGACCTCCTTCCGTTAGCCACAGCTTGAAAGAGCTTGGTGTTTGCATCCCCCCTTGATACATCGTATCCTCGATCTCTGTCTTTCAGTAGTACGCTCCAGTGGCGCAAGGCCTAGCAGCGCATGCTTGAGGGTGCGTCTGAGCCATAGCTCACCTGGGGAGAGCAGCCTAGCTTCCTGAACTGTGTCGAGCCTAGCGATCACCCAATTGGCTACCGTCATCTGAATTTTTATGTTCCATGTCTTGTGCTGGCCCCAAGCCTAGAGGGCCATTGCTGTGTTCCTGAGGAGAGCATCTAACGCTTAAAAGGGTCCACAATCCCTTCGTCACAGGTCCAGGCCTCCCTAACGGCCTCCTCAAATCCATCCATCTTAGTCCAATAAAGCTCAAAACGGAATCACTTCTTGGAACATAAAGGTGCACTCATGGAAAGGTGCAAAGGCGCATGATCCGATATGTTAGTCGAGAGGGCCTGGAGAAGGCAGTCCGGGAAGCTAAGTTCCCAATCGACAGAGACCAGCACCCTGTCGATCTTCATCATGGTCGGTGAGTCCTGCTCGTTAGACCAGGTAAAAGTCCTACCATGCATGTATAGCTCTTTGAGCTCGTGCGTATCTACAAAGCCTTTGAACCGCTGCATCATTCACATGTTAAGATTGGTGTTGTTTTTCTCGGATGCACGGAGGATCATGTTAAAGTCGCCAAGGACCATCCATGGCCCCTGATAAACTAGCCTCCTAGCACGAAGATCCTAAAGAAACACGGTTTTAAGCTCGTCTTCTTGCGGTCCATAGACCCCAGTGATCCACAGTTAGTACCATCCTTATTGTGAACCAGGCCACTAAGGGAGTTGGTGTCGTGCACAAGGCCATCCACATCCATCACCGATCTATCCCACACAAGCAGAATCCCGCCACGAGTCTCGCACGCCAGTAAATAATCGAAGCCGTCAAAGGAGGGACCTAAACATTGAAGAACCACAAATTGATCCAGTACATCAAGTTTTGTTTCCTGCAGGCACACCAGGTTCACCTTGGCTTCCTGCACAAACTCCCTAACTGCTGCCCTCTTCGTGGGACAGTTCAGCCTGTGCACATTCCAACATAGAATTTGGGGATTTGTATCCATAAAGAAAGAAGCAAAAGACTTCGGAACCCGCCAAGAGCTCAATGGGCACGCACCGTCGAGGCCGAGCCCTTCTCTAGAACATCATGGGTGGCACCTCTTTGCCGAAGAGCGCCGCAATGACCCGAACATGTTGATCCTGTAGTGGCGAGTCGAAGATGTTCTGCAGCTCGCTAACAATCATGTCGTCCACGTCCAAGTCATCCGGCACAAGACCCAACGCTCTCATAAGCACATTCTCTGTCTGACTGGCCCTGCTACTCCTATGCTTCGAAAGCTTCTTGCTACTGCGGGTGCAGCAGCGTGGGGTGAAAGGCTCTGCCTCCGCTCAAAGGTTGGAATCTTGGACTTCCTTGAGAAGGGGTGAGCTAGCTTCTTCATTAAGGTGGAGCAGAACCATTTGAGCTTAGCGTAGGTAGTAGATTCCTGGGCTGACATGCCCTCGAGTCCAGTAGAGTGGACGATCGGCATGCCCGAATCCTCTCCAAGTGGTTGCCCGAATGGCAGCACGTGATCGTGCATGGCCTCGAAGGGAGCAGCCACAATGATTGGGCCATGTAGCGCCGGGATCAACACCTCACTCTCAGGTAGGCCAGCGCCCGGTCCCCCATGCACCCCAACCTCCAGGTGACACGCGTCCACCTTAGTGTATCTACCAGCCGATGGAATAACTTGGTCGGAACCCAAGATTGGGATCAGAGCTGGCGCGGGATTATCTGCATCAGACAGACTTCCAGTCTCCGTGGGCACAAGCGGGGCACACGGTTCTAGCTGCAGCCCAAATCCGGTAGAAACATCGTCCACCACTTCCCCAGGCTCCAGCACAGGCAAATCAACCTCGGGATCCTTTGAGACCGAGGGACAGGGCCCGTAAGCGTGTTAGTCAAACGAGAGTGAAGTCCCACCTGATCTTCCGCGATCCCCGGAACTGGCACCTGCCCCAAAGCAGCAAGGCCCACCTGATCTCCTACACGAGCTATCGTGTAGTCGACAGTGTGCGTCTCCGCCTCGTCAAAGATTGGTGCGGCACCAGATCCCACCACCGGGCCCATGCTTTTATCCTGTACCAAAGAGGTAACTGCCACCAACTCCTCCGGGGGACTGCACGCCAGGACAACCACAGTCTCCAAGACAGGGACATGTGGTGATCTGGCTGGCAGACTCACAATGGGCGGCTCCACTACGGCAGCGCGGTGTGTGGGGCCTGGCCTAGGGGAGGGGTCCATGGGTGGCAGCCGCTAGCTGGAGGGCCCCACTCTGCCCACCAGGGTCTGTGCGTAGGACCGACCCACTGCCGCACCGGTGGCGCTGCCACCCTCCCTCGTGGGACCACGGGGGTCGCGCAAACCCCTCGTCCAGGGAAGGACCTGCAGCTCGCCGCTGATGAACGAGTCATCGGAGTCATCCGGAAATCCACTATGTCCACTCCCATCTGAACTAGGTGGCCGGCGCCAGTTCTCAGGTGGTGTGAAATCTCTCACGCGCCCGATGTGCACAAGGGTGGGGTACTCCAGCAGCCGACTGCAAGACTGGCGGCGAGCCGCCGGCAACTTCAACTCCTCGATCGGCTCCGGAATCCACAAGCGCTTCTCGATAGGAATGAGGTTTGGATCACGGCACCAAGCCCGAAGCTTGAACAGCGACAAGTCCTCCCGGCTGGCCGTCTCCGGCGCAAGGCTGACGATGTCACACGACAACCCAAGGATTTTGGCCGCTGTCTCGCATTCCCAAGCGTGGGACGGAATGCCCTCGATCATGATGTCCACTAGCACCCTCATCACCCTGGCAGTGGCCTGGGCTTTCCTGAGCCATGGCCCAAAGAAAAGCTCGAATCCCCGATGCACAACCGAGCCGGTACCCGTGGCGCGGTTGCGAAACTCTGAGGTGGAGAAAATGATCAGGAAGTCCTCTGCCGCCTCCACGCAGGACAGTGGTGGCCTAGAGCCTCCAACGTACGCCACCGCAGCCAGCCTGAGCCTAGCCTCCCTATCGTCCATGACCAGAGAACGCCTGAGAACACAGATGTTGTCGGTCGTAGCCACCATCGGCAGCATAGGAGGCATGGGGTGCTCCACAGGGGCACTTGGCGAGAACTGTGCTGGCGGCGCTGGCAGCGCGTTCTTCCAAGGATCCAGCAGAATATGCCCAGAACCAAATGCCGACGGGGACCCAGGCTCCATCCGTGCTACCTTAGCCGCGGCGGCGCGATAGAGCTTCTCGACCAGCATGGGGCTGCGGGGCGTCTTGCACTGGCCGGATGAGTGGCACTCCAGGTTGCAGCGGATGCAAAGCGGCGGAAAGGTGCAATCTTGCTTCCGGTGGCCGGCCCTGAAACATTGACGGCACGGGGACTGGTTGCGCTCCGAGGAGGAGGAAGAAGGCGGGCGGGGCGGACCCTGGAGGCGCCGCTGCACCTTGTGTCGCCGCTAGAGAGCCTTGCGGGAGGCCTTGGCCCGGCATCCGCAGGCCCTGGCGCGGGCGCCCAGACCGACGCTGGACCATCCGAGGAGGAGCGGCCGCACGGGGAGCCCGACAGGCCCAGGCCAGATACCACAGGGCGGGGACGGAGGAACACAGCGAGACGGACTCCGGGCTCTCAGATCTGGCCGCCATGAGGAGAAGAGCGAACGGAGGAGACGGTCAGTGGACTACCAAAACTAGGGAGGTGGCCGCCGGGACCGGAGTGGTCGCCGACATAGGAGAGGTGGACGCTGGGGCCGGGGTGGCCAACAGCGGAGCACAGGGGAGGAGCGCTAGAGACCACTAGTATTCTGTTGAGAGCGCGTGCAGGAGCGTAGGAGATACATGCTGGAGGTATAATTATACCTAATCTATGATCTATGGCGCCCATTTCCCGTGTCTGGCTGAGCCGAACAGAACCTTATTCTCCAACACAACTCTCCGACTCCACGTCACCGCCAAGAAGCTAATCGGCCGTCAATGTTTAACCTTCCAAGCTTGGCTTCAACTGGAGTGTAGTAGCGGTGGCCTTACTTGGACCCAAGCGGCTGCGACCTACCGTGTTCTACTCTTCATTGTCTTCTATGTGGCGCGGCCCCGTTGGCAGCGAGGCGGGGCCTCGATGGAGCCGGCAATGTCCTTTGTCTCGTTGCTGGCGGAGCAGGGAAAATCCTCGGGGCGGGGCCTCGGCTGAGCTGGCAATATCCTCTGCCTCGTTGTTGGCGGGGCGGGGCCTTGGCGGAGCAGAGCCTCGCCAAAGCCAGCAAAGTCCTCTACCTCAGTGCCGGTGGGGTGGAGCCGGCATTGCCCTCCGCCTCATTGTCGGTCTCGCGAAACAGCACATCGCCCGCTTCATTGCCCTCTTTGTAGGCGGCCGCAACCTCCGCCACCTGGATGCGGTACTGTCAGCGCACAAGGTGGCTCTCGCGGGCTGAGCGGTCTGACTCGAGCAGCGCCTCCTGCTCCGCCCGCTCCGCGGCGATCTGCTCCTCCGCCTGCAGGTGCTCCTGGAGGACATGGTGGTTGTAGGCGGCGTCGACCTGCGCCTCCTGGAACTGCTCCTCACGCTTCTGCCTCACCATGTCCATGTATCGGGCACGGGCCTCGCCGATGGTCATGGGGCCATGCACCGGCGAGGATCGCACAGAGGAGGGGGTTGGCGCCAGATCGTTGACTACCACGTTCTCCATTGGGATGTCGTCATCCTCCAGTTGCCTGCCGGCCAGCCAGTCGGTAGCAATGGCTACCATCTCCTTCTGGTCTGTCGTCTGCCCGGCCCGAAGAGAGCTGGAGTGCAACCAAGCCATGGTGGGAGTGGTGTGGATAGGAGAAAGGGAACAGAAGCGGATGACTGTGGCTATGGCCGACGCAGCAGTTTATATAGCAACGGTGGGCGGCACAGGGACTGACGGATGGCGCCAGAGTAGCCATCTCGGCAGCCACATATCATTAATGCGGGCGGCAGATGAATGGACGGATGTCACTTGTGTCATTTGAACATGGAGCAATCGCCCGCACCGGGAAGCGGCGCGGGCGGCCCTGACCTTTTTGGGCGGAAAGTGCGCACGGGCGAGGGAGGTGGTCTGGGTGGGCCAGGGCGGTCAGACTCATGCTTCGCAGTGGTCCAGTCCAGCAGCCGGACATGTTGGCTCACCTGCGAGCTCGCCTAGCTCAGTGACGACAATCAGACGATGGACGTGGCTTCCGACCAAGAGCCGGCGCCACCACCCAAGCCGGTTCATACCGTGTTCACCATAGAGTAGGTGCGGCCGCACTTTGACGCCCTAATGGTGAAAGAGCTACCAATGCAGGACGACCTATGTTGCAACCTCCATCTCCTCAATGAGCACCGGCTCGCGGAAGGACGAATCGCTGGCGAACAAGTGAATGACAATGCTTTCGTGGACATGTGGCCCTATGATCCTGGCTTCCTGAATGAGTAGCGGGCGCCCGCGAGGCCCTCTCCGCCATCTCCTCAATGTTTGTTGCGCTCGTCGTGGCACCGCCATCTCGCGTTTTCAACATGGTCAATGAACATGAGCAATCAGGAGATGACTTTAATTGGAGAGGATGACACTGGGGACCAACCAGGGTCATAGCCACACGTACGCAAGTGCCTCCTTATTATATACAACTATAATTTTTTGCTTCCTCCTGGTTTCCTGACATCACAGTCCCACACCATTGTCAACCTATATAGTCAATAAACGAGAGAATTGCACAAGGAGTGGTCAACAGTTGGGATCCAGTAGCTCAAGCAGTAGGTGTGAGCAGAGTTTTTCTTGAGCGATGTTTTTGTTGTTGTTCAGATGAGATCACCTTGGCGGGCTGTGGTCTATCTATCTCAGGCTATTATTTTATGTCAATCAAATATCCAGCCCATATATTAAATTTTTTAAGCTGAAAATGGCTAGCCCCGCTATACTTTTTTTAAGGAATACCTAGCCCAGGTCAACTTGTTATTCTCCACCCCGTTGGGCTGCAAATCTTTCCTAGGAGGGATGCATTAGGCTTAACAAGAAAATGGGATTTAAGAAATAATAAATGGGATGTAATTATAAGAACTGGGCTATAACTATAAAAAATGCACCAAACAAGTAATTAGTTAGAAAATATTATTTTTGGATTTGAACATTTTAATTTCATTACCTGTTGCATGTGCAATATTTCGTTGGATTTTTACACTATACAATTTTATTTTGAAATTATATTTAATATGACTTGAAATTTCAGGATAAAAATATTTTGGATCCCATCAAAATGTGGGAAATTTTATTCAATTTTGTTTTGAGCATTTGGTTGAAATCATTAATCATTGTCCTAGCTAGAAAATGGGTTGTAATTTTAACAAACTGTAAACGGGATGTAGTAAATTCCATTAGAATTCAAAAATGGGTTGTACATTCTTACAAATCGCAAATGAGCTATATTTTCTCTGCCACACACTTGTGGGCCTAATAGGTTGACGTGTATGCAAGGCTTTATCAACTTATAAATGAACACACGATTCTAGCAGCAGTGACCGTTGGATGTCCATCCAACAGATGTCATGCTTCTTCAATCTCGGATATTCTTGCTTTAGCCGCCCAAACCACTGCCGGTGGTACCGTCTACTACTGCCTCCCGTGGCCGGTTGTGCTGTCGCACAGGACTCATCGGCCCACTCTACTCCCATCGTTATCCAGGCCATTCCTCTACTCACCAACACCTCCTGTTATTCTCCGACGATGGCAGCCTCACACCGCAGCCGAACCAGTGAACCCTCGTACTCCCCTATGTGTGGGAATCCACCTGCCTTGTCTTCCCTGGCTCCGCATCATTCCCTTCCTAGGCCTCGCCTTCGTCCACCGCTTGGGTGCTGTCCGCGTGGCGTGGTTAACATGGTCAATGAATGACTGCCATCGGAAGAGGACTCTACGTGATGAGGCTGACAGATGGACCCACCAGCTACATCTTCGCACGGAAAAGGAAGTGTGTCCATATTACGGGGAAAAATGATTCTTCCCCCTGAAAGCTAGGACCCACCAGCTATATCTTCGCATGCAAGGAAGTGCGTCCTTGTCCTCCCTGACAGCTAGGACCCACCCGGTCGAAGCATACGTAGTGTTTTCTGTCTGGTCACGAATGTGTACGTACATACTGGTCGATCGGTCTCTCTGCAATGATGAACCGTGGCCGAGCAAGCAGCGGAACATATAGTAGTAGAGCCCCAACGTAGTCCCTTCTAACCCGTGTACACGTACGTACAACCACATGCCAAAAATACGACCAGGTACGTACGTACGGGCGGGGTCTCAAATGCCTACTCACGCATACATACAGCCAGGGCTCGTGTACATCAAGAGGCAACGGACGGCAGCAATGGCGTCCTGTTCATCGGAAGCCAACCGGCTGGGTCGGAACGGAGAAACTCCTTCCTGTTCATCGGGAGGCAACAGAATGCATCGTGTTCATCGTGCTCATCGGGAGCCAACCGGCTTGGACGGAACAACCGAAACGGGGTCTGGCGTACCGCGGTACGGAGGGAACGGCCTTCTATTCGACCGGCTACGTTCGAAACAACATCCTGTTCATTGGGAGGGGTGTGGAGTACCGCAAAACAGAGGAAATGGACTTGTGTTGGAGCACCTACGGTCGAAATGGGGTCTTGTTCATCAGGAGGGGTGTGGCGTACCGCAAAACGGGACTTCACGGGCTATTGTTCATCCACCGTCGACTTCCTCCAACCTCCACCTGCTACTGTTCTTCCACCGTCCACTTCCTCCAGCCTCCACCAGCTATTGTTCATCCACGACGTCCTGTTCATCCAGCCTCCACCAGCTAGTGTTCATCCAGCCTCCACCAGCTCCTGTTCAACCAGCCTCCACGGGGTCCTTTTCAACCAGCCATCCACCGGGTCCCTCCACCGGCTACTATTATTCCACCCCCACCTCCTCAATCGAGGTCCTGTTCGTCCAGCGGCAACAACCTCTACTACCACGAGATCCTATTCATCCAACCCCCATCGGGAACTGTTCATCCAACCCCCACCGGGGACTGTTCATCAAGAGGCAGCTTCGATCGGCTTCAGTTAGCAGCAGTAGCAAAGGAGTCACTTGGGTTCAGTTAACAGCCAAGGGATCGATCGAGGTTCAGTAACGTAGCTAGTGCAATTGCTCGGGTTCAGTTAGAGCCCAACGCCTCGCACACACACGCGTACATGTACGAGAGAAATGCGCAATCCCTTCATGCATCACTCGGCCCCGACCACCCACCGTAACTGGGAACTCTCTGAAATTTTCCTCATCCATGCTTCTACCATGATTTTTTCCATCATGGACGGCCCAAAGAATGTCATGCGGGTGCGTCCCCGGGGTCCCCGGCCTGCCCAGTACGAAAAACCCTTTTTTTGTCATGATTTTTTCATAGAAGTATGAGCACACCACATCTATGATGATACGTGGTTTTGTCACAATTATCGTCATAGAAGTGTCATAAGCATGATAGAAAAAATTCTTTCGACCCAAAATGTCACGGATGTGTCTTTTTTTGGTAGTGAAATGTTAAACCCAGTATCATGTCATGAGAGTCCACTATGCCTACGGATTGAATAAGATCCTTCAAGTAAGTTGTCATCGGTGCATAAAGCAATAAAAATTGCTCCTAAATATGCATGATCTTTTACTGTAAGGGAGAATAAGATTTGTGTGATCTTGTGATGGTAAAGATTAAAATCATGTTTCTGAAAAGGACTTACAGTTATCGAATGAAAATCTATATCGATAGATTGATACATCTTATTATACTAAGATATGTATTGTGCTAAAGTTCTAAAGAAGTTTAAAAGGAGAAAATGTTTCCTCGAAATGCCACATAGCATAACACCATGCAGAAATCAATAGTTGATGAGCATGTGTGGATGAATAGAGTTCAGTTTACTTTAGAGATTGAATTTATCATATGTGCTATCAAATGTACAAAGCCATATGTTTCGTATGAACTAACTGTTAGTAGTAAGAACCATGGTAATCATAGAGAAATTCACTAGTGTAATTACTTAACGATTAAGTACCTCAATTGGGCAAAAGGTTATGCTTCTTGTCCTTGGAGGAGATGAAGAGATTGTTGTAAATAGTTACACAAAATATTTGTTGTAAAGGTTACATAAAGACAGCTTCATGAATGCTATGTATTATCTAGCGAGATATAATTTTTGAAATATTTTTTAGAAACTAACATAAATTATGGATCTATAAATGATACAGATTGAAACTTAAGAAGATATTCAATAGGTGTGATATGGATCGATAAAAGGTTTATTGATAATGTAGTTCCAAAATGAATATTGACTATATGAAGATATAGCAACTGAACTACATGGAGATATAGTGTTACTATAGAATGGACTATATGAAGGTATAGTGTTACCATTAATGTAACAAAAGAATTACACAATAGAATCAGGTATTACCCACTCAAATTGGGATTCGAAGAATGTTAGATCCAATGGTGAAGGCTCTACCACTAGCAAAGCATGTATAACACATGATAGCCATGGGTGTTAAACAAACATAAAACTAGATTATTGACTCTAGTGCAAGTGGGAGACTGATGGAAATATGCCCTAGAGGCAATAATATTTGTATTACTATATTTCCATATTTGTAATTATAGAGTTTATATTATATGATATAATTGCTATGCTCCTAGAATATGCGATTCAGTGGAAAACTCACACTAGTACAACGAGGTGATATACAAACGGTTTTTAACCCCTTTCCGCGACGGCATTTGGAACCGTCGCCTAGTGAGTGACTGCATTAGGACGGTCCTTCCCACACGACCCAGAAACCGTCGGGGATATGCCCTCCTGGCCCACATGCTTGGCAAAATGAGGTCGTATGTGACCAACGAGTGATCAAATACGGTTATACGTACAGTAGTGCTAAAAATACAATTATACAAGCAAAATCGTTTCCGGTCATAAGTACATCCCACACAGTCAGTCCCCGCTAAACGTTTCCGTTCGTATATACATCCTACACAGTCTCTCCAAGGAAAACGTTTTCATTCACAGGTACATCACACACAGTTTCCCCGTTAAATCATTTCTGATAGCGTTGCCATTGCACACGGTATTAATAATTTTATCGTTTGCATTATTGAATGCATCACACACGGTGCGTAGAAGAAACTATGTGGAAAAGGCTGTCCATCACACACAGTTTTTATGTGGTAAACATTTGCGCAAGGTGGCCTAAGGCAAACAGTTTTCAAGAGCATGTCGTGTGTGATCACTGATCCAACAAGGTTTATTCCTAGAAACGGTGTGCCTTGCCTGAGGTCATCACCCACGGTGTCTTCTCAATAACCATTTGCAATAGTAAAACCAAATTAGCAGGCTAATTGCCCTATTATTAATAAATCATCTATTAATATAATTGACATTTCATATTAAGAACACAATATATTTCATTTCCATATTAAGGAAGCATGATTTCATAATTGAAGTACATCAGAGTACAATATCATATAGCTTCATCACTCAGCTACCCCATTACACAACTGCACCAGCACCAAGTTTCACATGCAACATCTACAACCTTTTGAAATTAGCATCATAGACGGTACATAGACAGATGCATCTCATCTGGAAAACTGCTAAAGCGGAAGGCGAATATTTAGCCTTCATTGATGTTGAAGGTCTTTGCAACTTTAGGCTAGTGCCCGTGGATGATTGACCATCTATCCTTTGTCCTCTTCAGGAACACTTCAATATTGAACCATGGGTATTGTATGAAAACCCTCCTCGCCTCCTGACCATACAGGTGGTTTGAGAGGTAATCATCAGTGAACTGCTTTAGAAAGTCCTGAAAACAAGAAAGTGCATAAATATCTTCTCTATATTGGAAATGGGGCAATGGAATGAAAAATGCAAGTTATAATAGTTAACACCATCCTGTAGTGAGTTGATGTCTTCTTCATTGTGCAGAAAAAGATCTTGTTGTTTTTTGTCGCATTTCCTTATCCTAACAATCTTTCTGAGTTTCTTGACTTGACTGATATTCATGGACAACTCATTTCCCCATATGCAAAAAGGGTCAAACTGTGGGTCAAAACCTCTGACAGTAGGACCTACATGAGCAAGACCAAATTGTTAAAAACCTAAATATTAGAATGGTTCCTGCAATTGCAAAATAATGTGCTATTAGACAAAGGACCATGCATGTGCAAACCTCGATTTGAAACCTTAGTGCTTCCCATTGTTTCCCTACAACACATATAAGGTAGTTAGTGATCATGTTAAGTGAGGGTTCGCATACTATTAGTAAAATATCTTGATGAAAAATAAGCACATTGCATATTCATCAGATTAATTCAAGCCACATGGAAAACCCATTTATCCAAACCAAGCATGATTAAGAACTAGGGAATATAGCAATTGTATATGTTTCTCATGTATTAAGTGCAACCAAATTCGATTTATTCCTCACATGCACAACAATACAAAATTCTACCCATGACAATTGGACATTGCATTGCAGAATTGAACCAAGCAGTTAACTAAACACCACAACAAATGAACCAAACATTAACTGAGCACCACATTGCACAATGCAACATACTCCTAATAGAAGATCAGATAGTTAACTAAACCAAGCATGCTTAACAACTTGGAAATATAGTAATTGTATTTGTTTCTCATGTATTTAGTACAACCAAATTCGATTTATTTCTCACATGGTATACAATAACAGAATGCACCCACAACAATTGAACATCGCATTGCAGAATTGAACCAAACAGTTAACTGAACACCACAACAAATGAACCAAACGTTAACTGAGCACCACATTGCACAATGTATAACATACTAGAAGATCAGACAGTTAACCAAACCAAGCATGCTTGTCAACTCGGAAATATAGCAATTGTATTTGTTTCTCATGTATTTTGTAAAGATAAATTCGATTTATTTCTCACATGGAAGATAATACAAAATTGCACCCTGAAGAATTGAACATCACATTCACAGAATTGAACCAACCAGTTAACTAAACATGACAACAAATTAACCAAATAGTTAACAAGTGAGCACCACATTGCACGACATATAGAACATATACACTAGAGCCATAGATTGCATGGTAGGAGTAGATAGCACAAATCACTAGAATTTGTTAAGGAAAGGCAGTAGCTAGCAAACTGGACATGGGTCCTTATAGTGAGCAAATAAGACAAGCTACCCCTCACCGTCAGAGATATTGATGATGATTGGCTCCTTGGACACGGAAGGGGGCGAGGCCTCCGCATCATGGGTGCCCTCGTCATAGTGGTGAGTTGCCTGAGCTGCACCGGGCACCAACCTGCTGGCTCTCGAGTTGAGGTAAGCACGTGCACGCTGAGAAAACACCTCATAGTGTTCGTCGAAGGTACCGAGGGTGGCCTAAAGAAAATGCCACGAAATGTTGTTTAAAGTAGCCAACCGCGTCGCGGCATGTATGCACGAGGCATCGACGATGGCCTCGACGGCAAGGTGCTCCTCCAAGATCTGGGGGTCGGCACAAATGGCAGCCATCACGATCTCATCCGCGCGTGCGGCCGCAATGTGCTTGTCCACTAACAAATGCTCCTTGAGCTCCTGGCTATACTATGTGCACCATGGCTTAGGGCGGCGCTTATTTGGTCGAGGGGTTGGTGATTTGGGTGGAAAGTGTCACGTTGATGGTCGGGGCATGTCGTACGTGGAAGGCGGAGGAGGATGGGGGTCTCGTGTGGATTACCTACCTGGATAGATGAAGCGAGTGCGTGAAGGAGGGTCACCGACGAGGAGGCAGCGCTACAAGCAAGGAGTGAAGGTTTCAACTTGGAAAGGAAGGCGGAAACATGTGAAATGTGGCTTTTGGTAAGGGGGGCGAGGAGGTTGATATTTCCGCGGAAGGCGAAAATTTTGAATCGGTTCAGCAAAAAAACTGGTGCGCAAAGTGTCATTAGACATGGTCCCTAATTTAGGACTATGTACTATATGTGAACATCACAAACGATTCATATAGCTTAACCCATGTGTGATGAGTTTGAACGTGAAATTTTTTTGTTCGATTTTCCCTGTTTACAGTGGTCATCCACATCATTGCATAATTTGGGTACACAAAGGAGACTACAGGACACTCACACTTCTTAATCGAGGAATTTCAGCAATTAAACAGAGCTAGCTGACCTAAACATTACTCTAGCAAATTAAAGACTGGCACTTTTTATTAAACAAAACAAAGAGTACTACTATGGCTGGTGCTCGTCGTTCTCCGCCGCCGCCTCCATGTCCAGCGATACGTCTCCAATGTATCTATAATTTTTGATTGTTCCATGTTGTTTTATTATCAATCTTGGATGTTTTATAATCATTTTATAGTCCTTTTATATCATTTTTTGGTACTAACCTATTGACATAGTGCCCAGTGCCACTTCCTGTTTTTTCCATGTTTTTACATCGCAAGAAATCAATATCAAACGGAGTCCAAATGGCACGAAACTTTACGATGAATTTTTATGGGCCAAAATGAAGCAGATGGGCCCTGGTTGCACCTGGGGGTGCCCCGAGGGGGCACAACCCACCAGGGCGCGCTAGGAGGCCCTAGCGCGCCCCGGTGAGTTGTGCCCACCTCGGGTGCCTCTTGGACCGCCTCTTTGCTTTATAAATACCCAAATATTCCCAAAACCCTAGGGGAGTCGACAAAATAATCATCCAGCTGCCGCAGAGTCTAGAAACACCAAATCCAATCTAAACACCATCACGGAGGGGTTCACCACTTCAATTGGTGCCTCTCCGATGATGCATGTGTAGTTCTTTGTAGACCTTCGGATCCATAGTTAGTAGCTAGATGGCTTCATCTCTCTCTCTCTCTCTCTCTCTCTCTTGATCCTCAATACAATGGTCTCTTAGAGATCCATATGATGTAACTCTTTGGCGGGGTGTTTGTTGGAGTCGATGAACTTCGAATTTATGATCAGATCTATGTTTTCATATCCATGAAAGTATTTGAGTTTTTTTGATCTATTTTATGCATGATCTCTTATAGCCTCGTATTTCTTCTCCGATATTTGGGTTTTGTCTGGCCAACTCGATCTATTTATCTTGCAATGGGAAGAGGTGCCCGGTAGTGGGTTCGATCTTACGGTGCTTGATCCCAGTGATAGAAAGGGAACCGACACGTATATATCGTTGCTACTAAGGATAAAAAGATGAGATCTGTATCTATCGCTATATAGATAAATGGATCTTGTCTACATCATGTCATCGTTCTTATTGCATTACACCATTTTTCCATGAACTAAATACACTAGATGCATGCTGGATAGCGGTCGATGTGTGGAGTAATAGTAGTAGATGCAGGCAGGAGTTGGTCTACTAATCTTCGACGTGATGCCTATGTAATGATCATTGCCTGGATATCGTCATAATTATTTGAAGTTCTATCAATTGCCCAACAATAAGTTTTTACCCACCATTTGCTATTTTTCTTGAGAGAAGCCATTAGTGAAACCTACGGCCCCTGGGTCTTATTTCTCATATATTTTCCTTTGCGATCTACTTTTTCCTTACTTTTATTTTCAGATCTATTAAACCAAAAATACAAAAATACTTTGCTGCACTTTATTTTATTTGTAATCTATTATTTCAATCTATTACAACTTTCTCCCATCAACACGCAATTTCTGGTGCCATACCCTGAAAGGGATTGACAACCCCTTTAACACGTTAGGTTGCGAGGTGTTGTTATTTGTGTGCGGGGGCTATTTACGTTGTGTTGCTTGGTTCTCCTACTGGTTCGATAACCTTGGTTTCATAACTGAGGGAAATACCTACCGCCGCTGTGCTGCATCATCCCTCCCTCTCTGGGGAAATATGAACGTAGTTCCAGCTGCCATCATCCAGCTCGAGCCTGACGATCTCCTCGGGAAAGGGCTCCATGGCATCCATCGCACCATACTCGGCAAGCATCTCGCCATCCGCATCTGCCATATCTTTTGAATAGGCCACCACGAGCTAGGCGTGGGCGGCCGCGATCTGGGCTTGGGAGGGATCCGTCGTGGCAAGGTATGCCACGCAGGAATGGATGGCTGCTCGAATGCTTTCGGTGATTGCCAACTCTTCGGTCGTGTGTTGCCGACCATTGTCGGAGAAGCTTTGTTCGATTTGTGCGGTGACTGCCATGAGCTGGGTGTGGGTGACCTCCACATGGTCGTGGGCGGCCTCCATCAGGGCTAAGGCCGCCGCTCCAGAATGGATAGATGTTGTGCCACTCTCGCCACTTGCTATCCCCAAGGCAGATGTTGCTGCCGCCACCTAAGAAGCAACATCGACCGTTTGGGTTGCCTTGGCCACCTGGTCGCAGATTGCGGTCATGCTCACAAAGCTTGTTAGCACGTGCTTGGAGGTTGTGGCTGCACTCTCGCCGGAGTGAGCCGCCGAAGTTTCCCTCACGAAGCGGCTCCAGGTCCCCATCTTCACCGGCGATGATTGAACAGTGAAATGATATTTGGGGACCGAGCTAGTGTGCTTGACACACCGGCTGTGGACTGTAGCCGACGCGCCTTCTCGCTTAAGCCCTATGCGTACTATACTCCAACTGTGCTCTAAGATATTTCGTGTTGCATCTCACATGTTTGGTGATAATAAATTGTGTGCTATCTACTTGCTTTTTCATCTTGATTTGAATTACATAATGGGGTCGTAGCTACAAAGGATGGTGTTTGAATTTCTAGAACTTTTATCTACAGTGAACATGCAACTATAGGTGTGTCGTCAAAAACATTGGAATTATTCACGGTTCGTTTGGACATTTTTATACATTAACTTGGTTTTCTAGGCATTTCAGGTGCACAATTCAAAATTAAACTACATGCACATGCTCCGGTGCTCCAAAATGGGTTGTAAAAATGATATATGTGTCCATGGTTTGATGCTTATGTCCCATGCAAGAAATGGAGATCAATTTCAAACTCCACAGCACCGTGGCTCTCCGGCAAACGTTGAGGTGATTGCTTTTGTAATTCTAGTAAATCCAAAACTCGTCTGAAATTCATTAACCTTGGCATGCTATCATGGAATGACATCAACATTCTAGGGTAAAAAATATTGTCCATTTGGGGTAGGTTATGGTATAAGCTTCTCACAAACCAGAGCTTCTCACAAGAAGCCCCATGGTTCCGGTTGGGAAACATGTCACCTTTGTGGACGAAACGGTATGCGTTTCCTCTTCTTGCTTTCAAAACATTTCTAGTGTCAACGTAGAACAACAGGAGTGTTGTTACATTTTTTGAATTTTTTGTGGTTTGCTTCGACATTTTTATACATTAACTGAGTTTTCTATGCGTTCATGTGCATAATTCAAATTTGAACTACATGCACATGCTCTAGTGCATATAAACGGGTTGAAAAATCAAATGTGTGTCCTTGGTTGCAACCTTAGGTCCCATGCAAGAAATGGAAATGAATGTCAAACACCTTTGCCACCGTCGCTCACCCGCTAACATTGATATACATGGTTTTAAAATTCTAGTAAATCAAAAATCTTCTGAAATTCATGCAACTTGACATGCCATCATGGAACGGCATCAACATGCAGTGGTAAAAATATTGTCCCATTGGGGGCAAGTTGGGGTATAAGCTTCTCACAAACCAGAGCTTCTCGCAACAAGCCTCATGGTTAGGGTAGGGAACGTTCCACCTTTCTGGACGAAACGATATCCATTGCCTCTTCTTGATTTCAATTTTTTCTCGTGTCAACATAGAACAACATGAGTGTTGTGTTAAATTTTGGAAATTTTTCAGGGTTCGTTTGGACATTTTTATACATTAATTGAGTTTTCAATGCATTTATGTGCATAATTCAAATTTAAACTACATGCACATGCTCTAATGGACATAATTGGTTGAAAATTCAAATATGTGTCCTTGGTTGCATGCTTAGGTCCCATGCAATAAATGGGAATAAATGTCAAACACCCTGCCACCGTCACTTGGCTGCAAACATTGAGATACATGGTTTTTAAATTGTAGTAAATCCAAAACTCATATGAAATTCATGAAACTTGGGATGCTATCATGGAACGGCATCGACATGCCGTGGTAAAAAATTCGTCCCATTTGGGGCAGGTTTGGGTATAAGCTTCTCACAAACCAGAGCTTCTCACAACAAGCCTGATGGTTTCGATAGGGAACGTGCCACCTTTGGGGACGAAATGATATATGTTGCCTCTTATTGCTTCCAAAAAAATTCTAGTGTCAACATAGAACAACAGGAGTGTTGTGTTAAATTTGGAATTTTTTGGGGTTCGTTTGGACATTTTTATACATTAATTGGGTTTTCTAGGCATTTTATGTGCATAATTCAAATTTGAACTACATGCACATGCTCCAGTGCATATAAATTGGTTGGAAAATCAAATCCGTGTCCTTGGGTGCATGCTTAGGTCCCATGCAAGAAATGGGAATGAATTTCAAACACGAGGGCACTGTTGATTGCCGCAAAATGTTGAGATACTTTGTTTTTAAATTCTAGTAAATCCAAAACTTTTTTGAAATTCATGAAACTTGGCATGCTATCATGGAATGGCACCCGACATGTTGTGGTATTTTTCGACTCCATTTTGAGAGAAGGCACACTCGAATAACAGCCAACAAATGCATTTTGAAACAAATAGGTGCCACTGTAACATCTCAAACGTTTTGTATAATTTAAATCGTGTGTGTTATGTTAACCATTCACGTGACGCCATGCCTCACTCTTTTAATGGCTAGTAGGTGCCGTGCGGACAGGTGCTTGACTAAACGGGAGGCGTGCGAGCTGTACACCAATGCACAGGCTCACCGGGAAGCGTGCGAGCTATACGCTTTGCAGGCTCACTGGGAAGCGAGCCCTTTGACTCCCATGGCCATCCGCCTTGCTCGCATCCTCTCCATTAATAGCGCCCAAGCCACAGTTTAATATGGTTTTTAAATATAATACACTCATCGCAAACGTTTTAGTTAGAGCACCCGTATGCAAATCGGCAGTTTCCCTAGGAAGCCTAGCGAAAATGTGCCGAGCAGGATTTGTGCTGCTCTTGATGGCAAACATTTTAGATAGAACACCCATATGTAAACCGATAGCTTCCCCAGTAAGCCAAGGGAAAATGTGTCGAGCAGGATTTGTGCAGCTCTTCATCGCAAATGTTTTAGATAGAACACATGTACGCAAAGTGAGAGCTATGGTCTTCCGCAGTAAGCCAAGGGAAAATTTGTCGCGCAGGATTTGTGCATCTCTTCAACGCAAACGGTTCAGATTGAATAAGGTATGCAAAGCGAGACTTCGGCACTAAGCCAAGAGAAAATATAGCAAGCAGGATTTGTACCTCCCTTCAACACAAACGGTTTTTTTGGATGACACGTGTGCAACCACGTATAGACAATTGGGTAAAATTTGCATCTGTCATAGTGGGTATATTGCCATTTGTCAAACTGGAAAGATTGACATTTGTTGATATAGTAACATTGCCATTTTTCAACCTTGTAACACTGCGATTTGTCAAAATATGCAGCTAAAAATCACTAGCACTATCTAATTTTTGCAACTAAAATTCAGTAATTAAGCATATATTTCATTCATAGATTAAGGAGTCGTTCTTTATACAAACAGATCAACTCAACAACTGAACCGGCCAAACTTTTCCCAATTGTTGCCAACCACGTACTGAAATAGCTAGTTCCATTATATATACTAGCTAATTTTAAGTAGGTTGTACAGTTCCACCACATCTATAGTCAGATGAACTGAACAAAATAGCCCCTAAATACTACTGCTACGGAGGGGCTTTGTACTATTTCCGGTAGCCTCTCCTCTACCAAGCGCACTCAGTAAGAGGAAGAGCAGGAGGAGCCAACCGACGAGCTGGACAACTGCAATACGGTGCTTGCCGCTGCTGCACCTTCAGCGACGCTCACCTCGAACGCCCTCTGTCGCTCCAGACGACCCCTCTCGAAGTGGCGGGACTGCTCTTAGATCTCCTGATTTCTCGCCTCTGTGTCGGCGTGTGCTGCGGCCATGGCTGCAGTAAGGCTCCTCCTCCTCCTGCAGGAACTCGATGTAGCGCACAAGGTTGCTAACGCACGTGTGGGCCTCCACCTCCGCCTCCCGCCTTTGGGCGGCGGTGGCGGAGCGGGTGATGATCCTGGAGGTCGACGGTGGGCTGGCGGCCACGACCACCACCTCCCATCTTCGGGACGCGGTGGCAGAGCGTGTAATGTTCACGATGGCCGGAAGTGGGATGGCGTCCATGACGACCACCTCCCGCCTTCGGGCCACGGCGGCGGAGCGTGTGGTGGGTATTCCACGCACACCCAATAGGGACGCCACGCGCACTACACTATGATGGGGGCTACACCACCATCGCTGTGTAGCCTCCTGACACGTCTCCAACGTATCTACTTTTCCAAACACTTTTGCCCTTGTTTTGGACAACTTGCATAATTTGAATGGAACTAACCAGGACTGACGATGTTTTCAGCAGAATTGCCATGGTGTTATTTTGGTGCAGAAATAAAAGTTCTTGGAATGACCTAAAAATCAACGGAGAATATTTTTGGAATATATAAAAAATACTGGTGAAAGAATCAAGGCTAGGGGTCCCACACACTGTCCACGAGGGTGGGGGGGCGCCTACCCCCTGGGCGCGCCCCCTGCCTCGTGGGCCCCCTGCTGCTCCACCGACCTCAACTCCAACTCCATATATTCACGTTCGGGCAGAAAAACATTAGGGAGAAGGATTCATCGCGTTTTACGATACAGAGCTGACACCGAGCCCTAATCTCTCTCGGGAGGGCTGATCTGGAGTCCGTTCAGGGCTCCAGGGAGGGGAATCCGTCGCCATCATCATCATCAACCTTCCTCCATCACCAATTTCATGATGCTCACCGTCGTGCGTAAGTAATTCCAACATAGGCTTGCTGGACGGTGATGGGTTGGATGAGATTTATCATGTAATTGAGTTAGTTTTGTTAGGGTTTGATCCCTAGTATCCATTATGTTCTGAGATTGATGTTGCTATGACTTTGCTATGCTTAACGCTTGTAGCTAGGGCTCGAGTGCCATGATTTCAGATCTGAACCTATTATGTTTTCATGAATATATGTGAGTTCTTGATCCTATCTTGCATGTCTATAGTCACCTATTATGTGTTATGATCTGTTAACCCCGAAGTGACAATAATCGGGATACTTACCAGTGATGACCATAGTTTGAGGAGTTCATGTATTCACTAAGTGTTAATGCTTTGGTCGGGTACTCTATTAGAAGGAGGCCTTAATATCCCTTAGTTTCCAATAGGACCCCGCTGCCACGGGAGGGTATGACAAAAGATGTCATGCAAGTTCTTTTCCATAAGCACGTATGACTATATTCGGAATACATTCCTACATTACATGGATGACCTGGAGCTAGTTCTGTGTCACCCTATGTTATAACTATTGCATGAGGAATCGCATCCAACATAATTATCCATCACTGATCCATTGCCTACGAGCTTTTCACATATTGTTCTTCGCTTATTTACTTTTCTGTGGCTACTATTACAATCACTATAAACCCAATACTGTTACTTTTGCTACCGTTACCGCTACTATCATATTACTTTGCTACTAAATACTTTGCTGCGGATATTAAGTTTCCAGGTGTGGTTGACTTGACAACTCAGCTGCTAATACTTGAGAATATTCTTTGGCTCCCCTTGTGTCAGATCAATAAATTTGGGTTGAATACTCTACCCTGAAAAACTATTGTGATCCCCTATACTTGTGGGTTATCAAGACTATTTTCTGGCGCCGTTACCGGGGATCATAGCTCTATTCTTTGAGTCACTTGGGATTTATATTTTCTGATCACTATGAAGAACTTGAAAGATAAAAGAACCAAGACTTTTCCCTCAACTACGAGGGGAGGTAAGGAACTGCCATCTAGCTCTACACTTGATTCACCTTCTGTTTTGAGTAAACTTGCGACACCTACTCCTGCTATTCATTATGATATATCGCATGTTATTGATGATGCCACTTCTGCTTTGCATGATACCTAGGATGAAACTACTTCTATGCTTGATAATATTGTGCCACTAGGTGAATTTCTTGATGAACAACTTGCTAGGGTTAGAGAGAATGAAATTATTGAAACTGATAATATTGATGAAAGTGATGATGAAGATTCTCCCCCTAGATATGAATTGCCTGTTGTGCCTGAGGGTTATGTTATGGATGAAGAAACTGCTAGAGACTTCTTAGCTTGCAATGATAGATCTGGTCTTAAGAAATTATTAGCTAAGCTTAAAGAAAAGTCTTTGAATGCTAGAATGAAATATGACCCTGCTTTTTCTACTTCACCTATCTTTATTTACGATTATGATTATGATTTCTCTGTCGATCCTGAGTTAATTACATTGGTTGAATCTGATCCCTTTTATGGCTATGAATCTAAAACTATTGTGGCACATCTTACTAAATTAAATGATATAGCCACCCTGTTTACTCACGATGAGAAAACTCGCTATTACTTTATCCTTAAGTTGTTTCCGTTCTCATTAAAGGGTGATGCTAAAACATGGTTTAATTCTCTTGATCCTGGTTGTGTGCGTAGTCCCCAGGATATGATTTATTACTTCTCTGCTAAATATTTCCCCGCTCATAAGAAACAAGCTGTCTTAAGGGAAATATATAATTTTATGCAAATTGAAGAAGAGAGTCTCCCACAAGCTTGGGGGAGGCTTCTCCAATTACTTAATGGTTTGCCTGATCATCCTCTCAAGAAAAATGAAATACTTGATATCTTTTATAATGGACTAACCGATGCTTCCAGAGACCACCTGGATAGTTGTGTTGGTTGTGTTTTCAGGGAAAGAACTATTGATCAAGCTGAATTGCTATTGAATAATATGTTGAGTAATGAAAATGATTGGACACTTCCTGAATCACCCCCTAAGCCAACTCCGAAGAAATGGGGTATTCTATTTCTTAGTCCTGAAAATATGCAAGAGGCAAAGAAATCTCTGAAAGAAAAGGGTATTAAAGTTGAAGATGTTAAGAATTTACCACCTATTGAAGAAATTCATGGTCTCAATAACTCGACACAGGTAGTAAAGGTAAATTCTCTCTATAGATTTGATGAAGGTAATATTCCTCGTTATAAGTCTGCTAGCCAATGCTTAGATGAGTTTGATAATTTTATTGTTAAACAAGAAAACTTTAATGATTATGTTGGTAAACAATTGAAATGTAATGCTTATATAATTGAACAATTGAGTGATTATATGTCTAGAGTTAAATGTGAACTTAAACTTATTAGTAAACATGCTTCTATGGTTACCACTCAAGTAGAACAAGTACTTAAGGCTCAGAATGATTTGCTCAATGAATTAAATAATAAGAAAAATGATAATTTTGTTAGAGTTATGACTAGAGGGGGTAAAATGACTCAGGAACCTTTGTATCCTGAGGGCCACCACAAGATAATTGAGCAAGATTCTCAGAGAACTAATATTGATGCACCTAGTTCTTCTAAGAAGAAGAAAAATAAAAATGATAGGACTGTGCATGCTTCTAGTGAACCTGTTGTTGACAAACCTGAGAATCCCAATGATATTTCTATTTCTGATACTGAAACACAATCTGGTAATGAACATGAACCTAGTGGTAATGTCAATGATGATGTTCATGTTGATGCTCAACCTAGCGATGATAATGATGTAGAGATTGAACCTGTTGTTGATCTTGATAACCGACAATCAAAGAATCAACGTTATGATAAGAGAGACTTTTTTGCTAGGAAGCATGGTAAGGAAAGAGAACCATGGGTTCAGAAACCCATGCCTTTTCCTCCTAAACCATCCAAGAAAAACGATGATGAGGATTTTGAGCGCTTTGCTGAAATGATTAGACCTATATTTTTGCGTATGCGTTTGACCGATATTGTTAAAATGAATCCTTATGCTAAGTATATGAAAGATATTGTTACTAATAAAAGAAAGATACTGGAAGCTAAAATTTCCACCATGCTTGCTAATTACACATTTAAAGGTGGAATACCAAAGAAACTAGGAGATCCAGGAGTACCAACAATACCATGCTCCATTAAAAGAAACTATGTTAAAACTGCTTTATGTGATCTTGGAGCCGGTGTTAGTGTTATGCCTCTTTGTTTATATCATACACTTTATTTGAATAAGTTGACACCTACTGAAATATATTTGAAAATGGCTGATAAATCAACTGCTATACCTGTCGGTATTTGTGAGGATGTGCCTGTTGTGGTTGCAAACGTCACTATTTTAACGGACTTTGTTATTCTTGATATTCCCGAGGACGATAGTATGTCGATTATCCTTGGTAGACCCTTTTTGAATACTGCAGGCGCTCTTATTGATTGCAACAAAGGCAATGTTACTTTTCATGTTAATGGTAATGAGCATACGGTACACTTTCCGAGGAAACAACCTCAAGTCCACAGTATCAATTCTATTGCAAAAATTCCAACAATTATTATTGGAGGTTTTGAATTTCCTCTTCATAGTGTCAAGAAGAAATATGATATTCCTATTGTTGGGGATGTGCATATCCCCCTTGAGGTAACCTAGTGTTATTCGAAATTTCTCCGGTTTCATGCGATTCGGAATGAGTTTGTTAACAAGACTTGATCAACCTTGTTAGTGGATTCCTTTTGATGAGCATGAGATGGATGAAGTTAGAAAGCACAACCTTCTATACGCTCCTTTTACTTTCTGTTATTTATATTAAATAAAGCAAAAATAGCATTTTCTGTCTGTTTTCTGAATTATCCTTGCAATAAAAAAATACCCCGAAAATAAAAGTTCTCCAAATGCCCTGAAAATTTAATATGATTTTTTCTAGAATATTTTAGAATTATTAGCAGTGAGAACACACCAGGGGGACCCACCATGTGCCCACGAGGGTGGAGGGCGCACCCTACCCCCTAGGAGCGCCCCATGCCTCGTGGACCCCACGTGGGTCCCCTCCACTTATTCTTGCACTCACACACTTCGTCTTCTTCCAAAAAAATCATCCACCAGCTCAAACCCGTGTTCTAGCTCATTTTGCTGCCACTTTCGATCTCCTTGCTCAAAGCTCAATTCACAAAACTGCTTTGGGGGATTGCTCTTCGGTATGTGACTCCTCCAATGGTCCAATTAGTTTTTGTTCTAGTGCTTTATTTATTGCAAATTGTTGTTGCTTAGGTGACCCTGTTCTTGAGCTTGCATGTCAAATTTATATGGTCAAAAGTAGTTTTAATGCATGATATGGCCTCTATGCACTTGTAGGAGTAGTTGCTATCAATCTTGTTGAGTTTGGTTCAATTTTATTTTTGAGTTACTAAAAATTTCAAAATAAGATGACGAGATTTTTGAGGGGCTCTTCGAGCCGAAGCTCGAAGGATAAGCAAAGTGAAGAAAATAAGAAGCCCAAATATAATCACCCTCGCACTATGGAGAATGCAGGCCTCACCGACTTCCTCCACGGCCAGCGTGAACAACATGTACCATGTTCTGCCGGAGGCCATCCATGCCTACCGGAGACAGACATCAGCCCAGAGCCAGAGTCGGAGCCACCACTTGACCCTCATCGTCAGTATGTTTATCAGTGGGATCCGGAGGAGATCGCTAACCAGTGGCACCATGAGGACCCTCCTCAGTACACCGATGTCGGAGTAATGGGCCACGGGTAGGCTAACCCGAGGCCCAAAACCTTTCAAGACATCGGGGCTGACTGTGCCCCTCGAGACGCCAGATGAAGAGCCGCCTTTTGGAGGACGGCTGAAGGAATAGTCGGCTGCCCGCATGCAGCCGAGTCCTAGAGGCGAGGTCAAGACCGGCCGACTCCCGCCTGGCGGCTTCCAGAGAAGCCGGCCACGGGGAGTCGGCCCACGGCACCAACAAAGCCCATGCCCTCATCAGGGGTAATGGGACGGGGAGTGGCAACAGTGAAGCCCCCTCCCTCCCCTTTTCCAGGAGATGGCTAGGCCACAGTGCGCTGTACCAACAGAGATCTCCGTCTGGCGCAGCACTGTTGCCATGCCATCCCTGACATCAGCAATAGTGGGAGGAGTCATGCGCCCATGACGGTCTGTCAGTACGGTCCACGGACGAGGGCCCTACCGTCAGCGAGAATCCAGAAGATGGCAAGAGCGCCACCAGTCGAACCCATAGGGAGCCGGCCCCGGGGAGTCGGCCTGCCCCTCCCACCGGTTCCTCGCGTGATTAACCAGACGAGATAGGGAGTGGCTACAGTGATCACCCGCCAGATGGTGGGGCTGTAGCCACGACCCCATGACCAAGCCTGCGTCATTAGAAGCACGGCTACAGTAATCAGCAGCTGGCAAGACCCGCAAGCGACAGGTACGGTCTGTCGGCTCCGTACCAGACCATTCAACGGGCCCACCAGTCGGCGGGCCCCAACAGTCGGTGGAAAGGCTGCCAACCGATCTAACGGCCTCATCCTGTCCGGCATCAAGCCTCGACTGGTCGAGCCTCTGGAGCATTCGGCCGGCTGTTGGCTCGACGAGCTGTCGGTCGTCCTCTGGAGCCTGCGCACAACTCCAAACAAGTCAACCAGCTTCATGCCCTTCTTCCTCGTCTATGGTGCCGAAGCCGTCATCCCAACAGACATAGAATTCGACTCCCCTCGAATCACCATGTACATCAAAGAGGAAGCAGAAGAAGCATGTCAAGACGACGTCAATCTACTGGAAGAGGGCCGGCTGTTGGCACTCAGCCGGTCCAGCATCTACCAGCAGAGCCTGCGCCGATACTACAACCGGAAGGTCAAGCCGAGATCTTTCCAAGAAGGAGACCTTGTGCTCCGGCTGATTCAACGAACAGCCGGCCAGCACAAGCTCTCAGCACCTTGGGAAGGCCCTTTCATCATCAGCAAAGTGTTGGGCAACGACTCCTACTACCTGATCGATGCTCAGAAGCCCCGAGCACGCAAGAGAGACGACTCCGGCAAAGAGACGAAGCGGCCATGGAATGCAAACCTCCTCCGAAGATTTTACAGTTAATGCAGTATGTACCATGCTACCTTTTGTATTAAAGTACGAAGACCTCGGTGTAACGCCCTCGATGCGGCTATAGCTCCCACGTGTCGAGGCACGACTTAGAGGCATAACCGCATTGAAAGCAATGTCGCAAGTCAGGCAATCATTACAACATCCCATGGAATATATAATAGAAGGGGGAGATAACATAGTTGGCTTACACTCGCCACGTCACATCAGAGTACATAAATAACATCCATCAAACAAATCACTCATGGCCCGACTACGGTGCCCAAAATAGAAAAGACCCCCAACATGCGACAAGGTCCTGAATCGATAACCCCAACTAGGCACCACTACTGATCATCTGGAAAGGACACGTAGTATCGCTGAGAGTCCTCGTCGAACTCCCACCTGAGCTCGTAATCGTCAACTGGAGCAGAATCACCTGGACCTGCATCTGGAGTTGTAGTATCTGTGAGCCACAGGGACTCAGCAATCTCACACCCACGCGATCAAGACTATTTAAGCTCATAGGAATGGATAAGGCAAATATATGTGGAGCTGCAACAAGCGACTAGCATATGTGGTGGCTAACTTATACGCAAAAGAGAGCGAGAAGAGAAGGCGAAGCATGAGCGAGAAGCTAAAGGAACATCCTGCGCAAGCATAACTTCAACACCGTGTCCACTTCCCGGACTCCGCCGAGAAGGGGCCATCACGGTAACACACTCGGTTGATTCATTTTAATTAAGTTTAGTTCAAGTGATCTACAACCGGACGTTAACAAATTCCCATCTGCCCATAACCGCGGGCACGGCTTTCGAAAGATCAATCCCTGCAGGGGGGTCCCAACTTAGCCCATAACAAGCTCTCACGGTCAACGAAGGAATAGACCTCCACCCAAGACACACCGATCAGACTCGGTATCTTGGTACAACAAGATGATTCGACAGGTTAAAACAAGTCCAGCAACACCGCCCGAATGTGCCGACAAATCCCGATAGGAGCTGCACATATCTCTTTCTCAGGGCACACTCAGATGAGCAATCCGTACAACTAAAACCAAACCTTGAGTTTCCCCGAGGTGGCGCTGCAGAGGGCTCTAGTTCGGACCAACACTCAGAGGAGCACTGGCCCGTGGGGGGGCTAAAATAAGATGACCCTCGGGCTCCGGAAACCCAAGGGAAAAGAGGCTAGGTGGCAAATGGTAAAACCAATGTTGGGCATTGCTGGAAAAGCTTTAATCAAGGCGAACTATCAAGGGGTTCCCATTATAGCCCAACCGCGTAAGGGACGCACAATCCGGGAACATAACACCGGTATGACGGAAACTAGGGCGGCAAGAGTGGAACAAAACACTAGGCGAGAGGCCGAGCCTTCCACCCTTTACCAAGTATATAGATGCATTAAGATAACATAGCAATATAATGATATCCCAACAAGAATATAAATGTTCCAACAAGGAACGGCTCCAATCTTCACCTGCAACTAACAACGCTATAAGAAGGGCTGAGCAAAGCGGTAACATAGCCAATCAACGGTTTGCTAGGACAATGGTGGGTTAGAGGTTCAACATGGCAATTGGGAGGCTGACAAGCAAAAGGTAGGCATCGTAGCAGTGGCAAAGCAAAAGAGCGAGCAAACTAGCATAGCAAAGATAGTAGTGATTTCGAGGGTATGATCATCTTGCCTGCACAGTTGTCAGAGTTGACTGGATCCTCACAAGCAAACTCAACGGGCTCCTCGGTAGCGAACTCGTCTCCCGGCTCTACCCAACAAGACAAACAAGCAACAAGGATACAATCAACCACGGGCAAGACCAAGCAATATGATGAAATGACGATATACTATGCGGGATGCGATGCGGGATGCAAAATGCAAGATATGACAGGAAATGCATGAACCTGGCCTCAACTTGGAAAACCAAGTGTGCCACTGGATAGAGGGGATGAAATCGATTGAAAACGATATAAAGATCATTGGAATCGGAGTTACGGTTTGGAAATGGCAAGCGTTTTAAGATATGACACCGGTCTGCGATTTACAGCAAGTAGGCATCTAAATGCAATGAAATGAGCATGCTACAACCACCAAACATGAAAACAAAATACATGGCAGTGATGTACACAAGATGGTTGACAAAACACTAGCACTGAGCCATAGGCAAATTCATCCATGAAGAGGTTCAAACAAGCATGGCTAAAACGCAAATGCAAAACAGATTTCAGACTTAGTGAAATTAACACTAGTCTGAAATTTCAGATCACGTTGCTCTCTTCGGAGCAGCAAAACAACATGATAGAAAACCTGAACATGACCAGTAAGAACATGGCATGGAGCTACTCATCAAGCTTAACAAAACACCCAAAGTGACCTGGGGCCAAAAGGGTTCACAAAATACTCTACCGAGCTCACGAACATCGCTCGAACACAATCAGTTTTCAGACTTAGTGAAAACTGAGACATGCTGAAATTTAACTCACGAAGGCATGTAAACGAGCTCGATGCACTCGCTACGGTGCAAGTCATGGCAAGGAAAGCATATAACCAGCAAGAAGGCACAAAGTGCTAGCTACACATGGCAAGAACAAAGGCATAGCATGCATGGAACACTAACGGTAGCATCGGCAAAATCGCAAACAAGTTGACGATCTGCCCAGATTAACAACGAAGCAAAAGTTGAGCTCGTTTGAGTCAACCTAGAGCACTCCACATATGCAAACAAAGACATGGATGGAAAGAGCATAACATAAATATCAAAACTCCCTTACTGATCATCCTCAAAAGAGGCACGGATCACTAGGAAACAAGCTGGACATATGGCATCATGAACTAAAATATCCCAGACTTAGTGAAAATCACTAAGTCCCTGAAATCTGCATTCTCAGGTACCTCTCTTCGCAAGCTTGCACAAGACAACACACACATCCTAAAAATGCATGGCTGACACCTCTGGAAAGAAGACAAAATGCTTAACAATTCATCCCAAAGGGGCACAGGCATATCATGCACGAATTAAATATAGCAAAAATGACAAAAGTGCATGATGAACTAACGGATCTGCAATCTAACTCACGGAGCCTACTTCTAACAGCATTTTGGATATCAAGATGACCTCAAATGCAAATGATGCAATGAAATGAAATGATGAACATGTCGAGGCGAAGATTTTGATATATTATACGCCCAAAACGGAGCTACGGTTGCAAAGTTACGGGACCTCGAACAGAGCAACATGGATCAAAATTTCAGGACTTAGCAAAAAAATCGGGGTTAGGGTTTACTGTTCACGCGACCGGATCCAGATCGGGATCGCGGCGCGGAAGCCGAGGCGGCGCCGGCGGCGGAGCTCGAGCTCGCCGGAGGAGGGGAGGTCGGCGAGGCGGCGGGGAGAGGCCGGGGCGACGCCGGGGGAGGCCGGTGGCGGCGCCCGGCGGCGGTGGACGCGGCCCGCGCCGATGCTCCCGGGCGGCGAGGGAGCCGCGGGCGGC
>NC_041384.1:383231103-383233308 GCF_002162155.2 Triticum dicoccoides
GGCGGACGTTGTCCGGCCGGGGCGGACACGTCCGTCGGCGCGGATCTGGCGGGGATGATTTTTTTTAGGGTTTCGGGGAGAGGGAGAGATCCGAAAATGGAGGGGTGTATATATAGGCATAGAGGGAGCTAGGAGAGTCCAAATGAGGTGCGGTTTTCGCCCACACGATCGTGATCGAACGACCGAGACGATGGAGCAGAGTTTGGTGGGTTTTGGGCCAAATTTGGGGGGTGTTGGGCTGCAACACACACGGGCCTTTTCGGTCCCTCGATTAACCGTTGGAGCATCAAACGAAGTCCAAATGATACGAAACTTGACAGGCGGTCTACCGGTAGTAAACCAAGGCCGCTTGGCAAGTCTCGGCCCAATCCGGAAATGTTTAATCCCCACACACGAAAGAAAGCTAGAAACGACCACCGGAGGAGAACGAAGCGCCGGAATGCAAAACGGACAACGGGGAAAATGATCGAATGCATGAGATGAACATGTATGCAAATGCAATGCACGTGATGACATGGTATGAGGTGCATGAAAACGAAAACAACACACGGAGACAAGGACCCGAACCCGAGAAATAAATATAACTTGACACCAGAAACGGCAAGAGTTGGAGTTCAAATGGGGAAAGTTACATCTGGGGCGTTACACTCGGGCCCCCCAAGAATAGCTCAGGGACTGCCCTCTTTTATCTATATGATAAGAATTATGCCTATGAGTATGTTATTCTTTGTTATGCTGTTTGGCACCGGGTTCTACTAGTCGGCCCAGGGACCTGCCGCCTTATACTATGAAATGACTTCCTGCAGCTGGACAAGTAGTGTCTGGCACTTAAGCCGTCTCCTGTTAGAAGCCGCAGCTCGCAGAGCGACTGTCTGGTGGGCAGGAGTAAGGTAGAATGGGTGTCCACGTGAAAATTGGCTAAGGACTCAAAGCATGTACATAGTTTAAGCCGGCTTCCAGCCTTTTACAACCGACTCTTCAGCACCCGGCTCACTGTTTTTCTAATTAACTTACTAAAAAACTCTAAATGGCTAAGTACTTGCCTTCCCAAAGAAGCTAAGTACTTGATCCAGCAACAGTCCATAGAGCGGCTGTTCGACTGGCAAGACGGCAACCAAGGGAAGGCGGCAAAGGAAAAAAGCCAAGGAGCAACAGGCAAGAAGAGATAGAACACAGAGAAATATTTACATAGAAAAGGCCCTTGGCCGAATCATCAAAACAGAAGTTCAAGATACACCCAGTGGGTGGAATTGTGCAAATTAACAAGTTCATCGAGACCATTAAACAGATAAAAGCAAAGATGAAGTGGCAGCCTAGGAAACTATGGACGGGTTAGGAGGACCAGAGGGTCGGCGGTGCCAGTTGCCGGAGCGGTTGGCTGGTTGGTCTCCGCTTGGTCGCCTCTGGCAGCAACCGGCTCGATTGGGCGCAACTCGTTGCTAGAGGCGCGGTCGAGCTGGGGCTGGCCGTCTGCTCCGTCCTCTGGCGCCTCCTCCTCGTCACCTTCCTCCGCCTCGCCTTCTTCCTCGTCACTGTAGTCAATCACCTCCGCCGAGTCCTCGCCGTCGTCCGGGTACAGCTCGAACCACTCCAGCGGCGCCTCCTCGCCGTTCTCAGCCTGCTTTGGGACGAAGACGCTGGTGTCGGTGTATTCGGTGATCGATGCTGCGCGCTTGACGAGATCGTCTTCCATGACCGCCAACTCCGCCTGAGCTTCTAGCCGGAACGTGGCTAGCTGGGCTAGACTCAGCCAAGGATACCACGCCTTGATAAACTCTAAGGCCCGGTGCACTCCAGCCCGGGCCGAAGAGCCCTTCCAGGCCTCAAGGCGGCCAGCCGCTACCTCGAGCCAGTCGGCAGTCCGACTGGGGGGGCGTGGTGCCTGCATATCCGGCCATAGTGCAGCAATCGCCTGGGCGCCGACACGTTGAAGCCGGCGCAGCATCCGGTGGGCCGGCCGAAGGTGGGCCTCGATGCTCAGGATCTGCTCGCCAAGAGTTCGGGGGGGGGGGGGGGGGGGTTGGCGGCGATCTGTGTGCCGTCCGCCCTCCGCCCTTCACGACCAGCCTCGATGGCTTGGTTGGCGGCGTACGAGTGGCCAGGGAAGAAGTCTGCCAGGACAGGAAGGCAAAGAGCCAAAATTAGAAGATTAGAAGCCGGCTCGACCAATAGCCGGCAGCTCAAAGAAGAAAAGGGAGGAGAGGC
>NC_041384.1:383233964-383311882 GCF_002162155.2 Triticum dicoccoides
ACCTCGAGCCAGTCGGCAGTCCGACTGGGGGGGCGTGGTGCCTGCATATCCGGCCATAGTGCAGCAATCGCCTGGGCGCCGACACGTTGAAGCCGGCGCAGCATCCGGTGGGCCGGCCGAAGGTGGGCCTCGATGCTCAGGATCTGCTCGCCAAGAGTTCGGGGTGGGGGGGAGGGGGGTTGGCGGCGATCTGTGTGCCGTCCGCCCTCCGCCCTTCACGACCAGCCTCGATGGCTTGGTTGGCGGCGTACGAGTGGCCAGGGAAGAAGTCTGCCAGGACAGGAAGGCAAAGAGCCAAAATTAGAAGATTAGAAGCCGGCTCGACCAATAGCCGGCAGCTCAAAGAAGAAAAGGGAGGAGAGGCTCACCGTCGACAAGATCCTCGATCTCAAGGAAGCCGGAGGACAATATCGCCTCCTTGTTGGTCCAGGAGGAGCGCTCAGACGTGAATTCGGCAAGGAGGGCGGTCTCCTTGTCCCCTGCCTCTTTCTGGGCCTTCTTGAGCAGCTCCTTCTGCTCCGCCAGCTGCGTAGCCAGCCGGTCGCGCTCCTCAGCCAGCTGGTGTCACTCCTCCTCCTTGACACGCAGCGCAGTGTTGGCCTTGCCCAGCTGCTGCTGCAGGGTGGCGTTGGCTTCTGCAGAAGAAGAAGAAAAAAGGTGTTAGCCATCAACAAGGAAGAAAGGTCACTGGGGAGATCCGTCCTGACTGCTCAGCAGTCGGCCCGAATCTTGGTGACTACAGCCCGCGGGTGCGCCAGCGTGCCCCCGCGAAGAAAGGAATCATCAACTAAAGAAGAATAGTCACCGGGGAGATCCGGCCCGACTGCTCAGCAGTCGGCCCAAATCTCGGGGACTACAGCCCGCGGGTGCGCCAGCGCACCCCCGCAGAGAAGGAAGAGGACTCACCCCGGCTTCCTGACAAGCCGGCGGTCCGTTTGGCCAGCTCGTCGACGTTGGCGTTGAAGGTGGTCACGCGAAGGTTGTGGTAATCCTATGACAAAATTCAGACAAGTGTTGGTACTTGGAACTCGCCGATTAGAGTTCTGAGCCGCCTGCTCAGCAGCCGGCCCAAAACTCGGGGACTACACCCAGTGGGTGCATTGGCGCGCCCCCACAAAGAAGAACAAGAAACAGAAACAAAGAAGGAAGGACGCGTACCTGGATGGCTGCTCGTGACGCCTGATACGCCTTGGTGCATTCCTTGATGGCATCGCCCTCGGCTCGGAGCTTGGCTTGGACGTCCAAAAGCGCCTGGTTCAACAGGCCCGTCCCGCCTCCCCGCACCCACCCAGTGGGCGCGGCGCTCGTCGCCTTGGTGTCCGGGATCGTGGAGCTCGTGGCACCGGTCTCCAGAGGGCGCGGCGACGAGGCCGCCTTTGTGAGACGACGGCGCGTCGGCGTGTCAACCTCGAGAGCCAGGCCCGTCGCCACCACGTCTTCAGTTGGCGGCACCGGCGGGTCTGCCAGCTGCCCGCCTGGCGCGCTCCCGGATGGCGGTGGTGGCGGCACGATCACGTCCGGCGTGGCGATGTCGTCGCCGTCCCTCTCCATGATCGGGTTTTCGTCGCTGACTTCGCCAGTCGGCACCGTGAACTCCGCTGGTGGCGGCACAGAGTTCAGAGGGACGACGAACACCGCCGACTGGCGGTGTGCGGCTTCTTCAGCACGCTTCTTCTCCGCATCGGCTGCCTCGGCTTCCGCCAGTTTCTTCAGGGCGGCGGCCTCCGCCTTGTCGGCTTCCGCCTTCTTCAGGCGGGCGGCTTCCCACTCCTCGCGCGCCTCCCGCGCGTTCTGCTCCGTCGCCTCCCGGAGGTCGGCGGCCGGATCAATCCGCCGGGTAGTGGAGGAGGTCTCCGCTGACTTCATGACGGAGCCGGCGGCCGACTTCTCGAGAGAGAGCGGGGCCATAAAGTCAAGAATGTAAAGCAAAGGAATTTCAGACGGAGTGAACGAAGAAAAAGGGAAGGTGCAAAGGAAGGTAGCACTTACGCAGAAACCAGCTGCGGCGTCTTCACCACCTTGCGGAAGCGGTTGGCCTTTACGGCCGCTTCATCCCGCTTGGTCGCCGCAGCTGAGCCCTTGGGCTTCTTTGGCCGGCTGCCGAACAGGCTCGTCCCGGACCTGCGCTTCTTAGCGCCGCCTTGGGCGCCGGCGCGGCAGACGATCTCACGCCCGGCTGGCCGGCTCCTGGCTAGTGGCGCGGGGCGACCTCCTCGTCATCGTCAGGCCAGTCCTCGAGACTGGCCCCAAGTCTCGGGCCACCCACTGCGCCGCCTCCTCCCTCGGCATCGTCCTCCAGGGCCGCCGCCCCCAAGTCAGGGTCATCAACGTCTCTCTCCGCCCGGTCGGGGAGAAATTCGTGGTCCGGCCCCATGGTGCCAGCTGTTGGCTGGAGGAGGGGGTTCTGACCAAAGCCGACTGGTCAGATCAGACAAGACGGACTCGACAATGAAGAAGTCGGGAGAGTCAAAGAAAAACAGAAAAAGAAACGACTCACCAGAGGCGGAAGGGCGGCACGTGAATACGTCTCCTTGCCAAACTATCACTCTTCTTTGAGGTCGCAGCTTGCAAGATAATTCACCATATAGGCTACCTCCTCGTGAGGCATTTCCTTGGTGCACATCCGACTCGGGTCCCGATGATCGCTCATCTGGCAAATCATGTGAGGGTGACCATGGAGTGGGAGCACTCGGTGCGCCACAAAGGCGGCCAGCAAATCTGGCCTGGTCAGGCCCTCCGACTGCGTCAGGACTCGGAGTCGCGCGACGGCGCTGGCTCCTGCGGGCGTCAGCGTCCTGGCCCGATACGACCAGTTGGGCTGCCTCCCCGCCGGCGGGCCGGCTACGTAGGCTGGCAGATTGACCCAATCGCCCTCCGCGGAGACGTTCTTCACGTAAAAGTACGACCGCTGCCACAACTTCACCGACTTTATCAGCTTGATGGAGGGAAATGGGTTGTCGACCCCCGACCTCTGCACGGCGATGAACGCACCGCACTGAGACGGCACGCCTGCGGCTTGGGTGCCGAGCTTGTAGTAGAAGAACTCCCCTAGAGCTCGATGGTGGGGAGAACGCCGAGGAAGCCTTCGCACAAGGTGACGAAGGCGGACAGCAGCACCACTGTGCTGGGGGTGAGGTGGTGCGGCTGGAGACCGTAGAATTCAAGAAAAGAGCGGAAGAAGCTGCTCGCGGTAAGCCAAGGCCGCGTAGGCAGTGCGAGCGGAAGACGACCCGCTCGTCCTCCTACGGCACCAGCGAGATTTCCCCCCTCCGCGCGAGACGGACCCACACGAGGTCCTCGCCGGGCAGCCGACGCGTCTTGTGGAGGAAATCAACGTGATCGTCATGGACCTCCGAACCGTCCCAGGTGCCGGAGTGTGCCTTAGGGGGCGTGATGGCGGAGGAAGAGCTCATTGTGAGCGGACCACCGCAGTGCTCGACGTAGCTTGAGGTGCAGCGGCGAGAGGGAAAAGAAGAAGAAGTATGAGTAGGTCGGGCGCGCGTGCTCTGCCGCTCCCCCTCTTCCCCCTACTTATAGACTCATGGGCTGCGAAGCCAAGGGGGCAGTTGTGGGATCTACTGCGCCCACTACCCTGCACCCCCACGTTTATCGCGCAAAGTTACTGCGCGCAGTAACTCCGTGGGAACCTCAACAGTCCACCCCGGCCGCAACGGATCCGCTCGCGCGCCGAGGCATGGTAGTGGCGGGCCCCACCTGTAGGCATGTCCCATCGCGCATGTGGGAGAGCATACTAGCCCGACCGCTCGTTGCCACGTGACGGGCCCAAAACGGGCAGCGGCCTGGAAGCTTAGCTAGTACGCCACTGGGATCCCGCCGAGGCGTTCAAAAATTTTGGACGAGTCAAATTAGGAGAGTCCGACTCCTGCCAATTGGCCCGGCAGAAATCGAACGAGGTTTCCACCTCAAGCACTCGGAGAAAGAAATTGCTGAGGCTCCTCGGCTGATTGTCCGCGATGCCTCATCAGCTTCAGGGACTACTGTCGGAGTAATGGACCACAGGTAGGCTAACCCGAGTCCCAAAACCTTTCAAGACATCAGGGCTGACTGTGCCCCTTGAGACGCGAGATGAAGAGCCGCCTTCTGGAGGACGGCTGAAGGAACAGTTGGCTGCCCGCATGTAGCGGAGTCCTAGAGGCGAGGTCAAGACCGGCCGACTCCCGCCTGGCGGCATCTAGAGAAGCTCGCCACGGGGAGTCGGCCCACGACACCAACAAAGCGCATGCCCTCATCAGGGCGGATGGGACGGGGAGTGGCAACATTGAAGCCCACTCCCTCCCCTTTTTTAGGAGATGGCTAGGCCACAATGCGTTGTACCAACGGAGATCTCCGTCTAGCGCGGCACTGTTGCCATGCCATCCCTGACATCAGCAACAGTGGGTGGAGTCTTGTGCCCACGACGATCTGTTGGTACGGTCCACGGACGACGGGCCCTACCGGTCAGTGAGAGTCCAGAAGACGACAAGAGCGCCACCAGTCGGACACGTAGGGAGCCGGCCCCAGGAGTCGGCCTGCCCCTCCCACCGGTTCCCCGCGCCATTAACCAGATGAGACAGGGAGTGGCTACAGTGATCACCCGCCAGACGGCGGGGCTGTAGCCACGACCCGATGACCAAGCATGCGTCATTAGAAGCACAGCTACAGTAATCAGCAGCCGGCAAGACCCACAAGCGGCGGGTATGGCCTGTCGGCTCCGTACCAGACCAGTCAGCGAGGCCCACCAGTCGGCGGGCCCCAGCAGTCGGCGAAAGGCCGGCAAGCGAAGAGACTGACGGCTGGGCCCTGCACCCAGTCAGGTTACCATTGTACCTCTGGGGGGTAGGCCTATATAAACCCCCCAGGGCACCCATGTGAAGGGTTTCGACCCATTAGAACTAGACCAGATCATAGAGGGAGGAGCGAGCTAGCCCTGCCTTATCCTACCTTCAGCATACAGCTCGAGGAGCGCCCTCGTATTCACTTTGCCTTAGTGATCATGTGGAGACCCCGCAGAGCAGGACTAGGGGCGTTATCTCCTAGGAGAGCCCCGAACCTGGGTAAAGTACACCGGCGTTCATGTCTACGCCTCATCCCGTTTCCGGGCACCGGCGACGTTCTACTCGCTCCCACCATGATAAGCCATCCATTGGCATATGTCGCACCCAACCCCCGACAACCGGAGAGGGCAGCTTTGATCCGTGGGCATAGACCAACTTAGGCCAAAAGCCAAAGCTTGGGGAGTACGTATTTCTCACTGACATTACATTCATGTTCACACACTCATGCCAGTTGTCGGTGCTCATACTTTTTCATTGTATCATCCATGCTAGTTTATTTTCTTTTTAAGCTTTCTTCTTGTGTGTTTGAAAAACCTTAAGAAAAACAAAAAATAGTTGTAGCTTTTAGCTAGTTTACTTTCCATGCCTGTAGTAGTAGTAATTAAAAAGAAAACCCAAAATATTTCTCGTTCTTCTTTTGCTTCTTGGGAGCTTTCCCGTGTGAATAGTTTTGTTTCTTTTCTTTTTCTTTGGGGGTCAAGAGGAGAAGACCTTGATGAAAATGTTGAGTGGCTCTCTTATGCATTATTGTTATAGTTGCTCATGCCATGCTTAAGTAGCTAGGAGTTTATAATGGTTTATCTTGCGTGCCAACATGCTATTAAAATGGTTGTGATGTGGTATCATAGGGTGGTATCCTCCTTTGAACGATTCGAGTGGCTTGACTTGGCACATGTTCACGCATGTAGTTGAAACAAAATCAACATAGCCTCCACGATATTTAGGTTCATGGTGAATTATATCCTACACATGCTTGCATTCAGTGTTGATTAATTTTAATGCATGTTCATGACTATTGTCGCTCTCTAGCTGGTCGCTTCCCAGTCTCTTTCTAGCCTTCACTTGTACTAAGCGGGAATACTGCTTGTGCATCCAATTCCATAAACCCCAAAGTTATTCCATATGAGTCCACCATACCTTCCTATATGCGGTATCTACCTACCGTTCCAAGTAAATTTGTATGTACCAAACTCTAAACCTACAAATGAAATTCTGTTTTGTATGCTCACGTATCAACTAGGGTTGTCTATATCTTCCATGCTAGGCGAGTTATTCTCAAGAGGAGTGGACTCCAATCCTCACTCACGAGAAAATGGCTAGTCACCGGGATGCCCAGTCCCATGCTCAAATCAAATCAAAATAATTGCAAACAAAACTCCCCCAGGATTGTTGTTAGTTGGAGGCACCTGTTGTTTCGGGCAAGCCGTGGATTGATGCTTGTTGGTGGTGGGGGAGTATAAACTTTACCACTCTGCTTGGGAACCGCCTATAATGTGTGTAGCATGGTAGATATCGAGATCACTCGGTTGTTATGTTGACAATGAAAGTAGAACGCTCAAAATATTATTCATCTCTATTTTGAAACCGAGCTCTGGCACCTCTACATATCCCTGCTTCCCTCTGCGAAGGGCCTATCCATTTACTTTTATGTTGAGTCATCATCCTCTTATTAAAAAGCACCAGTTGGAGAGCACCGCTGTCATTTGCATGTATTATTACTAGTTTACATTGAGTATGACTGTGAATGGATCTCTTTTACCATGAATTACAATTCCCAGCCAGCCCTTGATCTTCAGAGGTGCTCTGTATTTATGTTTCGCGATCTCAGAAACGGCTAGCGAGATTCCATCTTGTTATATCATATTATGATTGTTTCGAGAAAGTGTTGTCACCCGAGATTTATTATTATTGCTCGCTAGTTGATTATGCCATTGATATGAGTAAACATGAGACCTAAATGTTATTGTGAATAAGGTTATTTCATAATCTTTGCTGAAAACTTGAATGTTGGCTTTACATATTTACAACAACAAGAGCAAACAGAGTTTGTCAAAGTTTTTCTTTATCACTTTCAGTTTGTCAACTGAATTGCTTGATGACAAGCAAAGGTTTAAGCTTGGGGGAGTTGATATGTCTCCAACGTATCTACTTTTCCAAACACATTTGCCCTTGTTTTGGACTCTAACTTGCATGATTTGAATGGAACTAACCCAGACTTACGTTGTTTTTTCAGCAGAATTGCCATGGTGTTATTTTTGTGCAGAAATAAAAGTTCTTGGAATGACCAGAAAATCAACAGAGAATATTTTTGGAATATATAAAAAATACTGGTGAAAGAATCAAGGCCAGGGGCCCCACACCCTGTCCATGAGGGTGTGGGCGCGCCTACCCCCTTGGTGCGCCCCCTACCTCATGGGCCCCTGGTGCTCCACCGACCTCAACTCCAACTCCATATATTCAAGTTCGGGGAGAAAACAATCAGGGAGAAGGATTCATCGCATTTTACGACACGGAGCCGCCGCCAAGCCCTAATCTCTCTCAGGAGGGCTAATCTGGAGTCTGTTCGGGGCTCCGGACAGGGGAATCCGTCGCCATCGTCATCATCAACCTTCCTCCATCACCAATTTCATGATGCTCATCGCCGTGCGCGAGTAATTCCATCATAGGCTTGTTGGACGGTGATGGGTTGGATGAGATTTATCATGTAATTGAGTTAGTTTTGTTAGGGTTTATTATGTTCTGAGATTGATGTTGCTATGACTTTGCTATGCTTAATGCTTGTCACTAGGGCCTGAGTGCCATGATTTCAGATATGAACATATTATGTTTTCATGAATATATGTGAGTTCTTTATCCTATCTTGCAAGTCTATAGTCACCTATTATGTGTTATGATCCGTTAACCCCGAAGTGACAATAATTAGGATACTTACCGGTGATGACCCTAGTTTGCGTAGTTCATGTATTCACTAAGTGTTAATGCATTGGTCCGGTACTCTATTAAAAGGAGGCCTTAATATCCCTTAGTTTCCAATAGGACCCCGCTGCCATGGGAGGGTTGGACAAAAGATGGCATGCAAGTTCTTCTCCATAAGCATGTATGACTATATTCGGAATACATGCCAACGTTACATGGATGAACTGGAGCTAGTTCTGTGTCACCCTATGTTATAACTATTGCATGAGGAATCGCATCCGACATAATTATCCATCACTGATCCATTGCCTACGAGCTTTTCACATATTGTTCTTCGCTTATTTACTTTTATGTTGCTACTGTTACAATCACTATAAAACCAATACTGTTACTTTTGCTACCGTTACCGCTACTATCATATTACTTTGCTACTAAATACTTTGCTGCAAATATTAAGTTTCCAGGTGTGGTTGAATTGACAACTCAACAGCTAATACTTGAGAATATTCTTTGGCTCCCCTTGTGTCAAATCAATAAATTTGGGTTGAGTACTCTAGCCTCGAAAACTATTGCGATCCCCTATACTTGTGGGTTATCACCTCCCAGCTGAAGCTGTCCTCTGATGACGGCGGAGTGACTGAGCGACGATGACTGATCAGCGCCATTGGCGATTGTGGGAGAAGCACACAACATAAGCTACAGGGAGGAGGGGAAAATGCGATGCGAGACTCGCCGACTGTGAGGGTTTATATAGTAGGCTGGTAAGCATTGGGATTTTCGGCGATTTCACCGAGTCGGACGGGAAGCTTGCACGGGAACCTGTGCAGTTGCACGGGAACAGGCTCAACACCGTTTGGCTAAAAGAATGCCCCTGCGCGCTACTCAAGCTTGCGCTCGAAGCCGACTGCAGCAGCGGGGTGACAAGACGTGCGAGAGGAGGACAAAAGAACACATACGATTAATAAAAAAATGTTGCGATTTAATTACCTACTATACCCCCGTCCTAGTTTATAAGTAGGATTTAACTAATAAAATACGAATGCATGTCGCCAAAGATTATATCGTTGGATTCATATTTGAACATAGTTTCCAATTATATAATTTTTATAACATGCATTAACATTTTGTTGGTTAAATTTAAGGGCAAAGTATGGCACAGAATATAAAGGGGACTAATAGACCAAGACGAAGGTAGTAGCAGATGGCCACTCTCTATGCAGCGACACAACTGCCGGCCGGCTTGTAGGTGATCATTCCCTGCGTGTTCAACTGCTCTATGTGTGTGGTTGCTCACGGCTGAGGTGACCGTGGTGCACTCTGCTCGTGTCCCGCTGCGCGCGCTCTACTCTCGCGTCCTTCCGAGCGCTCTGCCCTCCTCCCTCCACACGTGTAATTGGATATTTATTTCAGTTATATATATAAACATGTTATTCTTCTGTAGACAGAGCAAATCACACGGCTTATTAGCAGCAATCAACTATGTTATTATTGGTCTTCGCACACATTTCTGATTACAGACCTATTTGTCGCGTATCGCACACATATTGTTCAGTTGAACTGTTTCTGTTGTGTTGGCTCATCGCAAATAGTTCATCCTAGTGAACTGTATGCACTGGTACGGCGAGGTGCTATAGAAATGGTTTTTAACCCCTTTCCGCAATGGCATTTGGAACCGTCGCAAGTGAGTGTGGGCGATAGGGGGGTCCTTCCCACACGACCCAGAAACTGCCAGGAGTAGGACACTGGCTGGGGCCAAATGAGCTCGTGTCCGATCGGGCGAGGCATCGACACCCAATCATTTACGTTCGTATGTACATCCCACACGGTGAATCCCAGAAAATCAGTGTCGTTCGTATGTATATCACACACAGTTCTTTATGTGGAAACGTTTGTGCAAGGTGGCCTAATGCAAATAGTTCGCTGTCGGGAGACGTGTGTGATTGTTAGTTGATCGAAGACTGAAAGTGCTAGTTATCGACTAGAGGGGGTGAATAGGCAATTTTTATGAAAGTCTTCAAAGCACGGGGGCTTTGAAGAAAATTAGTAGAAATGAACCTATTAATATACAGTGGAAGGTAGACTACACTAGACAAGCCATAGTCAAGTAGGCAATGAAGTCAAAGCACGAAGACTATCAGCAGCTAGGTAGTATGGATCAAGATGGAAGATAGTATGAAGCCAATCAACAACAGTCTTCACACAGTGAAGTCAATCATATCATGCAAGAAGGCAATGACTTCACGAAGACAAGCAGTATGTAAAGAGAGGTAAAGGATAGAACCAGTTGCTTGGTGAGGACAGGTATTTGTTGAACCAGTTCCAGTTGCTGTGACAATTGTATGTCTGGTTAGGGAGGCTGAGATACAACTCAGAAGAGCACGTCTTCACCTTATTCCCCTTGAGCTAAGGACACACAGTCCTCGCCCAATCACTCTGGTAAGTCTTCAAGGTAGACTTCCAAACCTTCAGAGACTTCGTTCACCGGCGATCCACAATGACTCTTGGATGCTTAGAACGCGACGCCTAACCGGCTGGAGGATTCACAGTCCTCAAGTGTAATAAGTCTTCAGATCACGCAGACAGAAAGGCTTCAGTGATGCCTAACACTCTTTGGCTCTGGGTGTTTAGGGCTTTGTCCTCACAAGGATTTCTCTCTCAAAGGCTTCGGAGGTGGGTTGCTCTCGAACGACAAAAGTTGTGCACGAACTCTGAGCAGCCACCAATTTATGGGGTAGGGGTGGGCTATTTATAGCTAGGAGGCAACCCGACCTGATTTGTCCGAAATGACCCTGGGTCACTAAGGAACTAACACGTGTCCAACGGTCAGATTTCAAACACACGCAGCAGCTTGACTTGGGCTACAAGTAAAGCTTACTTATCCAGCTCTGGATAAGGTTTGCTCTCATTGTCTTCGCTCGAAGACATAGGATTTGGTTGAGCATCACTTCAGTCACTCTGACTTTATTCACTTTGACCCCACTTAACAGTACGGTGGTTCCTATGACTCGACAAAGAGGAAAAGGAAACTACAAAACAACTATGTCTTCGCAATCCATAGTCTTTATATGATGTCTTCTCATGTCATAGTCTTCAATGTGAAACTCTTCACAGACCACCATTGTATTCAATGTCTTCACACATTTTTAGGGGTCATCTCTAGTAGGTAAACCGAATCAATGAGGGACTACTACCTGTGTTATCCTGCAATTCTCACAAACACGTTAGTCCCTCAACCAAGTTTGTCGTCAATACTCCAAAACAACTAGGGGTGGCACTAGATGCACTTACAATCTCCCCCTTTTTGGTGATTGATGACAAACTGGTTGAAGTTTTCAACGGGGATAAAAATATGTGAAATTGTAAGGATAAAGGATTGTCTTCGTAAGTAGCAAATAGCTCCCCCTGAAGATGTGCACATAAATAGTTTTCGTTTGAATTCAAATGCACATGGCAAGTTTTACTTGTGGAGATCCTATTCAACTTATGAAGACAATTCATCATGCATGAAAGGATATAATGAAGATAATGACATGCATAATGAAAAATGGACATCTGCGGAATGACTTCTTGCGGAATTTATCATCGCACATGCGGAATTTATCGTCGCATCACATAGTTAACAGAAAAGGTAGCAGACGACCATCAAGTTTAAGTGTTACAACTCAAAGAACCAAAAGTATAAAAAGCGAGATTTGTAAACACTTGGCAAAAAGTATAGCAACCACCCATAAGGACACGCTTGAAGACTATCAACTCATATGCTTCTCCCCCTTTTGTCAGTAAGGACCAAAAAGATTTGAAGAAATAGAGCTTCTACTCGCTCCCATGAGCAGGTGAAGTTGCAGGGTCGACGTTGGAGTCTGGTGGTGCAGAATAGCTTGAGGTAGTGTCGATTTGCGGCGAAGTTGTAGTTGGTGAAGTAGCATCATCTTCGTCGTCGACGACTCTGGCATCGACAGTGGCTGCTGAGGAGGAGTACTCAAAGTCTTCGAGTGAGGGAGTCCGATGCAAGAGAGCGTTCCTGGGAGGAGTGGAATCAAATTTGAATCGCTCTGTGAATCCATCCTGTTGATGATCATCTTCAGAGCTGAGCGATGTCAGACTCTTCCACGACCGCCGATAGGTTTCATGTGTGACAAAGGCATTCTTGGTGGAAAAAATTCGAATGCGATTCACATCCACCAAGAGGCTCTACATCTGACGCTTGAGCCAGTCATAATGCTTATCCTGTTTTTGATGTAATGCCACGAGAAGCTCTCGGTCATTGAGAGTGCGAGATCGCTTCCGAGGCCTTTGAGCAATAGTGCTTTCAGTGGCTTCAGTGGTTGCACGATGAGGTGCACGAGTGTTACCAGCCAGAGGATAAACACGATCTGCAGCAAGAACTCCTTCAATAGGTTGTGTGAAGCTTTGGTGATCTGCATTGTGAAGATATATAGGCTCCTTGTGAGGTTCAGGGTAGATGGCTTTGACAGACAGATCAACCTCTTGCAAGAAGATGAGATGGTTGCGCGCAGAGGGATGGTAGTTGACAGAAGATGGAAGCTTGATGAGGCGCATTACCCATGGAGCATAAAATTTCAGACCAAAGAGATCAGAGCCAGATGCAGCAAGTTGCCTGATGAAGAAATCTTGAGCATTGAAGCTGATGCCATTGAGGATATAGAAAACCAATGTCTTCATTGCTCCTTCAAGCTTTGCTATAGGAGAATGTCCTTTGACAGGCCATAGAGTTCGCCTGATGATATGATAAATAGTGCAGGGCAGATACTCTAGGTCTTCAACAAAGAATTCCGTTGGATATTCAGCATTGCTTGGCAGTGGCTTCATCATGCTGAGCATTTGACTCATGTTTGGCTCAGGCTTCTGAAATATGCTCTCTAATGCATTCCGGTGCAGCTGACAACCAGGTTCATAGTATTCACCTGGAGTGGGCAGGGGAGTAAGCTCGATGATATCTTGAGATTTGGCTTCATGGCGCACATCTTCTATAATCCACTCAAGGACCCATGTCTTGGGATCCCTGTTGTAGCCACGAATGTGAAGAGTGGCATAGAACTACAGCAGAAGCTCTTCATTCCAATGCTCTTTATCAGTGACAAACCGCAGAAGGCCAACATCTCTGAAGCAGTATAGGGCTTCTTCCAAGCAGGGCAGGCAAGAAATGGCTTCACAGTCTAGACGCATATGTGGAAAAATGCGCCCTTGATTGTATAAGACACAAGAATAATAATTGCGCTGCTGATAGCTCCAGAACCGATCTGATGATATTCTTGGTTGCGAATATGGGTTCTTGGCACTATCAAAGAAGGTGTTGTGTGCTTTGAAGCCATTCACATTGAACGATCTTGGAGAAGTAGCAGTACCTGGAAACCTTGGCAGCCTAGGCTTTGGCTTTTGGACCTGAGGCCTGTTCTCCACATGATAGTCAAACTGCGGTCTAGGAGTAGGCAGAGGAACTAGAATGGGTCAGCGGACGGTGACAAGTTGACCACGATCGAATGCTTGCTCAATGGTGTGAGACCTTGGAGGCGGTACAGGAGCGGAGGCATTGACTTGGGCTTCAAGCTGCACATTGGCTTCAGGTGCAACATTTACTTCTGGCACCATATTCATTCCAGGCGCCACATTAGCTTCAGCCATGACAACATCATTGGCGTCAGTACTGTTTTTGGTGGCCGCCATAGTGTTTTCAACCTCCACTTGAGTACCTGGAGGGTCGGGCACTGACTCGTTCTCCTCGAGAACAACATCTTGGTTGGTAGGGGGTGTCTCAACTCGCCCTTCTTCTTGTCGGGATTCTTGTTGGTCATCGGCTGATGCAGCCGGAATGTCTTCAGCAGCTTCTGCTTCGGACTCAGAGACGTTTGCAGTTGGAGTGGCGTCAGGAAACACTTGTCGTGCCACTGAGTTGTTTTGCACTTCTCCTTATGGAACGCTCTGCATGGCGACCTTTGGCCTAGGGCCTTTGGGAAGCCTGCGTAATGCGGGCGACACCTTTGGAGATGAGGTGGTCTTGACAATGTAATTGTCATCATCATGTACCGGAGTGGTAACTTGAGGAGGGGGAGTACTGGGTGTGTGTTGGCTTGGTGTGTCTTGGGGGTGATCAGCCCACGATGCATCCTGAGCAATTGTTGTCAATGGACACCCAATGCTGATGAGTTCACTGTTCGTGAGAACAGGCGATGATACGGGTTGGCGCTTGATCTGAGGAAGGACTTCATCATCATCTACATTGTCGTGATGACCAATATCTTCAGTTGTGATGGGGTCAGCAGCTAGAATGTCTTTAGCTTCAAGAGCCTCTCTGGAAGCAGGCTCATGAAGTACTAGCTGTCATTCTTGGTTGGAGGATATAGGACGAGCAACTGAGATGGGCTCGACAACGAGGGGCTCCGAGGGAGCAGCCTGATCTTTCTTCGAAGACTTTGTCTTCCTCTTCTTGGTCTGTGGGGCATCATCAGTGGCATTCTTGTTCTTACGCTTTTTGGCTTCGGCCTCAGCTTCCCTTGTCTTCTTCAGTTCTGAAGAAGTTGTGGGGACCTTAGGCTTTGAGCCTGTCATGCTGGCAGGGAATACAATGCGAGGTGCTTCCTGCCCTGATGCTTCAGCTTGGGCCACAGCAGGCTTCTTCTTTTTGGCAGCCAACTTGGGGTCGATGCCAGGACGCCCAAGTGCCTTACGCTTTTCAGCTTCATTGTGAACTTGAACACATCTACTGGTGGAGGGTTTCATCCGCTCTCGTGATCCTTTAGCTTCTTCACGTTTCTTGTGAAACTGTTCCTTGAGCTCATGCAGCATCTTCTTGAAGCTTTGAACATCAGCCACACTGAGATTGGCCATGTTCCTCTTGAATTGACCTTTCTCATGATCAATCTTGTTTTTCAGTTCAACGATCTTCTCAGCCAGAGCCAGCTCATTAGCAATTGCACTGTGGAAAGAGACACTGATGCCCATTGGAACCTCAAGGTCATCGATGTTGATGCCGGGGTTGTCAAACCATTCATCAATGAAGTTGTTCAAAATATCCACATCAAAGAGGGGCAGATAGTTGAAGATCTCTGCTGCCTCCTTGCTCTTTATCAGAAGCTCAAGAGCATCATCACCAAAGTCTTCGTCGCTTGATAGATCAATGGTTTCATCTTCATTCCTCAGGACGGCAGCTGGAGTCAGTTCATTCCCAGAAATCTTCATGGGCTTCTTCTTGGGATTCTCCTGCTTCGTGGAGACGCGAGAGAGATCTTCTGACTGCACACTTGCTTCAGGAGGTGCAGAGGCTTCGCATGCGAAACATTGGGTGCTGCATAGGGCTTTGAAGCCTTTGATTTCTTCTGCTTCTGCTTCGGTGGGGTTGGCGCTTCTTCAGAATCCGCGTCGTCAGCTGAGTGATCCATAGCAGCCCCTTGGACAGCAACGTAAGAGATGGGACCTTCAAGGTTGTAGAAGGGGCCTATTTCATTGGGTTCAGCCTCATGTGTGCCATCAGCCCGTGGAGCAGGTGGACCAGGGTTGAAGTCTAGGCCAAATTGCTTCTTTTTCTTCTTGGCAGACTCTTTGGCAAACTAAAAGTTGCGCTTGAACAGATTGTCGTCACGACACCATAGCAGACTAGATGGGTCAGCATCTACAAGCTGAGGTCCTCGGACCATGCAAGGGTAGAAGCCTTGAGCAATAGCTTTGGGCTTGGACTTGGGCTGCAGACCTTTGTATATTATAGCTCCCCATGGTCGCTTGATGGCATTCTTCTCCGCATACTCTGTAGTCACAAATCTGTACAGAAACCATTGTTCAGCCTAGTATCTGCGAATCCATTGGATTCGAGTCTTGCGTTCACCATAGGTTTCTTCATGATCTGACTTGTATAGTTCAAAGAGATCTGGTGGCAGGTCCTTGGTTGTATCCCCACAGTGCTGTCTGCCACCCTTTCTCACTGACTTTTCTGTCACCATGAGGTTCAAACTGAATGGCTTCAGAACTTGCAAAGGCATCCGTCTGCTGGTCAGATAGGAAATGGCTTCAGGAGAATGAATGTGACGCTGCAAGAACTCTACAGATGAATGCAGACTATGAGAACCATGGGGTTCTCCCACGGACATGTACCTGTGAAAGCATTAGAGATGCGAGGGAAGGGGAAGAGGTCATATGCATTCTCGGAATCTTTTGAAGATAAATCAGTTTGAAGACATTGACCTCATGACGCGAAGACATTCACTTCTTTGTTGAGAGTTGGTTCCAGATTTGTACGAATCCAAGAATAGGTACAAGTGAGGAATCTAACTAGTAGTGAAGCATAAGTGAATAAACTAGGCATGTTATGAGATGCAGAATAGGATAGATCCAATTTTGTAGGTTTAGAAACCACTTTGGGTCGAGAAGGATGGATCTATCGGATCAAAAAGGCAGTAAAAAGGTAAGTTTTACTTACCACACAAAGAACTGCTAGACGGAGTGGAGTTGGAGGCCGAGCAGTTCAATCTGTCATGCCCTAACTTGGCAACGGAAGACACCTACGGCGGCGGCGGAGGAGACGAGGTCCGCGGCCGGCGTGAGGACGGCGTCGGTGAGGTCGCGGCAGCTAAGCGCTTCATCGCCGGCATCGTCGAGAGCTAGCAGTGGTGCTAGGGTTTGCGCGAGGTGGAGAGGTGGGAGAAGGATTTTTTACCGCGATGTGATGTGTATTTATAAGGAAAGGGACAACACAGCGCAATTATGCAGGTGCCCCTGGCGGTTCACACCTGAAGTACACGTGGCAAGCATGCAACACATTGGAGGTTGTTCGGGTGGTCATTCCGGCTTCTCCGGGTTTCAGGTAGGCTTCCAAACCTTCATAGACTTCGTTCACCGGCGATCCACAATGACTCTTGGATGCTTAGAGCGCGACGCCTAACCGGCTGGAGGATTCACAGTTCTCAAGTGTAATAAGTCTTCAGATCACGCAGACAGAAAGACTTCAGTGATGCCTAACACTCTTTGGCTCTGGGTGTTTAGGGCTTTGTCCTCGCAAGGATTTCTCTCTCAAAGGCTTCGGAGGTGGGTTGCTCTCAAACGACAAAATCCATGCACTAACTCTAAGCAGCCATCAATTTATGGTGTAGGGGGTGGCTATTTATAGCCAGGAGGCAACCCGACATGATTTGTCCAAAATGACCCTGGGTCACTAAGGAACTGACACATGTCGAATGGTCAGCTTTCAAACACACGCAGCAGCTTGACTTGGGCTACAAGTAAAGCTGACTTATCCATCTCTGGATAAGGTTTGCTCGCATTGTCTTCGCTCGAAGACATAGGATTTGGTTGAGCATCACTTCAGTCACTCTAACTTTGTTCACTTTGACCCCAGTTAACAGTACGGTGGTTCCTATGACTTAACAAAGAAGAAAAGGAAACTATGAAACAACTATGTCTTCGCAATCCATAGTCTTTATACGATGTCTTCTCATGTCATAGTCTTCAATGTGAAACTCTTCATAGACCACCATTGTCTTCAATGTCTTCACACATTTTTAGGGGTCATCTCTGGTACGTAAACGGAATCAATGAGGGACTACTACCTGTGTTATCCTACAATTCTCACAAACACATTAGTCCCTCAACCAAGTTTGTCGTCAATACTCCAAAACCAACTGGGGGGCACTAGATGCACTTACAAAGACGCCTACTTTATAGAAACCGTGCAGCTTTTTTGAGTTCATCGCCCACGGTGATGTCTGAGTAACCGTCTGCAATAGAAAACCCCAATAAGCAGGGTAATTATCCTATTATTGATAATCCATGTACTAATCAAATTGATATTTCTTATAGAACACACCAGATATTTCATATCTGTATAACAGCAACCAGGATTTCATAATCAAATTACATCAGATAGCTTCCGCACTCAGTTACGCCATTACACAACAGCACAAAGTTTCACATGCAGCATCAAAAACCTTTAGAAAGTAGCATCATACACGGTAAATAGACAGATGAATCTCATCTGGGAAACTACAGAAGCGGAAGGCAAATATTGAGCCTTTAGTGATGTTGAATGTCCTTGCAACTTTAGGCCAGTGGCTATGGATAATTGCCCGCCCAACCTTCATCCTTTTCGGCAAGACTTCAATATTGTACTGTGGGTGTTGAATGAATACCTTCCTCGCCTCTTGACCATGCATGTAGTTTGAGAGGTAATCATCCGTGAACTGCTTTGAAAAGTACTAGAAACAAAGATATGCATAAATCGCTGTTATAAATTTTGAAATGGCGCAAGGGGTAAAAACAAGGTAAAAGAGTTAGTACCATCCTATAGTTGACTGATGTCTTCTTGATTGTGCAAACAAAGATCTTGTTGTTATTCATCGCAAGTTTCTTCATCCTAACAATCTTTCTGAGTTTCTTAACTTGACTGGTATTCATGGACATCTCATTTCCCCATATGCAAAATGGGTCAAACTGTGGGTCTAAGCCTCTGACGGCAGGACCTACATGTGCAAGACCAAATTGTAAGAAACCTAAATATTAGAATGATTCCTGTAACTGCACAATAATGTTCTATTAGCCAAAGGACCATGCTTGAGAAAACCTCGATGGTAAACCATAGTGTCTCCCATTGTTTCCCTACAACACACATAAGTAAGATCTTGATCAGGTTAACTAAGAGTTGCCATACTATCAGTAGAATATGTATTGAGTACATCCAAATTCGATTGGTGTCACATGCATAACAATACAAAATTGTACCCACAGCAAATGAACATCAAATTGCAGAACTGAACCAAACAGTTAAATGGACAGCAGACCAAATGAACCAAAATAGTTAACTAAGCACGACATTGTAGAATAGAAACATGTACTAGAACATAAGACAGCTAACAAAACAAAGAATGCTTGAGAACAGTACTACGGAATGTAGCAATTGTTAGACCAAAGTTGTAACGCCCTCGATGCGGCTATATCTCCTACGTGTCGAAGCACGACTTAGAGGCATAACCGCATTGAAAGCAATGTCGCAAGAGAGGTAATCTTCGCAAACAACCCATGTACATAAATAAAGGGGAAAGATACATAGTTGGCTTACACTCTCCATGTCACACAAATTCATAAATAAGTCATTACATTCATCCAATACACTCATGGTCCGACTACGGTACCAAAATAAAGATCAACCCCCAAATGCGACAAAGTCCCCGATCGCCCCAACTGGGCACCACTACTGATCATCTGGGAAAGACACATAGTAACGACGAGAGTCTTCATCGAACTCCCACTTGAGCTCAAGCGCATCGTCTGGAGCGGTACCATCGGTCCCTGCAACTGGTTTTGGAAGTAAACTGTGAGTCACGGGGACTCAGCAATCTCACACCCTCGCGATCAAGACTATTTAAGCTTATAGGTAAGGTAAGGTATGATGTGGAGCTGCAGCAAGCGACTAGCATATATGGTGGCTAACATATTCGCAAAAGAGAGCGAGAAGAGAAGGCAAAAGCACGGTCGAACAACTATGATCAAGAAGTGATCCTAGAAGAACCTACGTCAAGCATTACTCCAACACCGTGTTCACTTCCCGGACTCCCCCGAGAAGAGACCATCACGGTTACACACGCGGTTGGTGCATTTTAATTAAGTTAAGTTTCATGTTATTTACAACCGGACATTAACAAATTCCCATCTTCCCATAACTGCGGGCACGGCTTTCAAAAGTTCAAATCCCTGCAGGGGAGTCCCAACTTAGCCCATCACAAGCTCTCACGGTCAACGAAGGATATTCCTACTCCCGAGACATTCCGATCAGACTCGGCATCCCAATTACAAGACATCCTCGACAATGGTAAAACAAGTCCAGCAATACCGCCCGAATGTGCCGACAAATCCCGATAGGAGCTGCACATATCTCGTTCTCAGGGCACACTGAGATTGTCCAAACTTCCGGTAGGCCAGCCCAGAGTTGCCCCTGGTGGCCACCGGCGGCTGACAAGGTGGACCAACACTCAGAGGAGCACTGGCCCAGGGGGGTTTAAATAAAGATGACCCTCGGGCTCCAGAAACCCAAGGGAAAAAGAGGCTAGGTGGCAAATGGTAAAACCAAGGTTGGGCATTGCTGGAGGAGTTTTATTCAAGGCGAACTATCAAGGGGTTCCCATTATAACCCAACAGTGTAAGGAACACAAAATCCGGGAACATAACACCGATATGACGGAAACTAGGGCGGCAAGAGTGGAACAAAACACCAGGCATAAGGTCGAGCCTTCCACCCTTTACCAAGTATATAGGTGCATTAAGATAAACAAGATAATATGGTGATATTCCAACAATAAACAATGTTCCACACAAGGAACGATCTCCAATCTTCACCTGCAACTAGCAACGCTATAAGAGGGGCCGAGCAAAGCGGTAACATAGCCAAACAGCGGTTTGCTAGGACATGGTGGGTTAGAGGTTTGACATGGCAATTTGGGAGGCATGATAAGCAAGTGGTAGGTATCGTAGCATAGGCATAGCAAAAGAGCGAGCATCTAGCAAGCAAAGATAGAAGTGATTTCGAGGGTATGGTCATCTTGCCTGCAAAGTACTCAGAGTTGCCTTGATCCTCGTAAGCAAACTCAACGGGCTCCTCATTCACAAACTCGTCTCCTAGCTCTACCCAAACAAGAACAACAAGAAAACCGAACACAATCAACCATGTGCAATGCTCAAACAACATGATGCAAACATGGTATGATATGCGGGATGCGGTATGTGATGCATATGCAAGATTTGCAAAGCAATGATTGAACCTGGCCTCAACTTGGAAATCCAAGAGTTCCACTGGAAAGGGGAGTTGATTTTGGTTGAAATCGATATAAAGATCACCGGAATCGGATGCACGGTTTGGAAATGGCAAGCGAAACAAATATGGCACCGGTCTGCGATAATCAGCAAGTAGCCATCTAAATGCATCAAGAACAACATTCTACAGCACTCAAACATGACAACAAAATACATGGCAGGGATCCACTCATGATGCTTGACAAAAGATGAACAGTGAGCTACGGCTAATTCATCCATTAACAGGTTAAAACAAGCATGGCAAAAGTGCAAATGATAACAGGTTTCAGACTTAGTGAAATTAACACAAGTCTGGAATTTATCATCAGGAAGCAATCTTTAGAGCATGAAAACTACATGCTACAGGAACATATCATGGCAAAGAAAGGCATGACATGAAGTTACTCAAAGCACTTAACAAAAGTCCCTTAGTGACCTTGAGCCAAAAGGGATCATAAAATACAATTGCAGGCATGTGAACATAGCAAAAACATAAACAGATTCAGACTTAGAGAAAAATTGGAGCATGCAAAACAGATTAACAAGTAGGCATGTTTACGAGCTCGATGCACTCACTACAGAGCATGGCATGACAAACTAAGAATACACCCATCAATAATACATGGCATAGAAACTAGACCTGGCAAGAACAACAACATAGCATGCACAGATCAATAGCAACATCCTCGGCAAAATCGCTAAACATGTCAACAATCTGCCAGGATCATTTTGTAGCAAAAGTAGAGCTCGATTGACTCAAGCTAGGGTGCTCCATAATTGCAAACAAAGACATGGATGGATAGAGCACCACAATGTTAACAAAACATCCTTACTGATCATCCTCAAAAGAGGCACGGATCACTAGGAAACAACATGAACATATGGCATAACAACAAAATCAGGACAAGGACTTAGTGAAATTCTAAGTCCCTGAAATCAGCATCAACGATTACGCTACTTTGCATGCTTGTGCTAGTCACCACAAATATCACAAAAATACATGGCATACACCCCTGTAAAGATGGCATGGCATTCATCAAAACACATGTAGAGCTCAGGATCATAGCATGTACACATAAATCATGGCAAAAATGACAAAAGGCCATTTGCTGAAACAAATCTGACATATTCCTCACATAGCCCTCTTCCAACAACATTTCGGGCATCAAGATGAGCTCAAATGAAAATGATGCAATGATATGAAATGATGTACTCGTCGAGACAAACATTTTGATATGCTACACGCATGAATCGGAGCTACGGATGCAGAGTTATAGCATGCGGAAAAATGCTAAAAAGTTAGGGTTTCGGGGCAAAAGTCAACCCGAGATTTTTGGATCTGAGATCCATATCGGGGCTGCACGGAAATAAAGGATCGCCGGAGGGAGCACTGTTTGCCGGAGCTTTGGGGCGGCGCTGGACTTGCCGAGGTCACCGGAGATGGGGTCACCGGGCCAGAGCTTCGGGAGGAGGCGGTGCCGGCGACGAGGGAGCCGGGGCGGCGCGGCGAGGGCTGCGGCGGCTGCCGGAGCGGGTGGTGGTCGCCGGAGCTCGCGAGGCCGGCAATGGCGCGCGGCGGCCGGAGCTGAAGGCGGGCGGCGGTGCGGACATGGAGGAGAGGCGCGGGCGCGGGTGCAGTAGACCCATGGCCTCTAGCCCGGTCGGCGGCGAGAGGGCCCGAGCTGGGCCTGGCGGGCCTGCTCGGCGGCGGTGAAGTGGGGCTGTCCCCCAGGCGACGTGGCGCGTTCTCACTAGACAAGGGCGGCGGCGGCGAACTGTCCGGCCAGAACGGACATTGTCCGGCGGCTGGAGGGGGGTTTGGACTAGGGTTAGGGGTGGATCTGATCCGGAATTTCGAGAGGGAGACCTATTTATAGAGGTAGAGGGAGCTAGGAAGCTCCAAACAGAGTGCGGTTTTCGGCCACGCGATCGTGATCGAACGCTCTAGACGATGGAGGGGTTTTTGGCCAGTTTGGAAGGGTGTTGGGCTGCAACACACACGAGGCCTCTTCGGTCCCTCGGTTATCCGTTGGAGTATCAAACGAAGTCCAAATGTCACGAAACTTGACAGGCGGTCTACCGGTAGTGAACCAAGGCCGCTTGGCAAGTATCGGTCCAATCCAAAAACGTTTAACCCCCACACACGAAAAGAGGTAGAATGGGACACCGGGTGACATAGGAGCGCCCGAATGCAAAACAGACAACGGGGAAAATGCTCGGATGCATGAGACGAACACGTATGCAAATGCAATGCACATGATGACATGATATGAGATGCATGACAAAGACAACAACACACGGAGACAAAAACCCAACAACAGAGAAATAAAATAACTTAGTGCCGGAAATGGCAAGAGTTGGGATACATATAAGGTAAATTACATCCGGGGTGTTACAAAAGTGTTAACTGAACATTAAATTTCAGAGGACCAAACTATTAAATGAACATCAGATTGCAGATTAACATTATAGAGGACAAATCACTAGACGGCACTAGTCGTGGCCTCGAGAAAATAGCACGAACTATATTTTAAAGTAGCAACAAAGTGGCAGTGTCGATGGTGTCCTCGAAGATGAGGTGCTCCTCCAAGATTTGGTGGTCGGCACGCATGGAAGCCATAGCGACCTCGTGCGCGCGTGCGGCCGCATGCTACTGAGCTCCACATTATACTGCGTGCAAAATGGTTGTGGGCGGCACTTAATTGGAGGAGGGGGACAGTGATTTCAGTGGAAGGTGTCGCACCATCGGTCGGGGAATGTGGGACGGGAAAGGAGGAGGCTGGTGTGGGTGGGGTGTGGATTACCCGACCAAATCGACGAGACCGCGCAACAAGAAGAAGGGTTGCTGGCGAGGTGGCGGCGCTGCAAGAAGAAGGGTCGCTGGCGAGGAGGCGGCGCTTCAAGAAGAAGGGTAGTCGGCGAGGTGGTGGCGCTAGAAGAAGAAGGGTCGCCGGCAAGGAGGCTGAGCTGCCAGTAAGCAGCAGTGAAATTTTGAACTTGGAAAGTAAGGAGGAACAGTGGAAATGTGGCTTTTTCTAGGAGGGAGGGGGTGGGGAGATAGACACTTCCGCGGTGGAAAAAAATTTCACTCGGTGCCGTGAGAAACTAGCGCGCAAGTGTGGTTCAAGCAGGGGCGGTGGACTGTAGACGACGAAGCTTCCTACATAAGACAGACAAGACGGTGCGCCAAGATATTTTATATCGCATCCCACACGATTCTTTCTAGTAAACTATTTGTGGTATACCTGATTTTTTCATTATGTTCTGAAAGACAAAATGGTGTTACGGAGGGAAAGGACGGTGTTTGAATTGCCAGAACATTTACGTACAATGAACATGCAACTAGTACATGAGTGTCGTGTTTAAATTTTGAATTATTCCGGGTTCGTTTGGCATTTTTATGCATTAATTGAGTTTTGGGGCATTTAATGTGAATAATTCAAATTTGAACTAGAAGCACATGCTCCAGTGCACCAAAGTTTTTTGAAAAATCACATGTGTGTCTTTGGGTGAATTTATAGATCCCATGCAAGAAATGGGAATGAAATTCAAACATTTGGGCGTCGGGGCTCGGCCCGAAAGATTGAGAAACTTGGTTTTTAATTCCTGTAAATCCAAAACATGCCTGAAAATCATGAAACTTGGCATGGTGTCATGACATGGCACCAATATGTTGCGGTAAATTTTTTGGCCGAATTAGGGACACGCTTTGGTGTAAGCTTCTTGCAAAAAGGAGCTTCCCTCAAGAAGGCTCGGGGTTCCGAGAGGGAACGTGTCACCTCCATGTGTGAAACAACATACGTACACTACCTTCTCCTGCCTTAATTTTTGTACACAGGCAGATTAGACCAAATAGAAGTATCATGCTACATTTTAGAATTATTTCGGGTTCGTTTGGCCTTTTTATACATTAATTGACTTTCTACGCATTTAATGTGCATAATTCAAAGTTGAACTACAAGCATATGCTCCAATGCACCAAAGTTGGTTGAAAAATCACATGTGTGTCTCTGGGTGATTTATAGGTCCAATGCAAGAAATGAGAATGAAATTCAAACATCTAGGCGTCGTGGCTCGACCGAAAAGATTGAGAAACTTGGTTTTTTAATTCCTGTAAATCCAAAACATGTCTAAACATCATGAAGCTTGGCATGGTGTCATGACATGGCCCCATCATGCTGCGGTAATTTTTTGGCCGAATTGGGACAAGCTTTGGTAGCTTCTTGCAAACTGGAGCTTCCCTCAAGAAGGCTTGTGGTTCCGAGAGGGAACGTGTCACCTCCGTGTGCGAAACGACAAACGTACACTGCCTTCTCCTGCCTTAACTTTTGTACACAGGCAGATTATACCAAATAGAAGTATCGTGCTAAATTTTGGAATTATTCCGGGTTCGTTTGGCCTTTTTATACATTAATTGAGTTTCTAGGCATTTAATGTGCATAATTCAAATTTGAATTACAAGCACATACTCCAGTGCACCAAAGTTGGTTGAAAAAACACATGTGTGTCCTTTGGTGAATTTCTAGGTCTGTAAGAAATGGGAATGAAATTCAAACATCTGGGCGTCATGGCTCGGCCGGAAAGATTGAGAAACTTGGTTTTTTAATTCCTATATATCCAAAACACGCCTGAAAATCATGAAACTTGGCATCGTGTCATGACATGGCACCAACATACTGCGGTAAATTTTTTGGCCGAATTAGGACAAGCTTTGGTGTAAGCATCTTGCAAACCGGAGCTTCCCTCAAGAAGGCTCGTGGTTCCGAGAGGCAACGTGTCACCTCCGAGTGCGAAACGACATACATACACTACCTTCTCCCTCCTTAATTTTTTTACATAGGCATATTAGACCAAATAGAAGTATCATGCTAAATTTTGGAATTATTTCGGGTTCTTTTGGCCTTGTTATACATTAATTGAGTTTCTGGGAATTTAATGTGCATAATTCAAATTTGAACTCCAAGCACATGCTCTACTGCACCAAAGTTGGTTGAAAAATCACATGTGTGTCCTTGGGTGAATTTCTAGGTGAAAGAGCAACTATCCCTGGGTGGTTTTGGTAATTCCTAACAACATATAGCTAATTGAGCTAATACTATTTCAAGATAAATATGTTAGGAAAGCTCAATGATTGGCATGGCATGGATTAGAAATGTGGACCCCTCAAAATGCTAAGTACAAAAGATTGGCTCAAGCTCAAGCTCAAGACTCTACAGTTTACCTTTTAGTGATCCAAGATCACATTGAGTCCATAGGAAAAGCCAATACTATTAAAAGGGGATGAGGTCTTGCTTAATGGGTTACTTGCTCAGAATGCTTAGTGATATGCTCCAAAATCCTCAACCACTTTCTCACATCCACATATGTCCCAAACCAAAAGTCAAATTCCGCCCCACCGAAACGTTCTATCTGGCGCCACCGAGTTCAGTTGACATAGCCACTGCCACCAAACCCTAGTCACTTCGGTCTTATCGATAGGGATCTCGGTCTCACCGAGATGGGATTGCAAACTCTTTATTTCCCTTCATAACATTTCGGTCTAACCGAGATGAGCGATCGGTCCCACCGAGTTTGCAATGCAAACTCTCTGTTTCCCCTTCGTAATGTTTCGGTCTAACCGAAATGAGCGAATCGGTCCCACCGAGTTTGCCAGACCAACTCTCTATTTGCTTATTACCAAAATCGGTCCCACCGAGTTTGTGTAATCGGTCTCACCCATTATGCCCTAACCCTAATATAATCGGTCCCACCGAGTTGACATGTCGGTCCCACCGAAAATCCTAACGTTCACATTATGAACTAAATTGGTCTGATCGAGTTCTCTGATTCGGTCCCACCGAGTTTGGTAAATTGTGTGTAACGGTTAGATTTTGTGTGGAGGCTATATATACCCCTCCACCCACTCTTCATTTGTGGAGAGAGCCATCCGAACATGCCTACACTTCCATCATACATTTTCTGAGAGAGAACCACCTACACTTGTGTTGAGGTCAAGATATTCCATGCCAAACACATAAATCTTGATCTCTAGCCTTTCCCAAGTTGCTTTCCACTCAAATCATCTTTCCACCAAATCTAATCCTATGAGAGAGAGAGTTGAGTGTTGGGGAGACTATCATTTGAAGCACAAGAGCAAGGATTTCATCATCAACACACCATCTATTACCTTTTGGAGAGTGGTGTCTCCTAGATTGGTTAGGTGTCACTTGGGAGACTCCATCAAGATTGTGGAGTTGAACCAAGGAGTTTCTACAGGCAAGGATATCGCCTACTTTGTGAAGATCTACCCTAGTGAGGCAAGTCCTTCATGGGTGTGGTGTTAAAACCGGCGGATCTCGGGTAGGGGGTCCCGAATTGTGCGTCTAGGCCGGATGGTAACAGGAGGCAAGTGACACGAAGTTTTACCCAGGTTCGGGCCCTCTCAATGGAGGTAAAACCCTACGTCCTACTTGATTAATATTGATGATATGGGTAGTACAAGAGTAGATCTACCACAAGATCGGAGAGGCTAAACCCTAGAAGCTAGCCTAAGGTATGATTGTTGTTGTGTATGTTGTCCTATGGACTAAAACCCTCCGGTTTATATAGATACCGGAGAGGGTTAGGGTTACGCAAAGTCGGTTACAATGGTAGGAGATCTGCATATCCGTATCGCCAAGCTTGCCTTCCACGCCAGGGAAAGTCCCTTCCGGACACGGGACGAAGTCTTCAATCTTGTATCTTCATAGTCCAGGAGTCCGGCTGAAGGTATAGTCCGGCCATCCGGACACCCCCTAATCCAGGACTCCCTCCGTAGCCCCCGAACCAGGCTTCAAGTACGATGAGTCCGGTGTGCAGATTGTCTTCGGCACTGCAAGGCGGGTTCTCCTCCAAATTCCGTGTACCTGTTGAATAAAGTCCGGTTTCTTGTAGATGTTGCGCTCCCTGGCTTCTACTCCCAATAATGGCCGCTTCCCACGTGTCAAACGAATATGAAAAGTCTGAGTGTTTTTTACATTCACACCCCTAGCCGCGTAAATGAGCTGACCGATTTAAGGGGATGAGGATTTAGATCCAAACCACATCTTCCCCCCTTCGCGAGTGTTCATCAGAGCGCATCCGACAAAGGTCCATTCCACCAAGGCCAGCCGTCGCGACTCCTCCTCTCGCCCTTCCAGCCCTCAGCCTGGATATTGGGAGAGATGCTCCATCCCACATAGCGAGCTAATGACGCTCGAGACCAAGGGATTTCTCCCCCCGGCCTATATGGTCCCGGTTCGAGCCGGCCTTGCCATCTATAATGGCGGAGAGCAAGCGGAGAGTGCCCCTAATCCCTCCAAAGAAGAGCGGGTGTGCCTCGTCCCTTATTTAATAAGGGGGCTCGGATTTCCAGTCCATCCATTTCTCCGGTGGCTCATGGAGTTCTATGGCCTCCAGCTACACAATCTCACGCCTGCCTCCGTATTGCATATCGCGGGCTTCGTAGCCCTCTGCGAGCTGTTTTTGGGTATCGAGGCTCATTTCGGGCTATGGAAGAGGTTATTCTGCCTTGTGCCCCGCTCTAAGGAGGGGTCAATGTATCAAGTGGGCGGAGCCGAAGTGTGGCGCATCGCCGGGACCGGATATCTGTCTGGAACCCCAAAGAAGGCGTCCGAAGACTGGCCCTCGGAATGGTTTTATATAGAAGAAGTCCCGCTGCCGGATCCTGTCCAGATTGGCCTCCCTGAATTCGACAGTGCTCCCTTAAAGAAGCACTTAAGCTGGCATCCATGGAGCCCTCAGAGGGAAAGTGACAGGGACATCATTTACCTAATGGGCCGAATAAGATTGTTAGCCCATTCCCATGATCGGGGTTATGGCCGAATGCATTATGCGGGGGGTGCAACCGCTTCAGTATAGAAGCCACCCCATGTGGGACTTCAACGGGGAGGACGACGCCACCTGCTATGGCCGTAAGGGGCCGGATTCAGCTGTCGCTCTACTAAAGATCTTGTCCACTTTGTATAAGGGAGAAGAGGAGGAATTTCTCTGCGTCAACCCACAGGGTGGATTCTCTATGCATAATCCCCCAAGTTGGGTAAGCGGTCCTATTTACTTGCCCATCCGTTTTGTATTCCCATTGTTAAATATTCAGTCTGACGACTTCAATGCAGGAACTGCACCGGGCTGTTAAGGAAATAAGCAGCCCTCCTCCACAACCCGAGGACCCAGGATGGTCCCTCGACCCGGCCTCTCAAGAGGATCCGGACATATATGTGGAGCTGATTGATGGAGTGTTCCATCAATTGAGCAAGGACAATGCCTTCGTGGCCATTATGGCCGATTACCCAGGGCTAATCCCGGCCTCCCAGGTAACTGAGATCGAAGCCCAAGTAGCCCGAATAGGTGCCCGCCCTCTCGTGTTTTCAGTTTCCTGATTGCAACCGAACTTTGCAGGGGAGGTTTTTAAAGCGGAAGGCCGAACCTGCGGCGACAAGCCAACGAGGGGCCGCAGGGCCCTGTGGGCAGAAAAGAAGTGCAGTCCGGACCGAGGCGTCGGCGCAAAGGTATGGCGACCCCTTACCCCAGGTGTTATACCTTCGAGGCACATTGACACTCATGCTCTCTTCAGGACAAAGAGACCTCGCCGGACTATATCCGGAGAGGCTGCCAATTGCGCCTCCACCAGCCAGGCTCCAAAGCCTGGTCCGGAGGCGGAGGCGAACGCAAGGCGCATGCCAGATGCTCCTCCGATGGAGGATGTGGACGGGTTGTCTGCCACCAACTCTGAGGTGGAGAGTGCCATGAACCACAGGCGTCGCCGGACAATTCTTCGCGACGCTTGTTTCTCCCAAGGGGCGTTAGATGCCTTCAACTCGAGAGATGCGTACCTCCGTGACGCTCAAAGTGGTCTAGCCAGAGCCACGGAGCAATATGTAAAAGACATATGGGTAAGAAAATTTTGGTAATTATATATATATACCAGTAGCCCCCGAGACTTGAAACAGTTAGAATAACTGATTTAAGGATCATTTGTTATTAAGGTTCTTACAGAAAAGAATTCCCTACTGTCCAAGGAGTTGGAAGAGTGCAAAGCCCAACTTGAGGCCGCACTAGCCGCGGCAGGGGAGCCCAAGGAGACCCCCTCTGGTAATATACACTTCGAAAGATAAGTATTTTGCGAAGCACGGCATGGGTGCGAATCTGACAAATGAAATTGCAGATGGCGCCAGATTGAATCTGGAAAGGCAACACCTCCTATGCCAGCTAAAGGCTAGTGAGAAGGTGCCAACAAAGGTGAGACGGGAGAAGAACGATCTCCAAGATGCCAATACCAAGCTGGGCGTCGAGTTGAAAGATGTTTGTGCCCAACTGTCAGACTCCGTGAAGAAGAATCAGCGGCTTCGGCACGGCATATTTAGTAAGTGCTTGAACGACCCTTTGAAAGAAAGTTCGGCGGGGAAGTCGACTAACAGAGCAATGTCTGTAGGTGTGCTAACAGGTCGTCCTGCAGAGGAGATGCCCGGTTCTACGGGTGACCTTCTTCCCGAGCTCTCGCAACTGCTCGATCGAGTTCGGCAGGCGATGCAAGGCGTCGCCCAGGCCCTGTGGCCATCCGTCTCCATGCCCGAAGGTCTTGGAGAGCTTGCGGAGAAGCTAAAGGGAGCACGGCGGCGCTTCCGATTGTGGAAGATATCGGCCTGTCGTCAAGGCGCTAGGGAGACCTGGGCCATGGTGAAGACGTGATACGCAAAGGCTGACCCCAACCACATGGCCGAGGTCGGTCCTGTAGGGCCCGATGGGAAGGAGATCCCTGTAAGCTTAGTATACGGCCAAGTAGAGTTGGCCGCAAAGTATTCCCAGCAGGACTATAAATTAGACAGCCCGTTAGATGGTATTGAAGAGGAATACAATCAGTCAAAATGACTATGTAATTTAATTGACATTTATAATGCCTTCTAGCCGGATTGTAGATCATTTGTCATGGCCGACCTTTTCACTTCAGCCTCGGGACCTGACGGTCCGGAGTGTGTCCGAATTCCCATGCGGTTATATAGGAACCGGGGAATGCATGGAGACCAGGCGTAGGGGTCATTAGTGCGTTAACAGACAAGTGCCCGACTAGTTATGTTATATTACATGGTTAGTAAGAAACATCTTCCAGGGAGAATAGTTCCGTTAGGGGTTCCTTTCCCTGGGAGGCATGCCCTAAGGTGCATGTCCATGCTGCGAAAAGAAACACAGGAAAAACATCTGGGGGCATATAGATAAAAATCAAAAAAAGATCATCTTTAGTTCACCGACCGAATATTCCCTTAAGAACGCTAGCTTTCGGCTTCACCCAGTCTGAGGTACACGTCCGGCTGACCCGGCAGTAACAATCGCAGAGGTGCTCCCTTTACCACCTAGCCGAACAATCGGGAACGTATGGGTAAGCACAGGAGCCAGGCAACCCAGCTTGGCCAAAACTTAAGTCATATCGATGCATATAATGGTGAATAAAAGGTACATGCGGAAGTGTGACACATGTGTTGGGCATGAAGCCCATATGAATAAGCTTCTGTTTAAAGAAGCCCCAGGTTTAATGAGCGCGGATAGCACGTCACTTTATGAGCCTTTAAAGGCTATAAGAGAGAGAGAGAGAAGAAGAGAAATGTAAGATAGAAAATATATAAAAATGGACAGAGGAAGGAGACGAACACAGAGTCCGGCGCTAGGCGTAGAATCTTCGGAGACGGGCTGTGTTCCATGGGTTCGGCTCGAGTCGGTTATCCGATGCATCCCGCAGGCGGTACGCTCCACCAGTCAGGACTTGGTCAATTATGAAGGGACCTTCCCACTTGGGCTTGAGTTTGTCCTTTTTCTTGTCCGGTAGTCGTAGGACTAATTCGCCAATGTTGTAATTTTTGGCCCGTACTTCTCTGCTTTGGTATCTTCGAGCCTGTTGTTGATAGAATGCGGAACGGGCTTTTGCCACGTCACGCTCCTCCTCCAATGCGTCCAAGCTGTCCTGCCAATCGAGCTTGGCTTCTCTTTATTCGTACATGCGCACTCGAGGTGAGTCATGAATTATGTCGCAAGGCAAAACTGCCTCTGTGCCGTACACCATAAAGAATGGTGTGTATCCGGTGGTGCGATTCGGCGTGGTTCGCAGCCCCCAGAGTACGGAGTCGAGCTCCTCTACCTAGTGCGTGTTAGATTCCTTGAGGGACCGCACTAATCTGGGTTTGATGCCGCTCATGATAAGACCATTTGCACGTTCGACCTGGCCGTTAGTTTGTGGGTGATAGACGGAAGCATAATCGAGCTTGATGCCCATGTTTTTGCACCAGAGTTTTACCTCGTCGGCCGTGAAGTTCGTGCTGTTATCAGTGATGATGCTGTGGGGGACGCCATAACGGTGTAGAACCCCGGATATAAAGTCTATCACCGGTCCGGATTCGGCCGTCTTAACAGGCTTGGCTTCTATCCATTTGGTGAACTTATCCACCATGACCAGTAAGTATTTTTGCTTGTGGGTACCGCCTTTAAGGGGTCCAGCCATGTCAAGCCCCCAGACCGCGAAGGGCCAAGTAATGGGGATAGTTTCGAGGGCGGTGGGTGGCATATGGCTTTGGTTTGCAAAAGCTGGCAACCGGTGCATCGTTGGACCAAGTCCTGAGCGTCTGCCAATAAAAGCCTGTACGGAAGGCCTTGCTTACAAGGGACCGAGCTACAGCGTGATGACCGCCGAGTCCGACATGAATTTCAGCCAGGAGGTTCCGCCCCTCCTCTTCGGAGATGCACCTTTGAAGGACTCCGGTAGTGCTTTTCTTATAAAGCTCTCCTTCATGGACTCTGTAGGCTTTGGATCGCCGCACTATGCAGCGTGCCTCATTTGGGTCCTCGGGGAGTTCCTGCCTAGTAAGGTAGGCGAGGAATGGTTCTGTCCACCGGGCGATGATGGCCATTATTACGTGGGCTGAAGGTGTTATTTCATTGGTAGAGCCTCTGATTGTGTCAGAATGTTCGGTGTCGGGCAGTGCGGTTGGGTCTGGGCTGTTATTGTTCGGCTCCCCTTCCCATACTACGGATGGCTTGAACAGCCTTTCCAAGAAGATGTTGGGGGGACTACATCGCATTTTGCACCGATGCGTGCCAGGACATCTGCCGCCTGATTATTTTCTCGGGCTATATGGTGAAATTCAAGCCCCTCGAACCGAGCTGACATTTTTAGGACGGCGTTGCGGCAAGCTGCCATTTTTGGATCCTTGGCATCGAAGTCTCCATTTATTTGGGATATTGCGAGGTTCGAGTCCCCGTGCACCTCTAGGCATTGAATGCCCATGGATACTGCCATCCGGAGACCATGTAAAAGGGCCTCATATTCGGCTGCATTGTTGGAGTCCGTGTACATAATCTGGAGTACGTATTGAACTGTGTCTCCTGTGGGGGACATCAAAACGACGCCAGCCCCTAGTCCGGCCAACATCTTGGAGCCGTCGAAATGCATGATCCAATTTGAATATGTGCCGTACTCTTTGTTAAGGTCTTTAAAATCAATACACAGGCGCCAGGATTTGTCCTTCTTTGGTACCATCACCAGGTTTGCTAGCCAGTCCGGATGTTTTATATCTCTGATGAATCTGGCCTCTAATAGCTTTGAAGCTCGTCTCCCATGGCCTGTCTCTTAGGTCCGGAAAAACGCCGAAGAGCCTGTTTGACAGGTTTGAATCCTGTTTGGATATTTAAGCTGTGCTTGGCCAGCCTGCGTGGGATTCCTGGCATGTCTGAAGGGTGCCAGGCGAAAATGTCCCAGTTCTCTCGTAGGAACTCTCGTAGTGCGTCGTCTACATTAGGGTTTAACTGTGCCCTGATAGAAGCTGTTTTATTGGGGTCCATTGGATGGACTTGGAATTTGACTATTTCGTCCGCCGGTTTAAAGGAGGTGGACTTGGATCTTTTGTCTAGTACCACATCCTCCCTATTCACCGTAGAGCGCAGTGCAGTCAGTTCCTAAGCCGCTAGGGCTTCGGATAGTGCCTCGAGGGCCAGTGCGGCTGTCTTGTTTTCGGCGTGGAGTGCTATGTCCGGATCACTAGCGAGAGTGATGATCCCGTTAGGCCCGGGCATCTTGAGCTTCATGTACCCGTAATGGGGTATTGCTTGGAAGATTGTAAACGCTTCCCGCTGCTATGTCTTGAGCTAGCGTTGGTTTTCCCTGAAGAGGAGGGGGTGATGCAGCATAGTAGCGTAAGTATTTCCCTCAGTTTTTGAGAACCAAGGTATCAATCCAGTAGGAGGTCACGCGCAAGTCCCTCGTACCTGCACAAAACGGTAGCAACTCGCAACCAACACTTCGGGGTTGTCAATCCCTTCACGGTCACTTACGAGAGTGAGATCTGATAGAGATAATATTTTTGGTATTTTTGTATGAAGATGCAAAGTGAAAAGTAAAAGCAAAACAAGTAAAATAAAGTAATGGAGATTGATATGATGAGAATAGACCCGGGGGCCATAGGTTTCACTAGTGGCTTCTCTCAAGAGCATAGATATTCTACGGTGGGTGAACAAATTACTGTTGGGCAATTAATAGAATTGAGCATAGTTATGAGGTTATCTAGGTATGATCATGTATATAGGCATCACGTCCGTGACAAGTAGACCGACTCCTGCCTGCATCTACTACTATTACTCCACTCATCGACCGCTATCCAGCATGCATCTAGAGTATTAAGTTAAAAACAGAGTAACGCCTTAAGCAAGATGACATGATGTAGAGGAATAAATTCATGCAATATGATAAATACCCCATCTTGTTATCCTCGATGGCAACAATACAATACGTGCCTTGCAACTCTTTCTGTCACTGAGTAAGGACACCGCAAGATTGAACCCAAAGCTAAGCACTTCTCCCATTGCAAGAACTACCAATCTAGTTGGCCAAACCAAACGGATAATTCGAAGAGACTTGCAAAGATAACTCAATCATACATAAAAGAATTCAGAGAAGATTCAAATATTATTCATAGATAAGTTGGATCATAAACCCACAATTCATCGGTCTCAACAAACACACCGCAAAAAGAAGATTACATCGAATAGATCTCCACGAGAGAGGGGGAGAACATTGTATTGAGATCCACAAAGAGAGAAGAAGCCATCTAGCTACTAGCTATGGACCCAAAGGTCTGAAGTAAACTACTCACACTTCATCGGAAGGGCTATGGTGTTGATGTAGAAGCCCTTCATGATGGATGCCCTCTCCGGCGGAGCTCCGGAACAGGCCCCAAGATGGGATCTCGTGGATACAGGAAGTTGCGGCGGTGGAATTAGGTTTTTGGCTCCATCTCTGGTCTAATGGGGGTACGTAGGTATATATAGGAGGAAGGAGCACGTCGGTGGAGCTCCGAGGGGCCCATGAGGTAGGGGGCACGCCCAGGGGGTGCCCTCCACCCTCGTGACCTCCCCGGAAACTTCTTGGAGTAGGGTCCAAGTCTCCTGGATCACGTTCGGTGAGAAGATCACGTTCCCGAAGGTTTCATTCCGTTTGGACTCCGTTTGATATTCTGTTTCCTCGAAATACTGAAATAGGCAAAAAACAGCAATTCTGGGCTGGGCCTCCGGTTAATAGGTTAGTCCCAAAAATAATATAAAAGTGGAAAATAAAGCCCAATATAGTCCAAAACAGTAGATAAAGTAGCATGGAGCAATCAAAAATTATTGATACGTTGGAGACGTATCACCCGCCCTAGCAGAGCGTGATAACCACTATTGAACGGAGCCACATGGAACGTGACTTCTTCGAATCTGTAATTATCTGGCGTGCCGAACACCACATCTAGTGTGATCTTTCCTGTACAGCGCGCTTCCCGACTGGGGATTATTCCTCTAAAGGTTGTGCTGCTTCGCGCAATGCGGTTCCAGTCTATTTCCATTTGTTGAAGGGTTTCCTCATAAATGAGGTTCAATCCGCTGCCGCCGTCCATGAGTACCTTGGTAAGAAGAAAGCCATCCACTATTGGACTGAGGACCAATGCGGCTGGTGCTCGGGCTGTTCGGAATTTAGGTTCATCACTGGCGTTAAAGGTAATAGTCATGTCACTCCATAGATTTATTGTTGCTACTTGGTAGACTTCGGCAAGGCTGCGGAGTGTCCTTTTTCGCATATTATTTGATGCGAAGGTCTCGAAGACTGTTAATACCATATTGGTGTCTATGGGGTGGCTTTCTGTGGCCTCCGGAATTAGGAGATTTTCGCCAATTTTGGCCACCTGCCGGAGTATCCAACATGCTCTGAGGCTGTGAGTTGGTGTGGCATCCTCTGTACCGTGAATTTTACAGGGTCCATTAAGCCATCCTTCCAGTACGGTTCCATGCCCTGTAGAGGGTTTTTGCTTTTTAGTGCTTGACCCGGGTGTCTGGTGATGATGCACCCTTTTATTTCGGACTGGGTTTGTATTCAAGGCCGGATTGTCCCAAAATTTTATTTCGGTTTTCCAGGCGCTTTCCATCGCACAGTACTTTCGTACAATGGACGCCAAGTCAGCGAAGCGTGTAATATCACGGCGACTTATGGCATTGAGTATTCCCTTGTCCGTGCAATTATTGCAGAAGATTGAGATTGCGTCTTCCTCGCGGCAGTCCCTTAGCCTATTCTTAACCAGGAGGAATCTGGCCCAGTAATGATGTACTGTTTCATCGGGTTCTTGCCTGATTTTGGATAGATCGCTTATGTTGGGGTGGGTGGGTGGAATTAAATCCGAAGCCTCACCCCATCTGAGGCTCAGAGGCCGAGGAATTTCCGAACTCGAAAATTTGGATTCCAAGATGTTGTCCAATGAATCCAGCCCGTCGCCTGACTCTAAGTTCAGGTCTTGAGTGATATCCTCCCCACCGCGGGTATCCGGCTTGGAGGGATCGGGAATCCGGACGTAGCGAGTCCTTAAGATAGATGAAGGGTCGCCGCACTGTCCCTCTACCATGGCCACGTGATGGGTGACTTGGGGAGAGTTAATCTCTCTCAGATCGGGTTTAGGCCCAATCTGGTCGTAATCCATAGTGACTCCCAGGGCGGCGAAGCGATCCAAGAGCTCGTTTATGGAGGAGAGCTCCACTGGATCTAACTACTCGGCGAGTTCCGAGCTGACATGAAGATTGTTTTCGATGGCTCAAGAGGTCATCGTCGGCGCAGAAGCCGAACAGGCGGTCATAAGAAAACCACCTAGCCGGAGGGTTTGGCCGACAGCCAAAGCTCCCTTAGCAACGGTGTCGTCTTTAAAGACGGGGCAAGGCATCCTTCCTGATGGCGACGACACAGAGGAACTCTCAATGAAAGCACCAATGTCGGTGTCAAAACCAGCGGATCTCGGGTAGGGGGTCCCGAACTGTGCGTCTAGGCCGGATGGTAACAGGAGGCAAGGGACACAAAGTTTTACCCAGGTTCGGGCCCTCTCGATGGAGGTAAAACCCTACGTCCTGCTTGATTAATATTGATGATATGGGTAGTACAAGAGTAGATCTACCACGAGATCGGAGAGGCTAAACCCTAGAAGCTAGCCTATGGTATGATTGTTGTTGTGTATGTTGTCCTACGGACTAAAACCCTCCGGTTTATATAGACACTGGAGAGGGTTAGGGTTACGCAAAGTCGGTTACAATGGTAGGAGATCTGCATATCCGTATTGCCAAGCTTGCCTTCCACGCCAAGGAAAGTCCCTTCCGGACACGGGATGAAGTCCTCAATCTTGTATCTTCATAGTCAAGGAGTCCGGCTGAAGGTATAGTCTGGCCATCCGGACACCCCCTAATCCAGGACTCCCTCAGTGGGCGATGGCCATGGTGGGATAGACAAGGTTGCTTCTTCGTGGACCCTTTGTGGGTGGAGCCCTCCGTCGACTCGCGGAACCGTTACCCTTCGTGGGTTGAAGTCTCCATCAACGTGGATGTACGATAGCCCCACCAATCAGAACCACACCAAAAATCTCCGTGTCTACATTACATTTGCTCCCTCAAACTCCTCCCTTTACCTTCATGTGCAATGTTTTACATTACATTGCTATACTCTTAGACTTGCATGTGTAGGTTATTTACTTGGCTAGTGCTAAGTTGCTAAAATCTGCCAAGACTTAAAATTGGGCAAAGGCTAGATTTTTATTTGGTCAAGTAGTCTAATCACCCCCCCCCCTCTAGACATACTTTCGATCCCACAAGTGGTATCAGAGCTTTGGTCTCCATTTGCCTTGATTCCATAGCTTTTGGTGATCATAGCCTTAGTTTCACAACCTAGGAGAGTATGGCGTCTAGCGAGGGAAATTACCACCATAGAGGTCCTTACATTGATGGTACTAATTTTGCTAGTTGGAACATAAGATGAAAATGCATATTCTTGGACATAACCCCGCCGTTTGGGCTATTGTGTGCATTGGCTTACAAGGTGAATTCTTTGATGGGAGAGAACCGAACCGTGAAGCTAGCGCGGAAGAGTTGAAGATGCTGCAATACAATGCTCAAGCTTGTGATATTCTCTTCAACGGATTGTGCCCCGAAGAATTCAACAAAATCAGTCGTCTCGAGAATGCAAAGGAAATTTGGGATACCTTGATTGACATGCACGAAGGTATCGACTCCGTCAAGGAATCCAAATTGGATGTGCTTCAAAGTTAACTTGACAAGTTCAAAATGAAGGATGGTGAAGGTGTCGCTGAAATGTACTCTAGGCTTACTCTCATCACAAATGAGATTGCCGGCTTAGGAAGTGAAGAGATGACCGATAGATTCATCATCAAGAAGATCCTAAGAGCCTTGGATGGAAAATATGATACCGTGTGCACATTGATCCAAATGATGCCCAATTACAAAGATCTCAAGCCAACAGAAGTCATTGGAAGAATTGTTGCTCATGAGATGTCACTTAAAGATAAGGAAGAGCTCCACAACAAGTCAAGTGGTGCTTACAAAGACTCATGTGATGCTCCCACATCATCAAGTGAGAAACAAGCCTTCAATGAAGAATTGAGCATAATGGTGAAGAATTTCAACAAGTTCTACAAGAGTAGAAGCAAGGAAAGAAGTTCCAAGTCAAGGTCCTACAATGACAAAAGATCTTCAAGTCGTGAAAGTAATTGCTACAATTGTGGAAGACCCAGACACTACTCCAATGAGTGTATGGCTCCCTACAAAAGAATAGAAGATTCTCCCAAAAGAAGGAGTAGGAGAGAATAATCACCAACAAGAGAGAGAAGGAATAGAGATGACCGTTATGAACGAAGAACATCACGGAGAAGCAAGGATTCGTAAAGGAAGGACAAATCATCAAGGAGCTACACAAAACGAAGACTTCAAGCTCATGTTGGTGAATGGGTATCCGGCTCCGACTCCGACAATCACTCCGAGAGAAGTTATCACCCCGACTCCGAATATACTCAAGATGAAGGTGTTGCTGGTCTAACACTTGTGTCAAACCAACTCCTACGACATATTTGAGTCACCAAATGAAGGAATTGGAAGATGCTTCATGGCTAAAGGCCCAAAGGTATCACACCTCGAGTATGTTGATTTCAATAGTGATGAAGATGATTTGCTAGGTGATGATGATTTACTTGTTGACGATTCTAGTGATGAAAACTATGATGAACTTGCTATTAATCATGCTAATCAAGATAAAATGAATGACGATGATAAGAAGGATATTGAGCGTCTAACTAAAGAACTAACCACTCTTAAGTTAGCACATGAAACTACCTTGGAAAATCATTGAGAGCTTTTAAAGACTCATGAGAAGTTACGCTTCTAAAATCTCAACCTTGATCAAGAGCATGAGTTCTTAAAAGCGATCAATGATGATCTTCGCAAGAAAAGTTCTTCTTACATTGCCAAGCATTTACTCTTGTCTACTTACATGCCTCAAGTTAAATCTAGCAACAAAAGTAAGAAAGATTATTCTTCTAGTAGTAACAATAATCATACTAAATCCAATGATGTTGCTTCTAGTAGTTCCCTTGATTCCACTAATGATTCTCTTAGCCAAGTTACACTTGAGCAAGAAAATAGCTTATTGAAGGGAATTATAGAGAAAGGTGTTTACAAGAGCCTTGTCAGAAGTAAGCAATTTGAGGAATTTGTACGCAATCAAGGAAGACATCGGAAGAATCAAGGTGTTGGTTTTGAACGAAAGTTCAATACCAATGGATTTGAGTGGGAATAAGATCAATACCCCAAGACAAAGTTTGTTCCTCAACAAGAGAAGTATGATCCTACTTGTTTCCAAGGAACACAAGCTCAAGATGATCTTCCACCACTAGACCACAAGCAAAAAGGCAAGGAAAAGCTTCAAGAGGAGATTGATGCATTTGAGGAAGCTCCCAAACCCTTGGTCAAGTGGGTTCCCAAGACTACATAAAGTTCTACTTCATCAAGTACAACTACAACTCCAAGGATTCCCATCAAGATGGTGTGGATCCTGAAGAAGAATAACTAGAGAGATCTTAAGGGTGATTGTGCCAACATACTTCACTCATATCATTTTGGCGAGGACAAGTGCAAAAAACTTCCACATCTTGCACTAGTTCAAGGAGTCACAAATCCTCTTGTTGGTAAGACAAGGGACAAGGTAACCTAATGCTTTCATGGACATCATCCTATGTGAACATCACTCTATGTCTATGGATATCCTTGTTTGTTCCTTGTGGGACTAACCCGTGTAGGTATTTAAAGTGCAACTCCTCCAATGGATTGCTCCAAATGATCTACATCAACATTGGGCACCAACATCTTCAACACCTACATGAAGTCATCATTGACAAAAACCAAGGTTAGTTCATCCCTCTTAGGGGGGATATCACATCTAGGGGGAGCTTTACTCTAATCAATTGAGCTAAAGCAACTCTAATGGTGTGAAAACAACAATGCTCTATGTAAAAGTGGCAAACCCACTTGTGCTTAAACAATGAGTATGACCTATGATCAAATGTTCTCATTTGACTCCTCAATCAATATACTCATATATAGATGACCTAGTCATCACAAATTGATTGATAGATTATAGAGTGATTGTGCATGCTTTGTCACATATTTTATTTGCCATCTTATTGTGTGAGCATGTTGGTTGCATATTTTACTCATTCAAGGACATCCATTTGTTGTTTTGATTGTTTGGCTTTTTATCTTTTGCCAACTGGATGGACAAGAACACCTAAGAACCTCCTTTAGCTATCTATGTTTTTCTCGTCTCAAACTCTATTCATGCTACATCACAAAGTTTGATCAAGTCAGATTTGAACCACTTTGTGTGAGGAGCACTCGGAGTCCCCAATTCGTCATAGACTTAAACTTCCAAAACCTCTTTGTGCATTTCGGTATGACCGAGTGATCCACTTCGGTCACACCGAGTTCACTAAGTTGATCTAGGTTTTCCATCTTGGTGCAACCGATTTGAACTTTTCGGTCACACCGAGTTGCAGTAACCGCTCGTGATTCTGCATCTCGGTGCCACCGAGTTGTTCCAGTCGGTCACACCGACCGGGTCAGGATATATATACTCACGGGTTGAATTTTGGAAATTTCTCCAAAACTCTTCATCCCATGCGTGTCCTGCTCTGCCTTCTCGGGTCTCCGGATCATCTCCTCGCCGCCAGCGACCTCCCGCCACTGGTCTTCGTCGTCGTCAATGGAAATATGCCCCACCGTTGTCGCCGTAGCAAACTCCCACCGAACTAGGGTATGGGTTCGACCTTTTGTGCTATTCTTTTACCTCTGATTCATAGCACACTGTTTTGCCATGATCCTTACCACGTATGCAAACACTCAATCCACTGAAAACATTCTTTAAGTTAGATTCGATTTGAAAATTTAGGGTTAGGTCTCCACCGAACTCATCTTGGACCGACCGAATTGTAGAAATCGGTCTCACTGATTTGGCTTAGGCCATAGCACATGCATTTTCGGTCTGACCAAAAATTGCAAATCGGTGTGACCGAGTTAAATTCTTTGTGAAACCCTAGCACTCTCGGTTTCACCGAACTGTGACTCGGTCTAACCTAGTTCACTAGTTTAGGTTCCAAAAGCTGCTTCGGTATCACCGAGTTTACAAATTGGTAGCTCTGAAATGCTTTCTGTGGAGAACTAAAACTAAGTTTTTAAGTCATATGTTTTGCAAAACCTCTGCACTTTGTGATGCACGTCCACTCTACCTCATCTACATCTATTCACAGGGTCTGCTATCAGTATGTTTGCAAAGATGTCTGACCAGAGTGACAGTCAGAATAGGTCTGAGGAACATGCGCAGCCGAGTGAGGGTTCAGATCCCTCAAGCACTTCTGATGATGGCAGCAGGAGCACTCCAAGTAACTTGCCAAAGGCAGCCACCAGAACAAGGAAGAAGAGAACCTCAGATTCAGAGGATGATGGCTATATGGCTAATGAGGAGGAAGTAAGCTCCAGGAAGAAGGTGCTGAAAAAGGAGTATGGCACAGCTGCTACAGTTAAGCCAGGGATGAATAGGAAGGCTCTAGCAAAAAAGGATTCCTACGTCTAAGGCAAGAGCCTCTACTCAAGAAACAATGGATTTCACTCTTGAACCCAAAGAAGCTGGAGAGGGAAAGAAGAGAAAGGAAAGAGTCAAGAAGACCATTGCCAGAGTCATTAGCAAGCCCTCCATGATGAAAGATCCCTCTGAAGATGAAGAAGAAGAGGATGCTCCAGCACCCAAAGCTCAGAAGCTTATGTGTGATGCTATAAAGTCAGGGGCTGCAACATCAAAGCCCAAAGCTGCCCCCAAAGCTCAATCTCAGAAGCCTCCTAAGCCCAAGAGGAACACCAGAAGTATTCCTGCTGAAGAGAAGAACAAGGCCCCAGTGCCTGAAGCTGAAGAAGAGGATGATGAGTCTCTTGTTTTGAGAAAGTTGAAACCCAAGATCCCAGACCACAATGATACTCATCCAGTAGCTGAAGAAATGCACATCAAAAAAGATGCTGGACGGAGATTGTGGAGACAGTCTGATCCCTATGCTGTGAGGAGAAGGATTGCAGTTGACTACAGGTTTCACACAAAAGAACAACAAGACCTCTATGAAACTATTTTGCTTGACAAGAAGCCCATTGTGTGTGACATGAGATGGGTTGATTGGGAATTCATCAAGGAGAATGAAGATCACTTCCCAGGAGTTTATAACAACTTCAAAGCATATGGAGTAGATGAGTTTGTCGGACAGAAGCTCAGAAAATGGAATGATGAGCTGATCATGCAGTTTTACTCCACTACTCACTTTTACCAGATGGGAAGATCATTTGGATGTCAGAAGGTACTAGGTACTAGTCCACTGTTGAAGAATGGGCCAAGCTGATAAATGCCCCAGAGGAACATGAGGATGACTTGGATGTGTATGCCAAGAAGAAGAAATACCACAACACTATGGCAAACATGTACAAGGAGATCCCAGATAAAGCTTTGGAGACTCACAAGCTTGGATCAGTACATGTCTTGTTGTCTGGCCTGCCTACCATCAACTGGATCCTTAGGCACACAATGCTACCCAACTCAGGAGATCACAAGATGATCAGAGGGCATTCTATCAACTTGCTACAGCTTTTTGATGTCCCTCAGAAGTTCAAGGTCATGAGTCTGATTGTAGAGACAATCAAGAGGACTATCACTGACCAGAAGAGAAGCTGTGGGTATGCTCCACACATTCAGGAGCTCATCAACTCCAACATGGGCATAGGAACATATCTGTTGGATAAGGAGCATCTACCCTTATATCCTGATTTTGAAGACAACATTGTAGTGATGAATGAGGAGGAACCATCATCAGTTCAAGCACAGGAGAAGAGAGCCAAAGCAAAGGCCCAGAAAGCTGCCAAGATGCCAAGTGTTGAAGAGGCATCTCAAGTTTTCCTGAAGAGTAAGAAAGATCAAATTGCATATCTGATCCAGTCTACACTGAGGATTGAGAAGGGCTTGGCCACCCTGACTCAAAACCAGGAGAGCTTGGAGAGGATTGTAGATACTAAATTTTATGATCTTGATCTGAAGGTAACTGAGATTCAAACAACAGCTGAGCAGCTCCAAGAGGAAGCAGAAGAGAAGAGAGGGAAGGCAACTACTAATGCATTTCAGCGAGTGCCTAGAGGACAGAGGTCTCCTGTAGTGCATGTACCTGATACAAGAGCAACAACATCAGCACCAGCAGCCTTAGCCTCAGTACCACCTCCAGCAGCCACTCCACCAGCTCCAACTACATCAACGGATGCCTTCGTCCTTGGAGTTCTCTCTACACCACCTCCTGAAGACCAAGCCTGAGAGACGCATAACACTATGCATATTTGAACTTTTTGGTAACTTACTGCCAAAGGGGGGAAATATGTATAGATCATAGGCTTCGAGAGAGAGATAGTGATTTGCTTCTTTGCCTTTGGTTGAACTTTTTATGACCTTGTGTGAGATACTTGTGTGAACATGTGATTGATCATATGCTACTTTAATGCTTGCTTCGATGATACTATCTTTTATATCTCTATATGATCATTCACTTTGGTTGGTGATGAGTGCATGATGTTATATCATTTTGAGTGCTCCACCAAGATGTATGTGACATGGAAGAGTGACCCATGATCCTAATCGATTGTGCATTTGCATTCAAAAGCAAATTTAAAATAATGCACAAATTTAGGGGGAGCTCTTGCTTATCACATACTTCTCAAAGCGACAATGTATTTCAATCTTATTATCATTTGTCGAAGCTTTCATCTATATGTTGTCATCAATTACCAAAAAGGAGGAGATTGAAAGTGCAACTATCCCTAGGTGGTTTTGGTAATTCCTAACAAAATATAGCTCATTGAGTTAATACTATTTCAAGATAAATATGTCAGGAAAGCTCAGTGATTGGCATGGCATGGATTATAAATGTGGACCCCTCAAAATGCTAAGGACAAAAGATTGGCTCAAGCTCAAGCTCAAGACTCTACATTTTACCTTTTAGTGATGCAAGATCACATTGAGTCCATAGGAAAAGCCAATACTATTAAAAGGGGATGAGGTGTTGCTTAATGGGTTACTTAGTCAAAATGCTTAGTGATATGCTCCAAAATCCTCAACCACTTTCTCACATCCACATATGTCCCAAACCAAAAGTCAAACTCGGCCCCACCGAAACTTTCCATCCGGCTCCACCGAGTTTAGTTGACATAGCCACTGCCACCAAACCCTAGTCACTTCGGTCTTACTGATAGGGATCTCGGTCTCACCGAGATGGGATTGAAAACTCTCTGTTTCCCGTCGTAACATTTCCGTCTAACCGAGATGAGCGATCGGTCCCACCGAGTTCGCAATGCAAACTCTCTGTTTCCCATTCGTAACGTTTCGGTCTAACCGAAATGAGCGAATCGGTCCCACCGAGTTTGCCTGACCAACTCTCTGTTTGCTTATTACCAAAATCGGTCCCATCGAGTTTGTGTAATCGGTCTCACCGAGATTACGTTATGCCCTAACCCTGATAAAATCGGTCCCATCGAGTTGACATGTCGGTCCCACCGAAAATCCTAACGTTCACATTATGAACTAAATCGGTCTGACCGAGTTCTCTGATTCGGTACCATCGAGTTTGGTAAATTGTGTGTAACGGTTAGATTTTGTGTGGAGGATATATATACCGCTCCACCCACTCTTCATTCGTGGAGAGATCCATCAGAACATGCCTACACTTCCATCATACATTTTCTGAGAGAGAACCACCTACACATGTGTTGAGGTCAAGATATTCCATTCCAAACACATAAATCTTGATCTCTAGCCCTTCCCAAGTTGCTTTCCACTCAAATCATCTTTCCACCAAATCCAATCCTATCAGAGAGAGTTGAGTGTTGGGGATACTATCATTTGAAGCACAAGAGCAAGGAGTTCATCATCAACACACTGTCTATTACCTTTTGGAGAGTGGTGTCTCCTAGATTGGTTAGGTGTCACTTGGGAGCCTCCGTCAAGATTGTGGAGTTGAACCAAGGAGTTTTTACGGGCAAGGAGATCGCCTACTTCGTGAAGATCTACCCCAGTGAGGCAAGTCCTTCGTGGGCTGGCCATGGTGGGATAGACAAGGTTGCTTATTCGTGGACCCTTTGTGGGTGGATCCCTCCGTGGACTCGCGCCACTGTTACCCTTTGTGGGTTGAAGTCTCCATCAACGTGGATGTAAGATAGCCCCACCTATCGGAACCACGCCAGAAATCTCCGTGTCTACATTGCGTTTACTCCCTCAAACTCCTCCCTTTACCTTCATGTGCAATGTTTTACATTCCACTGCTATACTCGTAGACTTTCATGTGTAGGTTATTTACTTGACTAGTGCTAAGTTGGTAAAATCTACCAAGACTTAAAATTGGGAAAGGGTATATTTTTATTTGGTCAAGTAGTCTAATCACCCACCCCCCTCTAGACATACTTTCGATCCCACACTAGGTCCCATGCAAGAAATGGGAATGAAATTCAAACATCTGGGCATCGTGGCTCGACCGGAAAGATTGAGAAACTTGGTTTTTTAATCCCAGTAAATCCAAAACATGCGCGGAAATCATGAAACTTGGCATGGTGTTATAACATGGCACCAACATGATGCGGTAATTTTTCTGGCCGAATTGGGACAAGCTTTGGTGTAAGCTTCTTGCAAACCGGAGCCTCCCTCAAGAAGTCTCGTGGTTCCGAGAGGGAACGTATCACCTTCGTGTGTGAAACGACATACGTACACTGCCTTCTCCCGCCTTAATTTTTTTTACACATGCAGACTAGACCAAATAGAAGTATCATGCTAAATTTTGGAATTATTCCGGGTTCGTTTGGCCTTTTTATACATTAATTGAGTTTTTGGGTATTTAATGTGCTTAATTCAAATTTTAACTACAAGCATCTGCTCCAGTGCACCAAAGTTGGTTGAAAAATCACGTGTGTCCTTGGGTGACTTTCTAGGTCCCATGCAAGAAATGGGAATGAAATTCAAACATCTGGGCGTCGTGGCTTGGCCGAAAAGATTGAGACACTTGGTTTTTTAATTCCTATAAATCCAAAACACGCATGAAAATCATGAAACATGGCATGGTGTCATGACATGGCACCAACATGATGTGGTAATTTTTCTGTCCGGTTTGCGAAGGCGCACACATTAACAATCAACGAAGTCATTTTGGAACAAGTGTTGTCACGTTACAAATCGGAAACACAAGTATTATTGAAACTGTGGGCATTCTACTTACCAATTACGTGCCGCTACGCGTCCCCTTTTTTTATTGGCTAGGAGGTGCCATGCGGGGTAGCTATTTGAGTACGGGAGGCATGCGATCAGACCCCTGCGCGTGCTCATCAGGAGGAGAGCCCTTTGACCTCTACCCGCCGCGCACGTCCCTCCCAATGTCTCCATTAATGGCGCCCGAGCCCCTGTTCTACGGCATGGCTATATGTCTCACTGGACTGAGATTTAAGAGAGAAAAATGAAAATATGAAAAGAAAGTTTTGCATGGATCTTGATGTAAGATCCGACAGACCTATATAGCATCGACTACGAATTATAGCAAGCATGATGAATATAAGGACGATGACAATGGATAATAATTGTCTTAAATATTTAGGAGCATAATTAAAATCCCCGCAAAAAGGAACATAATTAAAAAAAGCCACATGCGGCAATGCCGAAATACACAAGGGTAAAAGAGGAAGGAGGACAACGATCTGGCTCGCTGATCTTTGCTTTCCTGATGCGTTGCTGCAGGCCGCGGGAACTAGTCTCCGCGGCGAGCAGCGATGAGCTCTTTCTTATCCTCAGGATGCTACTTGAGAGCATCCACAGATTCCTCCACCAGCCTTCTGTGCTCGATGCGCATCATGGCATTCTCGTCCAAAAGTTTCTCGATGATGATGTCGGTCCTCTTCAACAAGGCAGTGGCTCCTCCTACTGCTCCGCACTTCTGACGATCTTCTCCATCAGTAGGTCGTGCTCGGCCCAGAGCTTCGCATTGCTCTCATTTAGTTGTCGGGTGACACCGGTAGCCTGTTCAAAAGAGGCTTTCATGCTGTCCCGCAACCTCGCCCAGCTGGAGATCTGATCCATCTGGCTATGGACGATAGCATGCATGCGCCTGTAAGAGTCCTTTCCTGCTAAGGGAGTCTTGGATTAAGGGGTCCTCGGGTGTCTGGGCTATGTGATATGGGCCGGACTAATGGGTCGTGAAGATACAAGGTAGAAGACCTTCCCTCATGTCCAGGTAGGAGTCTCTTATGCATGGATGGCAAGCTTAACGTCTGGATGTGTATTTTCCTATCTTTGTAAACCAACCTCGTACAACCCTAGGCCCCTCCGGTGTCTATATAAACTGGAGGGTTTAGTCCGTAGAGGCTATCAGAATTCATATAGGCTAGACATCTAGGGTTTAGTCATTACGATCTCGAGGTAGATCAACTATTGTAACCCCTATACTCATCAAATACAATCAAGCGGGGTATAGGGTTTTGCCTCTATTAAGAGGGCCCGAACCTGGGTAAACATCATGTCTCCCTTGCCTCTTGTTACCTTCGATCCTCAGACTCACAGTTGGGGACCCCCTACCCGAGATCGGCCGGTTTTGACACCGACATTGGTGCTTTTATTGAGAGTTCTCTTGTGCCGTCGATAGAAGGTTCGATGGCTCGTTCGATCATCAACAACGATGTCGTTTCCGGGGAAACTTTCCTCCCTAGTCAAATTTTTGTGTTCGGCGGCTTCGCTCTGCGTGCCAACTCAATTGGCCATCTCGAGCAGATCGACAGCTACGCCCTTGGTCATCAGATCAGTTTCGGGAACCTAAATTATGTCGCTGATTTCCGAGGAGACTTGATCTTCGAAGGGTTCGTGGCCCCGACCACTGCTCTGGCCTTAGATCAGGAGCAAACTGGCAGGTCCGAAGATGGGAGTTAGGAGCCCGCCGGACTCTCTGCTACAAAGCTCACTATCAGAGATCCGGAGGTGATTGTGTCCTTGGCAAACTCAGAATCAGACTGGGTTCCCCCTATCATTGAAAGGCCGGACTCGCCACCGTACTCTAGCTCTAAACTCTCAAAGTCCGCGCCAAGCAAGCGTGGCCAGGAGGCCTTTGCCCTGGCTAGCCCTGCGGACTCTCGTTTCCCCGTCCAAACTTGGCTCTTCAGCAAGGCTCTAGACTTAATGCGGTCCCTCGCCATTACAGAGGAATCACCGCCGAACTATGCCTAGCCCGGACTAGGGGCTAAGAGCAGGGAATTTTACGTCCCACCCACCACCCACTTCATAGCCACCATCGAGGACTTAACCTACATGCTGGATTACACCTCCGAAGACATTGACGACATGGACGATGATGCCGGAGACGAACAAGGCAAAGACCCGCCGTTTACTGGACGTTGGACGGCCACCTCCACATATGACGTGTATATGGTGGATACATCCAAAGAGGATACAACGAAGGCAGGAAGGATCTGGTTGAGGACAAACCTACTGAGGCACCACTGAAGCGTCGATGCCAGCGACGCCGCTCAAAATCACCTCGTGAAAAAGACAGTAATACCGGCACTGGAGAAAATAACACTCCAGAGAACGCCGAAGACCCCAAAGCCCCCGTCGAGCCCACATCCGAACAAGATGATGTGGAGGAGGGGCAAGTTAACCCCGACTATCTGGTCGGGAACGAGGATTCAGAAGATAGTAACTATGCACCGCTCTCCGAGGATGAGGTCAGCCTCAACAACGACGATTTCATCGTGCCTGAGGAACCCCTCAGGCAATAGCGCTTTAAGCACCAACTAATCGCCACTGGAAGAAGCCTAAAAAAGCAGTAGCAATGGCTCCAAGCCGAACATGATACACTCAACGACAGATGGACCTAGGTCCTAGCTGCCGAAGAATATGGCCTCTAGCGCCCAACAAAGAGTTATTCGAAGCGTCGGCTACTACCACAATTCGACGACGAGGCCTTCGAGCCAATACCATCAAAACATGACCACGTTGATGAACCAGACCGACCACCATGTGGGCGAGATAAAGCGGCCACCTATGCCGAACACCAACCCGCACCACCTCTCTGTAGGGGCAGAGAGACAGAGGCTCCAAGATACACCTACGACCTACGACAGGACCTGAGCAATAGAGTAGGCCAAGCTAGATCAATCTATGGATCAAGGGGGTGCGCTCCAATGCGAGAGATGTCCGTCAAGCCTGGCGCGATAGGCATAACCTCACAAGGGCCGAAAACCGCATACGGATGTCATCTGAACTCCATCGTGACGTTGCCTGATATAGAGGCGCCGCACACCCCCTATGCTTTACCAATGAGGTAATGCAGCACCAGTTCCTAGAAGGGTTTAAACCCGTAAACATTGAATCATACGATGGCACAACAGATCCCGCGGTATGGATTGAAGATTTCCTTCTCCATATCCACATGGCCCGCGGTGACGATCTCCACACCATCAAATACCTCCGCTTAAATCTGAAAGGACCAGCATGACACTTGCTAAATACCCTCCTAGAGAACTCTATTGGTAGCTGGGAAGATTTGGAAGATGCCTTTAGAGACAACTTCCAAGGTACCTATGTCCGGCCTCCGAACATCGATGACCTCGGTCACAAAGTCCAGCAACCCGGAGAGTCAGCCCGAAAACTCTGGACCAGGTTCTTAATTAAAAAGAACCAAATTGTCGATTGTCCGGACGCCAAAGCCCTTGCGGCCTTTAAGAACAGCATCCGTGACGAGTGGCTCGCCCGACATCTCGGCCAAGAAAAACTGAAGTCCATAGCAGCTCTTACCGCACTCATGACCCACTTTTGCACGGGAGAAGATAGATGGCTAGCTCATAGAAGCAAAAGCACCAACGACCCTGGCACCTCTGAAGCCAGAGATGGCAATGGTAGGCCACGACGCAACAAACACAAGCGTCAAAGCAACAATGAAGATACTGAAGACACGATGGTCAACGTCGTATTCAGTGGCTCTAAACCTGGTCAACGGAAGAAGCCATTCAATGGAAACAAAGATGGCTCATCTAGTTTGAACGGAATACTCGATCGGCTTTGCCAGATCCATGGCACCCCGGACAAGCCTGCCAATCGTACCAACAGAAATTTTTGGGTCTTTAAACGGGCTGGTAAGCTAAACACCGAACATAAGGGGAAAGCGCCGCCTAGCGAGGATGACGATGAGCCTCTCCCAACAAAGATAGGGGGGCAAAAGAAATTTCCCCTTGAGGTAAAAACAATGAATGTGCAGGAGCACAAGAGCGCACTAAAGGATGTTTATGCCATAGAGCCAGTCGCCCCAAAATTCAACCGATGGTCGGCCTGTCCGATCACTTTTGACCGCAGAGACCATCCGACCAGTATCCATCATGGAGGTTCGGCAGCATTGGTCCTAGATCCAATCATTGACGGATTCCATCTCACGCGAGTGCTCATGGACGATGGCAGCAGTATTATACGAAGGACTGGCCTCCACCCAATCACCTGCCTAAGGCATCCAAGTTCGAATAGCCGAACAAGCACTAGGGGCTAGCCTATAGTCCCATTGTCAAACTCCTATGGCTAAGTGAGAGTTATAAAGCTGCATAGTCTGATTGCCTGGTTCGCTGCACTGACACCTCATTTATGGACCAAGACGTTGGGTCAAGTGTGCTCATGTGTGATGTCTACTACACAACCTTCTTCTTGTAGACGTTGTTAGGCCTCCAAGTGCAGAGGTTTGTAGGACAGTAGCAAATTTCCCTCAAGTGGATGACCTAAGGTGTATCAATCTGTAGGAGGCGTAGGATGAAGATGGTCTCTCTCAAGCAACCCTGCAACCAAATAACAAAGAGTCTCTTGTGTCCCCAACACACCCAATACAATGGTAAATTGTATAGGTGCACTAGTTCGGCGAAGAGATGGTGATACAAGTGCAATATGGATAGTAGATAATAGTTTTTGTAATCTGAAAATATAAAAACAGCAAGGTAACTAATGATAAAAGTGAGCGTAAACGGTATTGCAATGTGTTGAAACAAGGCCTAGGGTTCATACTTTCACTAGTGTAAGTCCTCTCAACAATACTAACATAATTGGATCACATAACTATCCCTCAACATGCAACAAAGAGTCACTAATAGCGGAGAACGAACGAAGAGATTATGGTAGGGTACGAAACCGCCTCAAAGTTATTCTTTCCAATCAATCCGTTGGGCTATTCCTATAAGTGTCACAAACATCCCTAGAGTTCGTACTAGAATAACACCTTAAGACACAAATCAACCAAAACCCTAATGTCACCTAGATACTCCAATGTCACCTCAAGTAGCCGTGGGTATGATTATACGATATGCATCACACAATCTCAGATTCATCTATTCAACCAACACATAGAACCTCAAAGAGTGCCCCAAAGTTCCTACCGGAGAATCACGACGAAAACGTGTGCCAACCCCTATGCATAGGTTCATGGGCGGAACCCGCAAGTTGGTCACCAAAACATACATCAAGTGAATCACGTGGTATCCCATTGTGACCACAGATACGCATGGCAAGACATACGTCAAGTGTTCTCAAATCTTTAAAGACTCAATCCGATAAGATTACTTCAAAGGGCAAACTCAATTCATTACAAGAGAGTAGAGGGGGGAGAAACATAAGATCCAACTATAATAGCAAAGCTCGCGATACATCAAGATCGTATCACCTCAAGAACATGAGAGAGAGAGAGAGATCAAACACATAGCTACTGGTACATACCCTCAGCCCCGAGCGAGAACTACTCCCTCCTCGTCATGGAGAGCACCGGGATGATGAAGATGGCCACCGGAGAGGGATTGCCCCCTCCGGCAGGGTGCCGGAACGGGTCTATATTGGTTTTCGGTGGCTACAGAGGCTTCTGGCAGCGGAACTCCCGATCTATTGTGCGTTCTGGAAGTTTTAGGGTACGACGATATATATGGGTGCAGGAAGTACGTCGGAGGAGCCACGGGGGCCCCACGAGGCAGGGGGCGCGCCCTAGGGTGGGGGGGGCGCCCCCCACCCTCGTGAGTACCTCCCGTATCTCCTGACGTAGAGTCCAAGTCTATCCGATGGCTTTCGTTCCAAAAACAACTTCTCCTGTTGATTTCGTTCCGTTTCGACTCCGTTTGATATTCCTTTTCTTCGAAACACTGAAATAGTCATAAAACAACAAATCTGGGCTGGGCCTTCGGTTAATAGGTTAGTCCCAAAAATAATATAAAAGTGGAAAATAAAGCCCAATATTCCCTAAAACAGTAGATAATATAGCATGGAGCAATCAAAAATTATAGATACGTTGGAGACGTATCAAGCATCCCCAAGCTTAATTCCTGCTCGTCCTCGAGTAGGTAAATGATAAAAAGATAATTTTTGATGTGGAATGCTAGTTGGCATAATTTCAATGTAATTCTTCTTACTTGTGATATGAATATTCAGATCCGAAAGATTCAAGACAAAAGTTCATATTGACATAAAAATAATAATACTTCAAGCATACTAACAAAGCAATTATGTCTTCTTAAAATAACATGGCCAAAGAAAGTTATCCCTACAAAATCATATAGTCTGGCTATGCTCCATCTTCACCACACAAAATATTCAAATCATGCACAACCCCGATGACAAGCCAAGAAATTGTTTCATACTTTTGATCTTCTCAAACTTTTTCAATCTTCACGCAATACATGAGCGTGAGCCATGGATATAGCACTATAGGTGGTATAGAATGGTGGTTGTGGAGAGGACAAAAAAGGGGGAAGATAGTCTCATATCAACTAGGCATATCAATGGGCTATGGAGATGCCCATCAATAGATATCAATGTGAGTGAGTAGGGATTGCCATGCAACGAATGCACTAGAGCTATAAATGTATGAAAGCTCAACAAAAGAAACTAGTGGGTGTGCATCCAACTCGCTTGCTCACGAAGACCTAGGGCATTTTGAGGAAGCCCATCATTGGAATATACAAGCCAAGTTCTATAATGAAAGATTCCCACTAGTATATGAAAGTGACAACATAGGAGACTCTCTATCATGAAGATCATGGTGCTACTTTGAAGCACAAGTGTGGAAAAAAGGAATAGTAGCATTGTCCCCCTTTTTTGGCCTTTCTTCTTTTTTGCCTTTATTTTTTATTTGGCCTTTCTTTTTTTATGGCCTTTCTCTCTTTTTTTATATTTTTTGGGACAATGCTCTATTGAATGATGATCATCACACTTCTATTTATTTACAACTCAATGATTACAACTCGATACTAGAACAAAGTATGACTCTATATGAATGCCTCCGGCGGTGTACCAGTATGTGCAATGATGCATGAGTGACATGTATGAAAGAATTATGAACGGTGGCTTTGCCACAAATACTATGTCAACTACATGATCATTCTAGCAATATGACAATGATGGAGTGTGTCATAATAAACGGAATGGTGGAAAGTTCCATGGAAATATATCTCGGAATGGCTATGGAAAAGCCATAATAGGTAGGTATGGTGGATGTTTTGAGGAAGGTATATGGTGGGTTTATGGTACCGGTGAAAGTTGCGCGGTACTAGAGAGGCTAGCATGGGTGGAAGGGTGAGAGTGCGTATAATCCATGGACTCAACATTAGTCATAAAGAACTCATATACTTATTGCAAAAATCTACAAGTTATCAAAGCAAAGTATTACGCGCATGCTCCTAGGGGGATAGATTGGTAGGAAAAGACCATCGCTCGTCCCCGACCGCCACTCATAAGGAGGACAATCAATAAATAAATCATGCTCCGACTTCATCACATAACGGTTCACCATACGTGCATGCTACAGGAATCACAAACTTCAACACAAGTATTTCTCAAATTCACAACTACTCAACTAGCATGACTCTAATATCACCATCTCCATATCTCAAAGCAATTATCAAGTATCGAACTTCTCATAGTATTCAACACACTTATAAGAGAATTTTATTATTCTTGAATACCTAGCATATTAGGATTTTAAGCAAATTACCATGCTATTTAAGACTCTCAAAATAATATAAGTGAAGCATGAGAGTTCATCTATTTCTATAAAATAAAACCACCACCGTGCTCTAAAAGGATATAAGTGAAGCACTAGAGCAAACGACAAACTACTCCGAAAGATATAAGTGAAGATCAATGAGTAGTAGAATAATTATGCAACTATGTTAAGACTCTCTAACATTTAATAATTTCAGATCTTGGTATTCTATTCAAACAGCAAGGAAAGCAAAAAAATGACATTCTAAGAATGGCAAACATCATGTGAAGAAACAAAAACTTATGATCAACCGAAGCTAACCGATAGTTGTTGAAGAATAAAGGTGGAATGCCAACCGGGGCATCCCCAAGCTTAGACACCTGAGACTTCTTGAAATATTATCTTGGGGTGCCTTGGGCATCCCCAAGATTGAGCTTTTGCGTCTCCTTAATCCTCTCATATCACGGTCTCCCTCAAATCTCAAAAGCTTCATCCACACAAAACTCAACAAGGACTCGTGAGATAAGTTAGTATAAACCATTGCCAAAACCTTATCATACTCTACTGTAGCAAATCACTAAAATTATTATTCAACATTGAATACTAAATTACTCTGCATATTTAATAGTCCTATCCTCAAATAGAATCATTAAAGAAGCAACCATATGCAAACAACGCAAACATAACAGCAATCTGCCTAAACAGGATAGTCTGTAAAGAATGCTGCAACATCCATACTTCCCTAGCTCCAAAAATTATGAAATAGAATTCGCACTGTAGAAAATTTATCAGAGGTTAATATTCAAAAGGTTTCAACATTTTATCACATTCTGACTTTTCTAGGGAATTATTGCAACAGCGGTAAACTTTCTGTTTTCAAACAGCAACATGTGGACTTCTAAAATAGGCATAGTAAAGGCTATCAATGCCACTTTATTGAAAAAAAAGATGAAAAACATTGTTATAAATAACAGCAAGCAAATCCTAACAAAATAAATTGATGCTCCAAGCAAAACACATATCATGTGGCGAATAAAAATATAGCTCCAAGTAAAGTTACCGATGAATGAAGACGAAAGAGGGGATGCCTTCTGGGGCATCCCCAAGCTTAGGATCTTGGTTGTCCTTGAATATTACCTTGGGTGCCTTGGGCATCCCCAAGCTTAGGCTCTTTCCACTCCTTATTAGATAGTCCATCGAATCCTTACCCAAAACTTGAAAACTTCACAACACAAAACTTAACAGAAAACTCGTAAGCTCCGTTAGTATAAGAAAACAAATCACCATCATAAGGTACTGTAATGAACTCATTCTTTATTTATATTGGTTTTAAACTTACTGTATTCCAACTTCTCTACGGTTTATAAACTATTTTACTAGCCATAGATTCATCAAAATAAGTAAACAACACATGAAAAACAGAATCTGTCAAAAACAGAACAGTATGTAGTAATCTGAATCAAACGTATACTTCTGGAACTCATAAAATTCTCAAATAAATTGCTGGACCTGAGGAATTTATCTATTAATCATCTTCAAAAATAATTAACTAAATAGCACTCTCCAAATAAAAATGGCAGCAATTCTCGTGAGCGCTAAAGTTTCTGTTTTTGACAGCATGATCAACAAGACTTTCCCAAAGTCTTCCCAAAGGTTCTACTTGGCACAAACACTAATTAAACGCATAAAACCACATCTAAACAGAGGCTAGATGAATTATTTATTAATAAACAGGAACAAAAAGCAAGGAACAAAAATAAAATTGGGTTGCCTCCCAACAAGCGCTATCGTTTAACGCCCCTAGCTAGGCATGATGATTTCAATGATGCTCACATAAAAGATAAGAATTGTAACATAAGGAACAAAAATAAAATTGGGTTGCCTCCCAACAAGCGCTATCGTTTAACGCCCCTAGCTAGGCATGATGATTTCAATGATGCTCACATAAAAGATAAGAATTATAACATAAAGAGAGCATCATGAAGAATATGATCAGCACATTTAAGTCTAACCCACTTCCTATGCATAGGGATTTTGTGAGAAAACAACTTGTGGGAACAAGAATAAACTTTCATAGGAAGGTAAAACAAGGAAAACTTCAAAACTTTAAGCACATAGAGAGGAAACTTGATATTATTGCAATTCCTACAATCATATGTTCCTCCCTCATAATAATTTTGAGTAGCATCATGAATAAATTCAACAATATAACCAGCACCGAAAGCATTCTTTTCATGATCTACAAGCATAGAAAATTTACTACTCTCCACATAAGCAAGATTCTTTTCATGAATAATAGTGGGAGCAAACTCAACAAAATAACTATCATGTGATTGAAAATTAAGATCAAGATGACAAGTTTCATGGTTATCATTATTCTTTAAAGCATACTGTCATCATAATAATCATCATAGATAGGAGGCATGCTTTCATCATAATAAATTTGCTCATCAAGACATGGGGGACAAAAAATATCATCTTCATCAAACATAGCTTCCCCAAGCTTGTGGCTTTGCATATCATTAGCATCATGGATATTCAAGGAATTCATACTAACAACATTGCAATCATACTCATCATTCAAATATTTAGTGCCAAACATTTTATAGATTTCTTCTTCTAGCACTTGAGCACAATTATCCTTTCCATCATACTCACGAAATATATTAAAAAGGTGAAGCGTATGAGACAAACTCAATTCCATTTTTTATAGTTTTCTTTTATAGACTAAACTAGTGATAAAACAAAAAAATAAAAGACTCGATTGCAAGATCTAAAGATATACCTTCAAGCACTCACCTCCCCGGCAACGGCACCAGAAAAGAGCTTGATGTCTACTACACAACCTTCTTCTTGTAGACGTTGTTGGGCCTCCAAGTGCAGAGGTTTGTAGGACAGTAGCAAATTTCCCTCAAGTGGATGACCTAAGGTTTATCAATCCGTAGGAGGCGTAGGATGAAGATGGTCTCTCTCAAGCAACCCTGCAACCAAATAACAAAGAGTCTCTTGTGTCCCCAACACACCCAATACAATGGTAAATTGTATAGGTGCACTAGTTCGGCGAAGAGATGGTGATACAAGTGCAATATGGATAGTAGATAATAGTTTTTGTAATCTGAAAATATAAAAACAGCAAGGTAACTAATGATAAAAGTGAGCGTAAACGGTATTGCAATGTGTTGAAACAAGGCCTAGGGTTCATACTTTCACTAGTGTAAGTCCTCTCAACAATACTAACATAATTGGATCACATAACTATCCCTCAACACGCAACAAAGAGTCACTCCAAAGTCACTAATAGCGGAGAACGAACAAAGAGATTATGGTAGGGTACGAAACCACCTCAAAGTTATTCTTTCCAATCAATCTGTTGGGCTATTCCTATAAGTGTCACAAACAGCCCTAGAGTTCATACTAGAATAACACATTAAGACACAAATCAACCAAAACCCTAATCTCACCTAGATACTCCAATGTCACCTCAAGTATCCGTGGGTATGATTATACGATATGCATCACACAATCTCAGATTCATCTATTCAACCAACACATAGAACCTCAAAGAGTGCCCCAAAGTTCCTACCGGAGAATCACGATGAAAACGTGTGCCAACCCCTATGCATAGGTTCATGGGCGGAACCCACAAGTTGGTCACCAAAACATACATCAAGTGAATCACGTGGTATCCCATTGTCACCACAGATACGCACGGCAAGACATACATCAAGTGTTCTCAAATCTTTAAAGACTCAATCCGATAAGATTACTTCAAAGGGGAAACTCAATTCATTACAAGAGAGTAGAGGGGGAGGAGAAACATAAGATCCAACTATAATAGCAAAGCTCACGATACATCAAGATCGTATCACCTCAAGAACACGAGAGAGAGAGAGAGAGATCAAACACATAGCTACTGGTACATACCCTCAGCCCTGAGGGAGAACTACTCCCTCCTCGTCATGGAGAGCACCGGGATGATGAAGATGGCCACCGGAGAGGGATTGCCCCCTCCGGCAGGGTGCCGGAACGGGTCTAGATTGGTTTTCGGTGGCTACGGAGGCTTCTGGCGGAGAAACTCTCGATCCATTGTGCGTTCTGGAAGTTTTAGGGTACGACGATATATATGGGTGTAGGAAGTACGTCGGAGGAGCCACGGGGGCCCCACGAGGCAGGGGGCGCGCCCTAGGGTGGGGAGGCGCCCCCCACCCTCGTGAGCACCTCTCGTATCTCCTGACGTAGAGTCCAAGTCTATCCGGTGGCTTTCGTTCCAAAAATAACTTCTCCAGTTGATTTCGTTCTGTTTCAACTCCGTTTGATATTCCTTTTCTTCGAAACACTGAAATATGCATAAAACAGCAAATCTGGGCTGGGCCTCCGGTTAATAGGTTAGTCCCAAAAATAATATAAAAGTGGAAAATAAAGCCCAATATTTCCTAAAATAGTAGATAATATAGCATGGAGCAATCAAAAATTATAGATACGTTGGAGACGTATCAATGTGCTACTCCGAACACCCTCGTAGTATCTACGTGGGGGCTAAAGCCAACGACTGGCAAACTTTTAGAAATAAATATGGCCGCACAGGAGGAAAATATTTCAGATAAAAGCACAAGTATATTACAAAGGCCTTGTTTCATAACACAAAGTATGGGCAGCCCGGATACATTCATACAAACATAATATCCTTCGAGCATTGACCCTCTATTAAACAGGCACCCTCTAGGACGTCCTCGAAGTATCGTTGTGGCTTGCGGTAGTCCTTGCCCTCGGGTGGACCCTCAACTGCCATGGCGGCGGCCTTCATCTTCGCCCAGTGCATCTTGACACGGGCAAAGGCCATCTGTGCACCCTCTATGCACGCCGAGCGCTTCACAGCTTCAACTTGGGGTAGGGTGTCGCCGGGTCACTTGACCAAGCCAAAGTAGCTGCTCGGAATGGGTCCGGATGGCCATAGCCGGACTATAATGTCCTTCATGGCTAAACCGGACATCCTATGCAGCTCCGCCAACTGCATCATCTGGCTGTTCAGCAGCGTCGGCCTTTCTGGCGCCAAGTACTGGGACCAGAAGAGCTTCTCCGTGGTGTTTCCCTCCTGAGAACAGAAGAATTATGCGGCGTCGGCCGCACTCCTTGGGAGATTCGCAAAGTCATCTGGAGAACTCCATAGTCAATTAAGCAAGGCATATCTCCGGCCGCCAAATATACTTTGTAAAAGAAAGGGCTTACCAGCCACTATCTGTTCGGCTTGCTTGATCTCCTCTCGATCGGCCCAGGACTTGGTCCGCGCCTCCTTGGCCTCCTGAAGAGCCTTGGTGAGATCGACCACTTGGGCCTTATTCTTCTCCTCCAAAGTCTCGCGCTTGCTGGCGGCATCTTGGAGCTCCTGCGCCACTTCGGTCACCCGCTCCTCATACTTGCGGTCGGTGACCTACTTGGCCTCTTAATCCGTAGCCACTTTGTCAACGGCCGCTTGGCTCACCCGCGCTTGCTTGTTGGCTTGGGCGAGGGCGCTCTTCAGGGCCTTGACCTCGGTCGCACTACTTGCAAATATGATCAGGATAACATAGGAGATTAGACCCGCCCTTCTTTTCAAAAGCCGAACAGAGTCTCAGGGGCTACTATCTATACACAGGCATATTTTTGCATATGCAAAGCAGCTAAGAATATTATGTCACGTACCTAAAAGCCTGTTAATAGGATCGTAAAGGCTTCGTTCAGCCCACTTTTGGCAGACTGAACCTTCTAAACCACCATACACATGAGGGTACGGTGCTCCTCCACAATGGAAGTGCGTAGAAGCCCTTCCACCAGAGTGTCCAGCGCCTATGGATTGATAGAGGTCGTCGGTGGAGTCGACGCTCACCCTCCTTCAAAGGAGGTTGCTTACCTGATTCCGGAGCCGTACGGGTCTCCGGAATAATGTTCGACTGGGGACGGATTGGTCATGGCCCCCGTTACCAGTCTCCATGGGGGTCGGTTCCCCCATGTTCTCGGCAACCGAGTAATACGTCTCCAACGTATTTATAAATTTTTATTGTCCATGCTATTATATTATCTATTTTGGATGTTTAATGGGCTTTAATATGCACTTTTATATTATTTTTGGGACTACCCTATTAACTGAAGGCCCAGTGCAAATTCTGTTTTTTCCTATTTCAGTGTTTCGAAGAAAAGGAATATCAAACGGAATCCAAACGGAATGAAACCTTTGTGGGGATCTTTTTTGGAACAAACGCAATCTACGTGACTTGGACTGGAGGTCAAGGAAGCAACGAGGTGGCCACGAGGTAGGGCGGCGCGCCCCCACCCTCATGGGCCCCACATGGCTCCACCGACCTACTTATTTCGCCTATATATACTCTTATACCCTGAAAACATCCAGGGCAGCCACGAAACCACTTTTCCACCGCCGCAACCTTCTGTACCCGTGAGATCCCATCTGGGGACCTTTTTCGGCGATCTGCCGGAGGGGGATTCGATCATGGAGGGCTTCTACGTCAACACCATAGCCTCTCCGATGATGTGTCAGTAGTTTACCACAGACCTTCGGTCCATAGTTATTAGCTAGATGGCTTCTTCTCTCTCTTTGGATCTCAATACAAAGTTCTCCTCGATGACCTTGGAGATCTATTCGATGTAATACTTTTTGTGGTGTGTTTGTCGAGATCCAATGAATTGTGGGTTTATGATCAAGATTATCTATGAACAATATTTGATTCTTCTCTGAATTCTTATATGCATGATATGATATTTTTGCAAGTCTCTTCGAATTTTTGGTTTAGTTTGGCCTACTAGATTGATCTTTCTTGCAATGGGAGAAGTGCGTAGCTTTGGGTTCAATGTTGCGGTGCTCGATGCCAGTGACTGAAAGGGACCCGACACATATTGTATTGTTGCCATCGAGGATAAAAAAGATGGGGTTTATATCATATTGCTTTAGTTTATCCCTCTACATCATGTCATCTTGCCTAATGCGTTACTCTGTTCTTATGAACTTAATACTCTAGATGCATGCTGGATAGCGGTCGATGTGTGGAGTAATAGTTGTAGATGCAGAATCATTCCGGTCTACTTGATACGGATGTGATGCCTATGTTTATGATCATGCCTAGATATTCTCATAACTATGCACTTTTCTATCAATTGCTCGGCAGTAATTTGTTCACCCATCATAATATATGCTATCTTGAGAGAAGCCATTGGTGAAACCTATGGCCCGCGGGTCTACTTTACATCATATAAGTTTCCGATCTATAATTCTAGTTTACTATTTATTTTATTTTGCAATCTTTACTTTCCAATCTATACAACAAAAATACCAAAAATATTTATCTTATTATCTTTATCAGATCTCACTTTCGCAAGTGGTCGTGAAAGGGATTGACAATCCCTTTATTGCATTGGTTGCATGGTTCTTATTTGTTTGTGCAGGTACTAGGTGACTTGTGTGTATTTTCCTACTGGATTGATACCTTGGTTCTCAAAAACTGAGGGAAATACTTATGCTACTTTGCTGCATCACCCTTTCCTCTTCAAGGGAAAACCAACGCATGCTCAAGAGGTAGCAAGAAGGATTTCCGGCGCCGTTGCCGGGGAGATCTACACCAAGTCAAGACATACCAAGTACCCATCACAAACTCTTATCCCTCGCATTACACTATTGTCCATTTGCCTCTCGTTTTCCTCTCCCCCACTTCACCTTTGTCGTTTTATTCGCCCTTTTTCTGTTCGCTTGCCTCTTGTGTGTCCGTGTGTTAGATTGTTTATTTACGATCATGGCATGTTCTCCTATCATTGTTAACATTCTCGATAATTAAGTTCTTAATTTTAAACAAAGGGAGGGAGAAAACTTAAAAGATGCTTGGTATAGAATTTGCAATGCTGAAAATAGATCCATTAGAAAGCAATCTACTTTTGTTCTTCTTCGCAATTTTTTCGTAGGAATCACTCCTTGGTATAGATATGTTCTTGACACCATCACCGGAGGGAATTTTTTGGGAAGCCATACTTTTGATTTTTATAATGCTATGATAGATTTGTTAGGCCCGCCACCTCTTTTGGTCAATTAAACTATTTTAACTTTGGAACATGTGATACAAAGGCTTGATATTATTGAAAATAAAATTGCCATTGTAGAGTTAACTGAAAATTTGTATAAAAAGATCCACAACCAAATTACTCAATATGGATCTAAGGTAGGAGTTACACTGAAAAATCTTAAGGAAAAGGAACCCATAGTCAATGAAAAGATAGATCAAGATTCCACTAGAATTGATAAACTCGAAGAAATTATTACCAACTTGGGGTCCGCTTTTTGTGCCGTTAAAAACACATCAAATCCCCCACCTACCAAAGTTGCCAAATTTATCTATGTTCCTAAAAATAAGGGTGAATCTTCTAGTAATTATAATGAAGATCTCAAGTCAATAGGTGTTCACCCCAACTTTTTAGATATCATTAAGGAACCTTTTGCTACAAATGAATTTTTTGATTTCCTACCTAGGAGTTTGATCATTTGCAAAAACAAAGAACCTCCTAAGGGTTATAAGTGTTCATTTGAAGAATTGCATACCAAAGATGACAATACCTAGATATATTCTTGTTTTTATGCCTAGCTAGGGGCGTTAAACGATAGCGCTTGTTGGGAGGCAACCCAATTTTATTTTTGTTCCTTGCTTTTTGTTCCTGTTTAGTAATAAATAATTCATATATCCTCTGTTATGATTGTGTTTTTTATGTTTTAATTAGTGTTTGTGCCAAGTAAAGCCTTTAGGATCTTCTTGGATGATTGTTATTTGATCTTGCTGGAAAAAAACAGGAAGTCCTAATTTAGGACGTCCTAATTTCTCAAGAGTTTTGGAGTTACATAAGTATTCGAAACCTACGGATTGCTACAGACTGTTCTATTTTTGACAGATTCTGTTTTTCGTGTGTTGTTTGCTTATTTTGATGAATCTATGGCTAGTATCGGGGGGTATGAACCATAGAGAAGTTGGAATAAGTATGTTTAACACGAATATAATTAAAGAATGAGTTCATTACAGTACCTTAAAGTGGTGGTTTGTTTTCTTACACTAACGGAGCTCATGAGATTTTCTGTTGAGTTTTGTGTTGTGATGTTTTCAAGTTTTTGGGTAATGATTTGATGGATTTTGGAACAAGGAGTGGAAAGAGCCTAATCTTGGGTATTCCCAAGGAACCCCAAGGTAAAATTCAAGGACAACCAAAAGCCTAAACTTGGGGATGCCCCAGAAGGCATCCCCTCTTTCGTCTTCGTCTATCGGTAACTTTACTTGAGGCTATATTTTTATTCACCACATGCTATGTGTTTTGCATGGAGCGTCTTGTATGATTTGAGTCTTTGCTTTTTAGTTTACCACAACAATCCTTGTTGTACACACCTTTTGGAGAGACACACATGAATCGGAATTTATTACAATACTCTATGTGCTTCACTTATATCTTTTGAGCTAGATAAATTTTGCTCTAGTGCTTCACTTAAACCTTTTTAGAGCACGGTGGTGGTTTTATTTTATAGAAATTATTGATCTCTCATGCTTCACTTATATTATTTTGAGAGTCCTTTAGAACAACATTGTAATTTGCTTTGGTTATGAAATTAGTCTTAATATGATAGGCATCCAAGATGGGTATAATAAAAACTTTCATATAAAGTGCATTGAATACTATGAGAAGTTTGATACTTGATGATTGTTTTTAGATATGAAGATGGTGATATTAGAGTCATGCTAGTTGAGTAGTTGTGAATTAGAGAGATACTTGTGTTAAAGTTTGTGATTCCCGTAGCATGCTCCGACTTCATCACATAATGGTTCACCATACGTGCATGCTATGGGAATCACAAACTTTAACACAAGTATCTCTCAAATTCACATACCTAAAAAGCCTGTTAATAGTCTCGTAAAGGCTTCGTTCCGCCTACTTTTGGCGAACCAAACCTTCTCAACCACCGTACAAATGAGGGTATGGTGCTCCTCCACAATGTAAGCGCGTCAAAGCCCTTCCACCAGAGTGTCCGGCGCCTCTGGATTGATAGAGGTCGTCGATGGAGTCGACCCACCCCCCTCCTTCAAAGGAGGTTGCTTGCCTGATTCCAGAGCCGCACGGGTCTCCGGAATAATGTTTGACTAGGGCCGGTTTGGACATGGCCCCCGTTACCAGTCTCCATGGGGTCGGTTCCCTCATGTTCTCAGCAGTCGAGTGATATGTCTCGAACGTATCTATAATTATTGATTGTTCCATGCTATTATATTATCTGTTTTGGATGTTTAATGGGCTTTAATATGCACTTTTATATTATTTTTGGGACTAACCTATTAAGCGAAGGCCTAGTGCAAATTGTTGTTTTTTTTGCCTATTTCAGTGTTTCGCAAAAAAGGAATATCAAACGGAATGAAACCTTCGTGCGGATCTTTTTTGGAACAAACGCAATCCATGTGACTTGTAGGGCCCTTCGTAGCTCCACCGACCTACTTCTTTCGCCTATATATACTCTTATACCCTGAAAACATCCAGGGCATCCATGAAACCACTTTTCCACCGCCGCAACCTTCTGTACCCGTGAGATCCCATATGGGGACCTTTTGTGACGATCTGCCGAAGGGGGATTCGATCATGGAGGGCTTCTACATCAGCATCATAGCCTCTCCGATGATGTGTGAGTAGTTTACCACAGACCTTCAGGGTCCATAGTTATTAGCTAGATGGCTTCTCATCTCTCTTTGGATCTCAATACAAAGTTCTCCTCGATTTTCTTGGAGATCTATTCGATGTAATACTTTTTGCGATGTGTTTGTCGAGATCCGATGAATTGTGGGTTTATGATCAAGATTATCTATGAACAATATTTCATTCATCTCTGAATTCTTATATGCACGATTTGATATCTTTGCAAGTCTCCTTGAATTTTCGGTTTAGTTTGGCCTACTAGATTGATCTTTCTTGCAATGGGAGAAGTGCTTAGCTTTGGGTTCAATCTTGCGGTGCTCGATCCCAGTGACAGAAAGGGAACCGATATGTATTGTATTGTTGCCATCGAGGATAAAAAGATGGGGTTTATATCATATTGCTTGAGTTTATCCCTCTACATCATGTCATCTTGCCTAATGCATTACTCTGTCCTTATGAACTTAATACTCTAGATGCATGCTGGATAGCGGTCGATGTGTGGAGTAATAGTAGTAGATGCAGAATCGTTTCGGTCTACTTGATACGGACGTGATGCCTATGTTTATGATCATGCCTAGATATTCTCATAACTATGCGCTTTTTTATCAATTGCTCGGCAGTAATTTGTTCACCAACCGTAATATATGCTATCTTGAGAGAAGCCACTAGTGAAACTTATGGCCCCCGGGTCTACTTCACATCATGTAAGTTTCCGATCTATAATTCTAGTTTACTATTTATTTTATTTTGTAATCTTGACTTTCCAATCTATACAACAAAAATACCAAAAATATTTATCTTATTATCTTTATCAGATCTCACTTTTGCAAGTGGCCGTGAAGGCATTGACAACCCCTTTATCGTGTTGGTTGCAAGGTTCTTATTTGTTTGTGCAGGTACGAGGTGACTTGCATGTAGTCTCCTACTGGATTGATACCTTGGTTCTCAAAAACTGGGGGAAATACTTACGCTACTTTGCTGCATCACCCTTTCCTCTTCAAGGGAAAACCAACGCATGCTCAAGAGGTAGCACCGAGGTGTTACCCTCTGGCGCCGTCTGGGCGGCCCCCTGCACCTCTCCATGGACCGGAGAGGCTCTTCGGGACAACACTTCGGTGTTATCCGTGGCAGTTGGCTGGGAGGCTCATGAAGGCGTCTCGCTCTCCACCATCTCCGGCCCCAGCGAGTTCCCAAAAGACGATGATAGTTGGGGGAGATCGCAGGACGGACTGCAGCACGCAATTTAAATGTGTTAAAACTACAATCATAAAAACCAGATATATATACATTATCCTTGGACACTTACGATGCGGCCAGGGGCTTCGACCTGGGGCGCCACTCGGGGACGGCTTCGGCATCCGAGTCTGAGTCGTCTAAAAGGGAAATCTTCCCCTTCTTGGACGCCTCCGCCTCTAGGTCCACGGAGGTCGCCCTTTTCTTCCCCCCTTAAGGGCAGAATTGCTCTCCTCCTCCTCCTCTTCGTCTTCATCTCCCTCGTGGGAGGAGGGAGCTTCAGTATCTCTGGATGCAGCGTCTGAAGTACCTTTACGGCGAAGGCCACTTTTGGCCTCCTTGCCTTTCTTCTTGACCGTCTTCTCCGGTGCCTGGTACGGTGCCGGGGCCAGCATCCTCGTTAGCAGAGGAATGGCTGGGTCTTCGAGTAGCGGAGCCGGACACCGGATCCGCTCCGCCTTCTTTGTCCAGCCCTCATGGAAGGATGGAAGGCTCAGCATACCCTTTGATTTATGAATAGAAGTTGTGTTCGGAAATTAGAAAACTTACTAGGGTGGCCGGATGAGCGCAGTCGAGGTTGATGTCTTCGGTCGTCTCCGGCCACGACTTCTGGGCCTTGAAAAGAAGCTTCCAGATCTCTTCGTGCGTCATGCCAAAGAATCGCTGCAGGGTCCGTACACCATCCGGATTGAACTCCCACATGTGGAGAGGCCAGCACTGGCAGGGGAGAATCCGACAGAAAAGCATCACCCGAATCACATCAGCAATACTGGTGTTCTTCTCCATCATATTTTTATGCACTTTTGCAGCATCATCACCTCATCGGACGACGCCCAATCCAGGCCCTTGTTAAACCACGATGTGGGCCGCATTGGGGGTCCAAATTTAAACTCGGGAGTGGCTGCCCATGTGGCGCCGCGACGTTCGATGATGTAGAACCACTCTTGTTGCCATCCCTTCACGGTCTCCACGAAGACCCCTTTGGGCTAGGTGACGTTGGGGAGCTTGCTCACCATGGCGCCGCTGCAGTCCGCATGTTGCCCTTCGACCACTTTCGGCTTCACGTTGAAGACCTTAAGCTATAGGCCAAAGTGGGGGGATGCGGAGGAGCGCCTCGCACACAGTGATGAACGCCGAAATGTGGAGGAAGCAATTTGGGGCTAGATCGTGGAAATCTAGCCCGTAATAGAACATGAGGCTGTGGATGAAAGGGTGGAGAGGAAACCCTAGTCCACAGAGGAAGTGGGGGATAAACACCACTCTCTCACCGAGCTCCAGAGTAGGGATGATCTGTTTTTGGCAGGGAGCCGGTGCACGATATTCGCGGCCAGGTACCCCGCTTCCCGGAGTTCCTTGACGTTCCTCTCCGTGACGGAGGAAGTCATCCACTTGCCCTGCGAGCCGGATCCAGCCATTGCTGGAAAGGTTGGGCGGTGGGAAAGATTGAAGCTTGGGCACTGGAGCTCGAGGATGGGAAGGCTGAGGAAGGAAGAAGGCGTGGGGTAAAAATATGGATCTTTATCCGCTTATATAGGCAGTGAATATCAAGCGCCCCCCACAAGCCTTAAAGCTCGCCTGTTCCCAAGGGATCGTGCGAATGGCACGGTTGTATTACCCAAACACGTATTGATGAAAATCCTGCAATAAGGGGACACAATCTCTACTTTGACAAGACGTGTCAATGGAGGTTGTGTCTCGAAACACGAAGCAGGAGGCCAGAAAACGGTTCAAAATAATAAAAAGGCTAGACGTGACGTTTCGCCAAAAAAGTCGTCAGTAGATATGCCTTATTAAGTAATGTACCCTTGTGGTTGAGGGTTGTAACTATTATACAGAGCTGGATACAGTTCTCTTGCTCAGAAGACTGCTTTGTACGCGAAGAAGGAACCCGCCTTGCAATGCCGAACACAATTTGCGAGCCGAGCACATCGTCTATATGGGCCAGACTGATGGGCCGTGAAGATACAAGGTAGAAGACCTTCCCCCGTGTCCGGGTAGGACTCTCTTATGCCTGGATGGCAAGCTTAACGTCCGGATGTGTATTTTCCTTTCTATGTAAACCGACCCTGTACAACCCTAGGCCCCTCTGGTGTCTATATAAACCGAAGGGTTTAGTCCGTAGAGGCTATCATAATTCATATAGGCTAGACAACTAGGGTTTAGCCACTATGATCTCGAGGTAGATAAACTCTTGTAAGCCCTATACCCATCAAATACAATCAAGCAGGACGTAGGGTTTTACCTCCATTAAGAGGGCCCGAGCCTGGGTAAACATCGTGTCTCCCTTGCCTCCTGTTACCTTTGATCCTTAGACGCACAGTTCGGGACCCCTACCTGAGATCGGCCGGTTTTCACACCGACACCTGCCCGCGAGACATTTTCCCAGGCCGCCGTGGCGCGGGAGGACATCGCTGTTGCATTCGTGATGCGGCGGGACATCTCTTTTGCTTCTGCGGCGCAGCCGCACCAGTCCGTCACATCGAGGATGCGACAGGACCTCCGTGTTGGTTCGGCGGCGCAGCGGGACCTCTGTGCTGCTACGACCGCACGGCGGGACATGTCGGCTGCGTTCGCGGCGAGGCGGGACATCTCTCGTGCTTCCACTTCCATGCTCGCATCTCCCTGGTGGCAATCTCTCGACCCAGAACTCACGCTGGCCACGGCTGATGATGAATGACTTGTTTGTTTTTGTGGATGTGGAGTTGAGGAGTGATACGTCTCCAACGTATCTATAATTTTTGATTGCTCCATGCTATATTATCTACTGTTTTGGACTATATTGGGCTTTATTTTCCACTTTTATATTATTTTTGGGACTAACCTATTAACCGGATGCCCAGCCCAGAATTGTTTTTTTTTGCCTATTTTAGTGTTTCGGATAAACGGAATATCAAACGGAGTCCAAATAGAATAAAATCTTCGGGAACGTGATTTTCTCACCGTACATGATCCAGGAGACTTGGACCCTACTGCAAGGGATCAAAGAGGAGGTCACGAGGGTGGGGCGCCCCCCTAGGGCGCGCCCCCCTACCTCGTGGACCCCTCGATGCTCCACCGATGTACTCCTTCCTCCTATATATACACATGTACCCCCAAACGATCAGAACAAGAGCCAAAAACCTAATTCCACCACCGCAACTTTCTGTATCCACGAGATCCCATCTTGGGGCCTGTTCCGGAGCTCCGCCAGAAGAGGGCCGACATCGCGGAGGGCTTCTACATCATCCTAGCCCCTCCGATGAAGTGTGAGTAGTTTACCTCAGACCTTCGGGTCCATAGTTAGTAGCTAGATGGCTTCTTCTCTCTCTTTGATTCTCAATACAAAGTTCTCCCCCTCTCTCGTGGAGATCTATTTGATGTAATCTTCTTTTTGCGGTGTGTTTGTTAAGACCGATGAATTGTGGGTTTATGATCAAGTCTATCTATGAATAATATTTGAATCTCCTCTGAATTCTTTTATGTATGATTGGTTATCTTTGCAAGTCTCTTCGAATTATCCGTTTGGTTTGGCCAACTAGATTGGTAGTTCTTGCCATGGGAGAAGTGCTTAGCTTTGGGTTCGATCTTGCGGTGTCCTTACCCAGTGACAGAAGGGGCAGCAAGGCACGTATTGTATCGTTGCCATCGAGGATAACAAGATGGGGTTTATTTCATATTGCATGAATTTATCTCTCTACATCATGTCATCTTGCTTAAGGCGTTACTCTATTTTTAACTTAATACTCTAGATGCATGCTGGATAGCGGTCGATGAGTGGAGTAATAGTAGTAGATGCAGAATTGTTTTGATCTACTTGTCACGGACGTGATGCCTATATACATGATCATGCCTAGATATTCTCATAATTATGCTCAATTCTATCAATTGCTCAACAGTAATTTGTTCACCCACCGTAGAATACTTATGCTCTTGAGAGAAGCCACTAGTGAAACCTATGGCCCTCGGTCTATTCTCATCATATCAATCTCCATCACTTTAATATTGTTTGGCTTTTTACTTTGCCTTTACTTTTTACTTTGCATCTTTATATCAAAAATACCAAAAATATTATATCTATCCGATCTCACTCTCGTAAGTGACCGTGAAGGGCTTGACAACCCCTAATCGCGTTGGTTGCGAGTAGCTACCGCTTTGTGCAGGTACGAGGGACTTGAGCATGGGCTCCTACTCGATTGATACCTTGGTTCTCAAAAACTGAGGGAAATACTTATGCTACTCTGCTGCATCATCCCTTCCTCTTCGGGGAAAACCAATGCAAGCTCAAGACGTAGCAAGAAGGATTTCTAGCGTCGTTGCCGGGGAGTCTACGCAAAAAGTCAATATACCAAGTACCCATCACAATCCCTATCTCTCGCATTACATTATTTGCCATTTGCCTCTCGTTTTCCTCTCCCCCCAATTCACCCTTGCTGTTTTATTCGCCCTCTCTCTCTATCCTCCCTCTCTGTCTGCCTCTTTGTTTGTTTGTCGTCATGGCTAGTCCTCTTTCTGCTCCTATGTCCCCTGAGTTTGAAGTCCTTCACTTCAAACAAAAGCAAGGAGAAAATTTAAAGGATGCTTGGTTTAGAATGATGGAATCTTATCATAAATGCACCCTAGAAGTAAATTTCAGAATTTTGCTTCTCAACTTTTATGTTGGGCTTAATTTGTCTCATAGACAACTTTTAGATTGTGTTGCCAAGGGCAATTTTATTGAAATTGATCCTAGTTTCACGCATGATATTATAGAAGGTATAGTAGGAACTTTACCTCAACAAAAGGGGCTCCATCATACCCAAGAGAAAACGCAAGTTTTTGAAAAAATTTGCGAAGTAACTAAGATTTTACAGAAATCTCTTGAACCTCTTAAGAGCGTTAGCTTAAATCTTCACCGCATGAATATGTTGATTACTCTTTGCAATAAGCGGTTGGATTCTTTAGATCTCAAGATCTCTGTATATGAAGGGAAATGTAAGGAGGATTCGAGCATAACATCGCTAAAAGAATTAAGAATCAAGATGGCAATACCTAGATCTATCCTTGCTTGTTATGCCTAGCTAGGGGCATTAAACGATAGCGCTTGTTGGAAGGCAACCCAATTTTATTTTTATTCCTTGCCTTTTGCTCCTGTTTAGTAATAAATAAATTATTTAGCCTCTGTTTTGGTTATGTTTTTTGTGTTTAATTAGTGTTTGTGCCAAGTAGAACCGTTGGGAAGACTTGGGGAAAGTCTTGTTGAACTTGCTGTAAAAAACAGAAACTTTAGTGCTCACAAGAACTGCTGTCATTTTTACTTGAAGAGTGATATTTAGTTAATTATTTTTGCAGATGATTAATAGATAAATTCCTCACGTCCAGAAATTTATTTTAGAATTTTTGGGGTTCCAGATCTTGCGCTAGCTACAGATTACTACAGACTGTTCTGTTTTTGACAGATTCTGTTTTTCGTGTGTTGTTTGCTTATTTTGATGAATCTATGATTAGTAAAATAGTTTATATTCCATAGAGAAGTTGGAATACAGTAGGTTTAACACCAATATAAATAAAGAATGAGTTCATTACAGTACCTTGAAGTGTTCTTTTGTTTTCTTTCGCTAACGGAGCTCACGAGTTTTGTATTTTGAGTTTTGTGTTGTGAAGTTTTGAAGTTTTGGGTGAATTCTTTTGATGGATCATGGAACAAGGATTGGCAAGAGCCTAAGCTTGGGGATTCCCATGGCACCCCCAATATAATCCGAGTACACCAAAAATTCAAAGCTTGGGGATGCTCCGGAAGGCATCCCCTCTTTCGTCCACTTCCATCGGTGATTTACTTGGAGCTATATTTTTATTCACCAACATGATATGTGTTTTGCTTGGAGCGTCTTCTATTATTTGTGTCTTTGTGTCTTAGTATGCCACAATCATCCTTTCTTTACACACCTTTTGAGAGATCCATACATGAATTAAAATTTGATAAAATGCTCTATGTGCTTCACTTATATCTTTTGAGCTAAGTAGTTTTGCTCTATGTGATTCACTTATATCTTTTGAGCTAGATAGTTTTGCTCTATGTGCTTCACTTATATCTTTTGAGCTAGATAATTTTCTCTATGTGCTTCACTTAAATCTTTTAGAGCACGGTGGTGGATTCGTCTTAAAGAAACTATTGATCTCTCATGCTTCACTTAAATTAATTTGAGAGTCTCTTAATAGCATGGAAATTTGCCTAATAATAATATGCTTGGTATTCAAGATTTGTGAAACTTTCTTTTGAGTGTGTTGAATACTAAGAAAAGATTGAAGCATGATAATTGTTTTGAGATATGAAGGTGATAATATTAAAGTCATGCTAGTTGAGTAGTTGTGAAATTAAAGAATACTTGTGTTGAAGTTTGTGATTCCCGTAGCATGCACGTATGGTGAACCGTTATGTGATGAAGTCGGAGCATGATTTATTTATTGATTGTCTTCCTTATGAGTGGCGGTCGGGGACGAGCGATGGTCTTTTCCTACCAATCTATCCCCCTAGGAGCATGCGCGTAATACTTTGCTTTGATAACTTCTAGATTTTTGCAATAAGTATATGAGTTCTTTATGACTAATGTTGAGTCCATGGATTATACGCACTCTCACCCTTCCACCCTTGCTAGCCTCTCTAATACCGCGCAACTTTCGCCAGTATCATACACCTACCATATACCTTCCTCAAAACAGCCACCATACCTACCTATTATGGCATTTCCATAGCCATTCCGAGATATATTGCCATGCAACTTTCCACCATCTAGTTCATCATGACACATCCATCATTGTCATATTGCTTAGCATGATCATGTAGTTCACATAGTATTTGTGGCAAAGCCACCGTTCATAATTCTTTCATAATTGTCACTCTTGATTCATTTCATATCCCGGTACACCGCCGGAGGCATTCTATAGAGTCATACTTTGTTTTAGTATCGAGTTGTAATCATTGAGATGTAAATAAATAGAAGTGTGATGATCATCATTAAATAGAGCATTGTCCCAAAAAAAGAGAGAAAGGCCAAAGAAAAAAAAAGAAGGCCCAAAAAGGGGGGGACAATGCTACTATCCTTTTTTCCACACTTGTGCTTCAAAGTAGCACCATGATATAGCGTGTCTCATATATTGTGCTTCAAAGTAGCACCATGTTCTTCATATAGAGAGTCTCATATGTTGTCACTTTCATATACTAGTGGGAATTTTACGTTATAGAACTTGGCTTGTATATTCCAATGATGGGCTTCCTTAAATTTCCCTAGGTCTTCGTGAGCAAGCAAGTTGGATGCACACCCACTAGTTTCTTTTGTTGAGCTTTCATACATTTATAGCTCTAGTGCATCCGTTGCATGGCAATCCCTACTCACTCACATTGATATCTATTGATGGGCATCTCCATAGCCCGTTGATACACCTAGTTGATGTGAGACTATCTTCTCCTTTTTGTCTTCTCCACAACCACCATTCTATTCCACCTATAGTGCTATATCCATGGCTCACGCTCATGTATTGCGTGAAAATTGTATAAGTTTTGAAAAAGTTAGAGTATGAAACAATTGCTTGGCTTGTCATCGGGGTTGTGCATGGTTTAAATACTTTGTGTGGGAAGATGGAGCATAGCCAGACTATATGATTTTGTAGGGATAACTTTCTTTGGCCATGTTATTTTGAGAAGACATAATTGCTTTGTTAGTATGCTTGAAGTATTATTATTTTCTATGTCAATATAAACTTTTGTCTTGAATCTTTCTAATCTGAATATTCATACCACAATTAAGAAGATTTGTATTGAAATTATGCCAAGTAGCACTCCGCATCAAAAATTCTCTTTTTATCATTTACCTACTCGAGGACGAGCAGGAATTAAGCTTGGGGATGCCTGATACGTCTCCAACGTATCTATAATTTTTGATTGCTCCATGCTATATTATCTACTGTTTTGTACTATATTGGGCTTTATTTTCCACTTTTATATTATTTTTGGGACTAACCTATTAACCGGAGGGCCAGCCCAGAATTGCTGTTTTTTGCCTATTTGAGTGTTTCGGATAAACGGAATATCAAACGGAGTCCAAACGGAATAAAATCTTTGGGAACGTGATTTTCTCACTGAACGTGATCCAGGAGACTTGGACCCTACTGCAAGGGATCAAAGAGGAGGTCACGAGGGTGGGGGGCACCCCCCTAGGGCGCGCCCCCTACCTCGTGGGCCCCTTGATGCTCCACCGACGTACTCCTTCCTCCTATATATATACACGTACCCCCAAACGATCAGAACAGGAGCCAAAAACCTAATTCCACCGTCGCAACTTTCTGTATCCACGAGATCCCATCTTGGGGCCTGTTCCGGAGCTCCGCCAGAAGAGGGCCGTCATCACGGAGGGCTTCTACATCATCCTAGCCCCTCCGATGAGGTGTGAGTAGTTTACCTCAGACCTTCGGGTCCATAGTTAGTAGCTAGATGGCTTCTTCTCTCTCTTTGATTCTCAATACAAAATTCTCCCCCTCTCTCGTGGAGATCTATTCGATGTAATCTTCTTTTTGCGGTGTGTTTGTTGAGACCGATGAATTGTGGGTTTATGATCAAGTCTATCTATGAATAATATTTGAATCTTCTCTGAATTTTTTTATGTATGATTGGTTATCTTTGCAAGTCTCTTCGAATTATCCGTTTGGTTTGGCCAACTAGATTGGTAGTTCTTGCCATGGGAGAAGTGCTTAGCTTTGGGTTCGATCTTGCGGTGTCTTTAACCAGTGATAGAAGGGGCAGCAAGGGACGTATTGTATCATTGCCATCGAGGATAACAAGATGGGGTTTATTTCATATTGCATGAATTTATCTCTCTACATCATGTCATCTTGCTTAAGGCGTTACTCTGTTTTTAACTTAGTACTCTAGATGCATGTTGGATAGCGGTCGATGAGTGGAGTAATAGTAGTAGATGCAGAATCGTTTCGATCTACTTGTCACGGACGTGATGCCTATATACATGATCATGCCTATATATTCCCATAATTATGCTCAATTCTATCAATTGCTCAACAGTAATTTGTTCACCCATCATAGAATACTTATGCTCTTGAGAGAAGCCACTAGTGAAACCTATGGCCCCCGGGTCTATTCTCATCATATCAATCTCCATCACTTTAATATTTATTTGCTTTTTACTTTGCCTTTACTTTTTTACTTTGCATCTTTATATCAAAAATACCAAAAATATTATATCTATCAGATCTTACTCTCGTAAGTGACCGTGAAGGGCTTGACAACCCCTAATCGCGTTGGTTGCGAGTAGCTATCGCTTTGTGCAGGTACGAGGGACTTGAGCATGGGCTCCTACTGGATTGATACCTTGGTTCTCGAAAACTGAGGGAAATACTTACGCTACTCTGCTGCATCATCCCTTCCTCTTCGGGGAAAACCAACGCAAGCTCAAGACGTAGCAAGGAGGAATGTGCAGTCATCTTGGAGTAGTAGTATTCATAACCGAGTACTAATACACTCCTAAGTGGGAAACCATTTAGGCTTTGATCGGTGTGAACAGGTTTGCAATTTGGAATGTGACGGGACGCAGGCTCAAAATTTAGTGACGGTTATAAGTGTGGCACTATTCCCGGAAGGCGTAACATGGGCACGTACGCCTTCTCGGCCGCGTACGCGACATTTGCACCGTAGGGTGCACCGCAATAGGCAATGTCAGCACACGTCTTGTTCCAACAGCCGTGCGCGCTCGTTATTACCATCGTGCACGCTTCTTTTAATTAGAATGTGTGTGCCCGTCTAGTGCATACACGTTGATCTATCTAACTATTTCAGTTTGTTGTGGCTAATCGCAAACAGTTCATCCGTGTGAAGTGTATGGCATCAATCGCAGACACTTTGATCTGGCTGACCCGTTTCTGTTCTGTTGCCTAATTGCAAACAGTTAATCCTTCTGAAGCATATGCCCTTAATCGCACACACCTTTATCTAGCTGCCCATTTCTATTGTTCCTCGTCGTCACAAACAGTTCATCTGAGTGAACCATATGTTGTATATCGCACACGCCTTCATCTGGCTGCCCGTTTGTTTTGTTCTGCCTCATCGCAAACAGTTCATTGAACTGAACCGTATGTCCTAAAATCTGAATCATGTTTGATGGCTCCACCATCAGAAATGTTTTGCACCTTTTTGACGGTTCATTTACACCACCGTTTGCGATTATTGCATCGCACACAGTTTCGTCGAAGGGTCTCTGATCGTAGTGTCGCGTTAGCAGCATCCTGCAGTAGTGATGTCGTATATCGCACATGCCCTTATGTGGCAGCCCGTTTCTCTTGTTCTGCCTCATCGCAAACATTTATTCTAGATTAACCATTTGCCACGCATCACACACACAACTCTTATCTGAACCGTGTTTGATGTCACCGCCGTCGCAAACGTTTTGCATCTTTTTTGACAGTTTTATGAGAGCATCATTTGTGATTAATGCATCGCACACAGTTTCGTCAAAGGGTCTCTGATCGTAGTGTCACGTTAGTAGCATCCTGCAGTAGTATCATATGCACGTGTGGAATGATAAACGGTTAAATAGAAGGTTCCTAGTCTTTCCTCTGGGATTAGTACAAGTGTTGTTCGTGATCACATTTTCCGGATGATAGGATATCGTTAAGTGTAACGATAGTCCTAAAACAACTAAGACGTTAGAAGAACGGTCATATTGAATTAACCCAATCTTGTATGTTATGAATTGAGTTAATATTGGTTGTAATCAATTGTAATAACACGGAGTGTTAATGTGTGATTTTGCTCCTTAGACCATGAGAGTATCGTGGTCACTTCTTACCGTAAGGTAGGCTTTGCGGTTTCTCAAATGTCACCTGTAACACGGTGATCATAAGGACAACTTACGGGTCCACTAGAAAGTTTGACAAGTGGCCAGATAGCTCAAGAATGGGATTTTCTCCTCGGAAGATGGAGAGACATTCATAGGGCCCTCTCGGTGTGATGCATCAATCGTCGTCTAGCAAAACATAGGTGACTTCGTCACGGGGATGCCGGAGCACAATAACGAGAAAGAAGAACAAAACTGGTGAGGAGGATTTCAATATAATGAGCATAGTGATGACTCAAGAGGATACGGATGCATCCCAGGTTTTGTGAAATATCACAAAGCAAATGGAAGATCACATGATACCCAATGTTTCACTCAAATATCACTCATATGCTCATAGGGATTGATATGGACGTCCACGGTCCCGCTATTGGTCATTGAGCCAAGGGTTTCGGTCATGTCTATGAGTTACTGAAACTACCGGGTCACAAGCTTAAGGCAATCATGATCTGCTAAGTGTTAGTAGGATGTGAGTGAATAGAATATATTTGTGGAATTGTTACATTAATATTCGGAATAGTTCTGAGAGGATCCAGAAGTGTTTCACTGAATATTGGGTAATATTGAGTGTTACTGATATATCATATATAGGTGGAAAATGTTTCCGAAGATGTTTATATATATATATATACATATATATAGGGTCATGCTATTGGTCACCCTGCGTG
>NC_041384.1:383312068-383312742 GCF_002162155.2 Triticum dicoccoides
CAATACACCGTAATTTTACGTTCCATAAGTTTTGTCTTATTTCCGACGCAAAAAGGGACCGTAAGAAAATATATAATTGCTGTAAAAAATATTTTATGTTATATAAAATTACAAACGTAAAAACATAGTCTAAAATACACATAAACTGCAAATTTTCTTGTCTTATGACCTATATTTTTTATTTTCTTATGTCAAATTTTACGTAGTGAATCAATAGGAATGTAATTATTTGAATTCCAAATGTAATTTAATTATGAAATGATCGTAAGATTAACTCGGGTGAAGAATAACTTATTCTGCACACTGGATGATGAATAGTAACACTATATATATATATAGTGGCACTATTCTAATCATGGGATTACAATAACTATTTGGATCACAATGCCCCTATATAGGAGCCGATCCGACATTCCCGAACTCCCGAACCCGATGGAACGGAGAAAAAGACGACCGCTGGTCCCCCACCTCCCGCACTCCGTCCATCCTCACCTCCCGCACTCCGTCCATCCCCAACTCCCACCCACCAACTCCCCGGTGCCCCCACCCACCAGCCCCCGAAACCACCACCGTCGTCGCCTGTAACCTCGCGTGCGCACTCTGCGGGCCGGGATCCGTCTGCCCTAGCATCCATCCATCGCCTCCGCCCGCTGCTCCTCGTCTATCTCCGCGTG
>NC_041384.1:383312950-383317667 GCF_002162155.2 Triticum dicoccoides
CCCTGCCCCACCCGCCCCAACCGGCAAGGCCGCCGTCACCTTGCCACAACCGGCACCGCTGCCGCAGCCCCACGCTAACCTTGCTCATCACCAACGGCCGCACCACATCCCCGATGCCGGAGGATAGCACGCGCCTTCACCTCCTCCATTGACGGACGCCACCGACACCGGCTCTCGTAGGGACTCACTCCCGCGGCATGTCTCTAGGTGCAGCAACATTAGCATTCCTCCTTGCGACTATTTTCTTTTCTGAATTTTTGCTAGTACGGACACCCATAGAGGAAGAGAAGCACCTCTGAATCTGAAGTTCACATGAAACTGAACTTCTACCTCTTTGCTGCAGGAGCAGTCGTCGGAGTCCTTAATCACTTGCACTACTTGCTTTTAGCATCTTATCCATGGAGTCAACGCACTGTGTGGTGTGCAATCTCGTTTTTGGATGGGGCGCTGTCGCGACCACCATCTGCCCTGAGCTCTGCATCCCGTCCGCCGCCATGTCTGCCTTGCGTCCTCACGGCCTCCGCGGCCAGTCCCCCAACACCCTCCGAGTGTGCCCTGAGCAAGGCATATGATGTGTGCTAAATGTGTTTGTTCATGCACTGATGTGTGTGCGTGCTAGCGTTTGTGTGAGCATTGGGTGTGTTGCTTGCGTGTTGTGATGTATGATGTGTAGATTTTTTTTCTGAAGTTCATGTTGTGAACCCAACTAAGTTTGAACACAAATGATCAAATCACTACTGCTTTGAATTTGCTCATGTAGCAGAAATCTCGCTTCCCTGTTGCTGTTATGACCATGTATTGTTTCAAAATGACTTTTTGTCTGAAGTTCAATAGTATCTATTGCTGCAAAAAAGTTGGTTAAGTTTCATGGGCCCTTCGAAAAATGAATGGGAAAAAGGAGTTTTCTTCTCCAAAATGCATCACCGCTTTGAAGTGCTAATTCTTATTGTGTGCTTCTATCGAGGCTTGTGTTTCATGGAGAGAGAGACATGGAAATTGTGGAAATCGTTAATGTGTCCTTTCTGTCTATGTACTCCGGAGACATTTTGTGTGACAAAAAAAGGTGAATGACACATTCTTTTGAGAGATACAAAGTGCTTTGGGATCCAATGTTTTTCTACACAAAATGATGCATCTCTGTCTCACCAATGTAGCTGGCAACACATACTTTGTACAATAAAAACATTAGTTTCATGTGAGAAGTTCAGATATAAAATAAGGACAAGTTCACATATAGTAAAATTAGTGCAAACAAAAAAATGTAGTGAGCCATGTGTTGTTGATATTTTTTTAAACAAAAATTAAAAATAAAATAACAAAGGTGTTTGATGTTGTAACAAAGATATATTTTTTCAAATTCTAAAAAAAACCCAAGAAGGTTAAAATGAAATAACGGAATAGTTCAATTTTTTAACAAGAAAACAAAATTGCCTCGTTTCAAAAAACCTAGGAGCCAAATTTAAATAACGGAGCAGCTCAATGTTATTATAAAACTATAATTTCCATCATTAACAATGAATAAACCAGGAAGTTCAACTTTAAGAAATAAGGCGGTTCAAAAAATATAGAGAAAATGGATTTTAGTCATTTCTAAAAAAACTAGAAGTTCAAATTATAATAACAAGAAGTTCAATATTTATTAGAAAATGAAGATAGTGAAATTAAAAAAATAGTCTAGTTTAATTTTTTAAAACCAAATTTTCCTGTTTCTAAAAGAACCTAGAAGTAAAAAAGGTAGAGAAATTCACTATCTATAAAAAACTCAGATATTTTCACGTAACCGAGAGACGTTCGGTTTCATAACTGCCAGAAGTTCACGTACTACATAGTGTGCATTTGTATGAAAAAAGAATGAAAAAAGCAAAGGCCGAAAGTTTTGTTACTAGAAATTCAAGTGCTCAGTCCGAGAAAAGTTCAAAAATTCCTGTGAGAGAGGTTGAACAAAAATACGTGACAGAATTTCAAGGTGAAAACAGCAGGAAGTTCAACTACTACACGGAATGCGTTTCAGATAGGAATATATGAATAGAAAACAAAAAGCTTAAAATGTTTGTTGCAAGAAGTTCACGTTCAAGATCTCTAGGGCGAGACGTCTGACCTTCAATTACATGTAAAAAACAGGTAAAAAACAACTTTGTTCTTTCATTTTAAAAACTGCTCTCAAGACAAAAAATTGTAATGTCTGTCTACATGAAAAAGATGCTCCTATTCATAAGCTTTTCAACAATATATTATATGCTATATTCCGATGAATGGTTTAAAAGTTTTATGTATACCGTTAAAACATATTTGTACGCATTCAAAAAAAATATTTTGAACCGTTGTGAGTATGAAAAACTGATCAACACGAAGAAGTTGCGTGTTTTCAATAGCTTTTCATCGGTATATCATGTGCTCAATTTCTTAAGTGGTTTGAGAGTTACGGGCAAAAAACAGCACGTCAAAAATAGAGTGAAGTTCAAAGAAACATGCCCGAGAAGTCCAACTACTTCACACAATGCATTTCCATTCATGATGAAGGCAAAAATTATGATCTCGTCATTTTCTAATTTACTCCAAAACGGCAGGAATATCATTTGTGTAAGTTCAAGTCCTCGGTCAGAGAGAGTTAAAAAAATTATTTTGAGAGAGGTTTGTACAAAAGTAATATCATTTGTGTAACACTGACGAATGGATGAGAAAATTAAAAACAAAAATACGTCACAGAAGTTCAACGTGAAAATAGCAGGAAGTTCAACTACTATACTGAATGAATTTCAGATGAAAAACTTCTAAAACTATCACGAGTATGAAAAAATGATCCACACGGGAAAGTTGTGTGTTTACAATAGTTTTCGATCGGTATATCACTTGCTCAATTCCGGTGAGTGGATGGAGAGCTACAAGCCAAAAAACACATGATAACAAAGTTTAGTTCAAGTAGATATTCCGAGAAGTTCAAGTTCTTCACGCGATGCATTTTCGAAGAATGTGTTTCGCGATAAAGGCAGAACACATGATCTCACTGTTTTCAAAATTACTTGAAAACAGCTAGGAATCAGAGAAAACTATCAACATGAAAAAAATTCGCATTTTCCATAGCTTTTCAACGGTATATTATTTACCCCATTCCGATAAAGTTTGTAGAAATTATAGAAAATATATATTTTTAGCCATTTTCAAAATTGACTTAATACCGTAAAGAACTGGGAGAAACAATATATACCAAAATGTTTCGCATTTTTTCAAACTTTCCAATGCCATATTATTTGCTGCATTCAGACTTACGGTTAAAAAATTAACTCAAAAATACGAACTCGGTGGAACTTGTACCGTTTTCTAAATTACTCTTAAACCATTCAAAATTAGAAAAAACTTGGAACATGGAAAAGTAGCGCATTTTCATAATCTTTCCAATGCCATATCATTTGCCTCAATTGGATTAGCCGTTTAGAAATGGCATTAAAAATATGAACTCAGCTGTGCAATTTGCAAAATTTTACAATTTTCCAAATTACTCTTTAACCATAGGAAATTAGAGAAAACTATCAACGTGTGGAAGGAGCGGTTTTGCATCAGCTCTCCAACGCCATATTATTTGCCTCATTTCGATAAATAGTTTAGAAATGCGATCGAAAACACGATTCATGTTTTTTGTATGAAGAAAAAACGATTTTGAAAACTATTCTTAAACCGCTTACATTTTGCCAAAAATTCAACTTGGGTCGTGGCCGTCGTGTGCACAGCTTTCCAACGGTATATTGCAAGTCTCATTTGGACAATGTTGCGGGAAGTTCAACCTTTCACTAAGGGAAGTTCAGGTCAAACAACTCAGACAGTAAAATTGCAACAGACATAAGTTCATCACGTCCCGAGAGCAAAATCTGACAACGAGCGAGATTCCTATTTAAAACGCGCATTTAGTTGCTAAAAACCGTTTACAGCTTACACTTACATCTCATAGAACACAACTGACCAGAATAATTCGCGCGGGGAGACACGGTTGCGAAGATAGCCCGAAGGTTGGGTTCCTATAGGAGTAGGATTTTCTACAAGTGCTTGCCACAGAACTAGTTAAGGGATTCAACGATGCAAAAGTTCTCAAAAATTCTGAAAAAATACTAAACCAACACACCTATAATATAACATGATCTCATGGAGGGGTTAGAAAAATAAGATTGTATGTGCCCTTGACAAAAAAACAAATAGTTCAGTATATATTTATGTCGCAGTGAGGATCATCTTATTACATTAGAGAGATGCTCCCATATTTATTTCATATTTTTTGATAACTTTTAAACCATTAAATGTTTAGCGACCCTTAACTAGTTCTGTGGCAAGCTATGATAGACACAGTTTTACCTATATGTATATATATGTATGTATGTATGTGTGTGTGTGTGTATATATATATATAGTGATACTATTCATCACCCAGGGGGTAGAATAAGTTATTCTTCACCCAAGGTAATTTTATGATCGTTTTATAAATAAATTACATTTGAAATACAAATAGTTACCTTCATATTGATTCAGTATGTAAAATTTGGCCTAGGAAAAGAAATATATAGGTCATAAGACCAGAAAATTCGCATTTTATGCAAATTTTACACTATATTTTGACGTTTGTAATTTTACATGACATAAAATAATTTTTACCGCGAACATATATTTTCTTACATCCCCTTTTTAGTCTGAAATAAGACAAATTTACGAAACATAAAATTACAGTACGTTG
>NC_041384.1:383318427-383325563 GCF_002162155.2 Triticum dicoccoides
TGTAACTTGTTTTGAAATATCTTAGATATAGTATACGAACATATTTAAAATAATAAAATAGTATATATAGCACCACATCCTAATATATGAGACATGTGGGGTAACTACCACCAGGTGATAGGATGAATTTTCCCTATATATATATATATATATATATATATATATATATATATATATATATATATATATATATATATATAAGAATACATCCTACCACCCGGTGGTAGTTATCCCACATATCTTATATACTACCATATGATACTATATATACTACTTTATTATTTTAAATATGTTCATGTATTATATCTAAGATATTTCAAAGAAAGTTACATGAAAAAAATTGCATATGAGCACATAGTTTTTGTTATATTTGTGAAATGCGTACATATTTGTACGTAAAAAGAACATATTCAAAATATGATACATACTACCTACCAATTAGTATATATATCACCTAAACATTTTTATATGGGCAACGCTAGCCATCAGACTACTGATAATTTCATTATATCAGACTAGTCATTGGCCATTGGATTAGAAGCAGGATGCACGACCGATCTAATAGTTTAGGCCCACGCAGAATTAGTTGCTGCCGCTAATTAAGTGCTCTGTAACTGCTCCTGCAACCCACGCTGGGTTTACTCTTTCCATCCCTTTTTCCTCCTAGGAGGTTGCTTCCTTGTTGCATGCTTCGTTAAATCACGTCACAATACGAGATTTTCATGCACCCATGTGATGGATGCATTACATTTTTTAGATGGATGGAAGCATTACTTGTGATAACCAAATACACATTTTTCTTTTACGAAACATATACCTTAAATTCATATATTATAAATCATGTAAATGATGCTTTGATTCGTGATGATAAATCTCGAAAATACTACTTTACTTGATTATTTCTATTCTATAACGTATACAGTATTGTGCTTCCATTGTATTACAATTCTGTTCTGTTGAGAAGAATATTTGCTTCAAATGTGTTTCTGCCGAAAAGAAAATTTGCTTCTACGGAAAATAAGATTTATTTCTCTTTAGCAAAAAATCACATCCAACGTTAACCTACACTTTTTTACAATCATGCAAAATTTTGTTTCCACCCACTGGAATCCAATAGAACATAAAGTTGCATCTGACAAACATAAAAATGCTACTTTTATATGTGATATTGTTTCCAAGGAAATGAAAATTACAATCACAATTCAGAGTGAGCCTGAACCAGTTCAAGCAACGTCTCTCCTAGCTTTTTCTGGCTGTCATCACCCTCTCCCCTATTGTAGCTCCGATGATGTTCAGCAGGGATTTTTTTTCAAAACTATGATATATTTTATAGCATTTTCGGAAACTATAGGACGTAATGCAAAAAAACCAAAACTAGTAGCCCGTCGGCCATCTTCTGGCCGAAGTAGTAGTTTTCGGCCACAGTTAGGCCGAAGTAGGGTTTTCGGCCAACACTTGACCGAAAAGTGGGGCACCTGGCCGAAAAGTTAGTTTTCGGTCAACACTTGGCCGAAGTAGACTTTTTGGTCAAGTCTAGGCCGAAAAGTACTACTTCGGTCTCGTGTAGGCCGAAGTTGCATGGCTCATGCTGAAATGTATTTTCTCGCCACCCGTTTCCCGCCAACCCCTTCCCGCCACTCGTTTCTCGCCAACCCCTTCCCGCCATATGTTCCCGCCACCCGTATCCCGCCAATCCCTTCCCGCCTTATTTTCCCGCCAATCCCTTCCCGCCTTATTTCCCCGCCAACCCTTTCCCGCCATAACGCAGTTATTCTTTCCCGCCATTTTCTCCTCTGTATCTATAAAACCCCCTTCAGCCGAAGGTGGATAAGCATTCCAGTGTAGTGTAGTCGAGATGTCCCATTATCCGTTCGATCGTAGTTTTCACCCTGGGATGAGCAGCACTCTTCTGAGTCTAGTTACCGATTTCAGGATGGACAATAGGATAGTTCCATGGGACGAACTCATCAGTAGTGACACCATAATGAATGAGTTGGCTCACCAATTACGTAGGTCCGGGTGGCCTGAAAGGACCTATGAGGAGGTACGTCAAGAACTTCTTAGGTTGCATGAAAGGTGGAAGAAGGTAGTGGAGCCGAAGAGTGAAACTTTCAGAAGGACTGCAGCAAAGAATACATTTTTATGGACTGAGGAGAGCGAGGACGACGAAGATATCTTCATGTCGCCGCTTCCGGGTTCTGCATCGTCGAAGGGCAAGAGTTCTGCATTGTCCAAAGGCAAGACTTCTGCATCCTCGAAGGGCAAGAGTTCTGCATCCAGCAAGGGCAAGAGTTCTGCATCGACGGAGGGCAAGAGGACCGCATCGTCGAAGGGCAAGAAGGCTGCATCAACGGAGGATGACGATGATGACTTCATGTAGTATGTAAGATGTATTCCAGTTGTACCGTTTCATTCAGATGTATTTGCATTATTAGTTTGTATTGTATTATTGTAGGGCATTATGTTCTATCTGAATTTCATTTTGTAGTATGTAAGATGTATTGCACAAGTTCAACTGGAATAAGAATGCGAATTAATAGTAATATGTCTCTCGCATACATAAAACAATATATGTCTCCTGATCAGATAGAAGGAAGTGCGATAGTAACACATACATGAAGCATGTCTCATACATAAATACTGACACACATATGCGAATAGTCTGAAACTAACATAGATAATGAGTCATACATAGATAGATAAGCATATCACTGCGGGGGACGGCGACGAGTCTGGGTCTTCCTCGGGCGAGGACCGGAAGGCGATAAGCGCTGAGGCGGTGGACGAGGCTCGCGATAACCACGACCATAGTTAACCTCGTCTGTCACGGTCTGTGTCTCCTGCGTCGGTGGTGGTGGAGTGTGAAACACTGTCTGCGAGAAGCCATAAATGTTTGTAGCATGGTCATCATCCTCGCGGTCGCCCTCAAAGTAATCAGCACCACCACTAAGGATGGGTGACTGCTCTGAATGCATGAACGGTTGCGACTGGTTGCCGCCTGCGGTAAAGTAAAACATGTAAAATTGATACAAATGCATGAACGATTACTACTCTGTTGAAAAGAATGTAGTGAGTAGGGTTACCTAGTTCCATCTGTTGATGCCAGTAAGCGCTCCCTAGCTGTGAAGGAGGTGGCTCATGCCAGGAAGAGCTCCCTGGCTGTGAAGGAGGTGGCTCATGCCAGGAAGAGCTCCCTGGCTGTGAAGGAAGAGGTTCTTCACGATGCGCAGAAGGTCGTGGTTGTGAACGATGCACAGAGGGTCGTGGTTCTGAATGTTGTACAGAGGGACGTGGCGGACGATGTGCTGGAGGAGGAAGTGCAACATCCGAAGACCGTCTACACGTAACAGCTGCGTAAATCCCGCGTAGCTTGTCATCAAGACGCCTCAACCATGAGACGCCCTCTCGCGGTGGGATAGTTTCTCCCCTCTGATAGCGCCGCATTAAAGCGGAAACCTCCTCTCGCGCCTGTACTGTCAAGTCACCCTGTAGATGAAGAGTTAACCAATTATATCCTCGTTGTATGATAGACACCACGAATAGACATCCCAGTTTAACAAAAGACTCAACATATAAGAACCAAGGCATTTACCGCGTGGTGTCTGGTTCCCACAACAGAGGCAGTTGGGTACATATCGCTGGTGAGAGGGGCTTCGATCTGATCAGGAGCAGCTGATGGAACCAAGTAGATCCTCGTTGTATGCCGGTAACGCTGCAGATACAACCCGAACATTTCCCAGTTAAAGGCCCGAACCTCACCCCAGATATTTGTCGCAGCGGTAGTCCATTCGTCACTGGAGGCTCTTTCTCTATCCACTCAGAAAAAATCTTTATTGCCCTTCCCTTCTTTCTCTTAGTATTAGGAGGGTCAATTGCTGGCAAGTCACAAAGACCTACTGGCTCCTCTAGCTCCGCGATGAGTGCTGCTAATTTAACTTGATCTTCTTCCATTTTCTTCCTCGCACGGACCTGCTTCTTAGTAAACTCATCTAGTTTTGACCAAATAAATTCGTATTTGCGCTGTTGGCTCTGCTTGCATAATTTTTTGAACAAGTTCATCAACCGCTTGTTCTTGAACTGTGAGAAAAAATTAGCCCCAAGATGGCGCATGCACCACCGGCTCTGCAAGTCCCTCCAAGGTGTTGGTTCGTCATCTGTTGGATTACGAAGTGTCTTCACGGCCTTCAATATACCAGCATGTCTGTCATGAATGACACACACGTTTGGTCGGTCCTTCACGATGGCAATTTTCACTTGGCGGAAGAACCATACCCAGCTGAGAAAGTTCTCACCCTCCACAAATGCCATGGCAAGTGGGATGATTTGATTGTTCCCGTCCACACCAATAGCAGTCAGAATTTGCCCTCTATACTGACCGGTCAGGAATGTACCATCCACAAACATAACAGGAGGACAATGCCGGAAAGCTTCGATGCACATACCAAAAGAGAAAAACACTCGTTTCAACACCTTGAAATCTGGTATACTCAGCAACCTCGTGTGTTGTACATTCACATAAGTGTCGGGATTCCTCTCCTTCAGTATGCCCAGGAGACGGACAACATTATCATATGAGTCGAAGAACGTCCCAAACCTTTCCTCCATAGCCTTCTGCTTAGCCCTCCAAGCCTTCCCATAAGGAATGACATAATTCCATCTGACCTTCACTGTTGTCTGGATGTGTTTTGCTTCCATATCTTTCTTCTCTACTATCTCAGTATACATGAGTTGCGCAATGAGACTTGAAGTCAGGTTCGGATGCTTCACCAACAGGTTCTTCCTCACACAATTATGTGGGACGACAATGGTGACAACCCAGTGGATGTCATACTTCGGCACATGCCCGTGCACCTTCCCAGGACAACTTGTTTCAACACATTTCACGGTATAGTTTGTTGGACTTGATATGTGTGTCCGGAAAACCCTCTGCGTAGACATAGCCCACTTTATCACCGCATACTTCAATTTTTTCTTTGTATCAAACATAGCCCCTATCTGTACTTGGTTCAGATTATACTGCCATGGAGTCTCATGGCCATCGTTGACCGTAAGGCCAGTGGATATGTCCTGCTCCCATGCAGAAGGAATCGGTACCTCCACTTCATCCTCAGAATTTTCAGAATCCAATTCCTCCACCAATCCATCCTCGTCCTCTTGCTCCATCACCCTCTGCATTTCATCCCCTTCCTCATCCCCATCAGCAAAACCAGAACCAGCTAATATTATCGACTGGTGTCGGGACCCCGACTCAATGCCACATCGATCTAGCATGTAACACCCCATATCACTTTGCGGCCTCACGCACGGTATTCCCACGGGTGTCGCCTTACCTTTGCCCGGGACCGTTTGCGTCTTTTGGCACACGTATATGATAGTGTCGCTAGCATCCATATGGTAAGGAGCCCGGGCTGACATGGCTAGCCGTAAACCCAAAGTGGCACAAACTTACAGGGACAGGCATCCATGACCCAACATCGAACGTGTCGGTCATCAGCGAGTGAATCCAGGCTGTAGCACTGGGCTAGCAGGACTCCGGTGAACCGGGCTGTAGCGGGCTAACAGGACTCCGGTATTCATCGCGTGACATTTCCCCGAAGGGACAGACACGGGAACGAAGAAGGACACATGCCGGCCAGCCTAAGTGTTCCGGAGCAGTAGCAAGCTACCATGGCTCAGTGGAAACACTAGGAGACATTTCCCGGTAAGAGAGGCTACTAAGGATAAACAACTAGATAGTCAGATCCCACACATACCAAGCATTTCAACAACATACACACAATATGCTCGATATGTGCAGATACAACATGGAATCACAACATGACTCTACAACTCAAGTAATTATTCAATAGGCTCCGAGGAGCGAGATATTACAAACATGGGTCTCATGACCCAACACTCAGAGAATACAAATCAAAGCACAAGCGGAAGCTATCATGTCTGAGTACAGACGTCTATAAATGAAAAAGGCTGAAAGCCTGACTATCTACCAGATCCTGCCGAGGGCACAAGATCGTAGCTGAGGTAACAAGCTAAACGTCGAAGTCCAAGCGGAACTACTAGTGAGACTGAAGTCTCTCTGCAAAAACATAAAATAGGCAAACGTGAGTATAAATGTACCCAGCAAGACTTACATCAGAACTATCTACATATGCATCATTATCAACAAAGGGGATGGTGGGGTTTAACTGCAGCAAGCCAGCTTTGACTCGGTGGCTATCCTGAACTACGACTGCAAGTAACTCTTTTGAAGTGGCGCACACGAGTCCACATATTCACCATATCAATACACCACTATGGATCCGCTCCCGTCTCCCTACGAGAACGCCATCCATAGCACTCACGCTTATCTTGCGTATTTTAGAGTATCCACTTTCACTTGTCTATGAACTATGCAAGGGGTCCAAGTTTTCATATCCGAGGAATCCGGCTATTCGAATAGATAATGATAACCCTGCAGGGGTGTACTTCTTCACACACGCTCCCGCCACTTACCGCCCTGTACACGTCATGTACCTCGGCAACCTTCAAGCGGAAGCCGGGCGAGGGAGTCGGCCACGACCTGACTAACCGAACAAGTCTCTAGTCCAGGTTTATCGCCTATTCGGGTTCCATCCGCAAGGAGATCCGGCCGGGGTGTCGCTCACGGCCCCAAACGATGTGAGCAGGGTTCCCAAGCCCACCACCCGGGTGCCACTTGGTACACCGTGCCACTGTGCCTAGTCTGTCCCAAGCCCACCTGTACCGGGTGCCACTTGGTAGACTACTAACACTACCTACAAACACCAGAAACTAGTTGCAACTCCTGGACAGAGATCATGTTGATTAATAAGTCGAGAGGGGTCGAGTTACCGGAACCCAATGTGTGGTAGTAACTGGTCATGGATCACAAACACAGAACTCAGTTCCTGAGGACGGCTGCAATGAGACAACCCACCATGTACTCCTACATGGCCTCTCACCGCTACCTTTACCAAATCGTGTTCACACACTTAGTTCACCCAAAGCAGGACATGTTCACACGCCTCTGATTCATCCCCGATGAATCAGACCTGACTCAACTCTAAGCAGTAGCAGGCATGACAAACAAGCATGAATGAGTAGGCACATCAGGGCTCAAACAACTCCTACTCATGCTA
>NC_041384.1:383326081-383372154 GCF_002162155.2 Triticum dicoccoides
TTCTGCTGGGCCACCAGGTGGGTGGGCCTCAGGTAAGCGTCGGGTAAGTTTTCTCTGCTCTGTCTTTTACTTATTGTTTTCTATTTTTTTTCTGCAGCTTTGTGGCTTTATTAAAAATACTAAATCAATCCCAAAAATCATGCAACTGCTCATGACCACTGTTAGAAATATATCCTACAGTAAACATTTCAGTTTGGGATTATTTGAGCATTTAAAATATTTTATAGTATTTAAATGCCCAAATGCAAATAAGTAATGATTTAAATTCAAAGTCCCAAAAATAAATCCTTTTAAAATGTTCATCATTTTTGGTTTGGATCAAAACCCTTGCCAAAAATATTAAACATCTAAGGAGGGCATTTTGGAGCAATGAATGAGATTTTAGGGTTTTTGCCCTTCTTTTATTTAGGGTTTTGAGGCTTCCAATTTCCCTCAGTTCAAATTTCAGAATTTAAACATGATGCACACACGAAGGTAGCCTAGAGCATTACCAGAAGCTAGGGATGTGACAACTCACCCCCACTAAACAAGAATCTCGTCTCGAGATTCAAGCGTAGGGTAGGGTGAAGGGGAAATGCAAACTAGTACAATCTTCACGATCCAGGTTGCACTTCAAATGAACGTTGATTTGAACACCATCTTTGTCTTGTCGTCTTGCTCTGAGAACTCCAGCTAATCATGACAAGAAGAGGAAAGGAAAACTCTGGAAGGATCGGTCTTCTCGAAGGTCGAACAACTCAGGATTAACTCCCGAATGTGACATAGCAACATCTCTCGAGCTGAGAGACGAAGCATACCTCTAGAGGGATGGAGTGGAGCAGGTGACGAGGTTCACTAGGTAGACAACAATTCCAGACTTAAGAATGTGGCGATCGGTTGTCAACGTAGCGAGGAGTTGAATTGCCATGACACCACGACGAAACATCATGGAGAAGGGTAATTCGTAGATTATTATCTTAAGTGGCAAAAAGAATTACCTTTGATATAGAGATCATTGAGACTCTCTATATCAGCCTAAGGCAAATCACAGCAATCGATTGGCGGGGTCGGTAGAATGGCATACTTGGACTTGGATGATGTGGATTACCTTGTTGAAGACAACGTAATAGATGAATTTGCTTATCACCGGAGATGGAAGAGACCCATGGTAGAATGGCACATTGGCGGTGCAAGCTAGGAACAAAATACAAATGCTGGGAATGATTCTGGTAACTGGGGAGGAACCCAACAACAGAGAGTGGATTCACTGTTTGAAAGGATCATAGCATTGCCGAGGAAACTGAGAGCAAACCCAGTTAGTGCCGATGATAACACCTAGCGCTAGTGCGTGCTCTCAAGAACTTGAGCATTTCCATATTCATCAAGGTTTTACCAACATCCCTGTCAAGGATCCTGGCAACACAACATACCACCATGATGAACAACGATGGACGATGCAGATGCATAGGAAGATAACATCAACTCAGATTTCACCCTAGCGAGGCCAAGGAAACAAAATCTGGATGATCGACCGAGAGACATTTAGCACTCCGCTTCTAATGTTCTCCTTAACGTGCTAGTGTAACCCATTCATAGATATGGTTTGCTAACTAGAACATCAAGTAAAGGTCGGACTTCGGGAGCAATAGAATCCATAAGGAACAGTTACGGAGGTAAATCCTACGAAATCCTTATGGGGAGGTGGCCAACTTCCTCAAACAAGATACTACAATGATAGGTCTTCCGGCCGGGTGTGTTGGCCACGACATCCACTTTACCGGTTATCGAGGGACCAATATTATAGTTTTTGGGAAATGTTCCAACCATCATATCTGCCTGAGATTCAGATCTGGTTGGTGTCAGGATATTCCAGACTCATCGAGTCTAGGAAGAAAATGAAAGTTTGCAACACAAATCGACGAGATGACGTTGCGAGATTCTTGGGAAATGAACTACGATAGCAAGCTCCAAAACATGAGCTGGTTCTGCTACACATGTGTGAACACGCTGCCTCAGACAAACATGATCACATGGTAGTCTTACAATAAAACACTACCGAGTTCTGGTTGGGAACCATCAGCGAGGATATCGAAGTTCTTTCATAAGTCCGGATTAGCTCTTATGAAGATACTCCTTCTCCTTGAACAAATCAGTCAGTGGCTTGGTGTGCTAGGATATACATATGGAATGAAGATGATCAGTCTAACAGACCACAGAATTCTTCGCACGTGCATGACCGACTTGGGATGATTCCAAAGGAGCAAAAACAAACTTTCTCGAGTTCACGACGGCAACTTACATCAAAATGCACGTGAATCAAAGGAAGTCACTCCTTTCATCAAACAAGTACTTCATGAGCTAGCATGAAGGAAATGCTTTCAAAAGTTTCCAACACTAGCTTAATGTTTAACAACATCATGGAGGAGATAAGGATGTTGCCAATGGGCTCAACAACAATTCATCTAGGTTTCCTTTTAAAAGGAATTCCATAGTTAAGTGAACACGGTGATAGCATTGGTCAGACCAAAGATGTAATGGTGTATGCTCGAGGGATCAACCACGAATAAGACAACATTACGAGCATCGTTGGTACTGATTTGATTTGACGATAGCCCAAACTCAAATCAAAGGATTGATAAGACAATAGGTCCAACAACTGATCACAAGGACCAATCGATGAAGATATCATCTTTCTTCAGCACACCCTACACAAGAATATCCCTTTGGAACGAACTAAGTCAGGCAAGCTTTTATCTTCCAACCCTCCAAGTTGTTGTCTAGCTTAACCAACTAGCTCAGGGATATCCAACACAGATTCTTGGAGAAGGGTGGTTCACAAGAAACCAACTTGATCACGAGCTCAACACAGCGGTCAGGTGACAACTTGGTAATACTTCCGAGAAGATCTTCGGAAAATCACGAAGCACCGATATGTTACTAGGCTCGAGAACAATCTTGCTTTTTGAGGCAAGACGATATGATCAATAGAGCGAAGATTTGAATAATCCTAACTCATCGATCGAGGAGTGCACCGAGAACAAGGACTAGGTAGCACGATCAGTCTTAGAAGGATGATTCAAAAACCAACACGCTAAGAATGAAATTATTATCCATTAACTACCAAGCAACAAGGTTGCTAGGAGTATTGAATTCACACATCACGATTCACTTGTCGGCATTCCGGTTGCGACAACACGGAACCGAGGGATGAATAATGATGGCGAGAAGTATCACTACATCAAGAATTCACAAGAGCCGGTGCAATCCTCATGAAAATCCTGACATAAAGACGGTAATACTTCAGGGTAGAACAGAATCAAAAGTTGGGCTGGCATTTTGATCTGCGGAGCACAATTGCTTTGACCCAATCCTAGATATGGAAGAGGTACTGGAGTTTGTTTGTCCCAGTCATTCTGCGATAGAATGGCTTGACGGACCACAAGAGTAATAGGCATCGATAAACGAACGCACGCATACTCTTGACTATCAATTGATAGACGAGGGTCAGAATACAACTAAAGGGAACAACTCAAAGGAACATATAATTTTCTGAGTTGTGGATGCATAGATTAGTATGTCGAACCAAGTTCAACATATTTCTTTCGGATAACCCATGCAGAAAGGTAGAACTGGCAGAGTCACGATTTATGAATGGGGAACTCCTCAAGAGCACTCTGGTTGTGATCGTTCAGTTCAACGAGGAACTTCTGCCATAAGTAGTTCATGGTATTTGGAAGAAGAAGATACCACGGACTTCAAGGACTATCGCAAGGTTACTAATAACCTAAGGGAGCTAGCAATTACTATCAACATGAAGTAAGTAGGGTGAATCTCGGGTTCAAGAACCCAGGAACAGAATACCTATTACTAAGTAGCATCACGGAATGCTTTCGAAGATAAAGGCCAGAACCATCACACTGGGACACAAATCATGGCTAAATTACTAGATGATCCCCTAAGACACCTAGGGTCATAATACCAGCTCCAACATATATGTCAAGGCAATAAAGTACCTCAACTCACCGATTAGTGTGGTTAATCTGGCCCAAAGGAACATCGAAACGGGAGGAAGGAATTTGCAAATTGCATCAGATTGTATAGAAACCTGGGATGACTCGGACAGCATAACGGCTGTAAATGCTCAGAAAAGATTTGAGACATTCACAAAATGGTGGCATAACCACTCAGAAGCACAATATCAAGGTTTCGAGATCAACAGTTAACATACAGAGGATAGTAGGAGCTGAACTGAGGCTTGAATCAACAATCTTATAAGTCTACGGATTAGTAACACGTGATCCTGATAGAAAGAAGAGAAATCCTAATTCCTTAACCCCGTAGGAAAGATAAGATGACTCAGATCAGAAGGGCATAAGGTATAAGGAGTAAAAGAGCCTTATGTTCCATCCCACAATCAATTCCCTTATATAACTAAAGAATTTCTAGACTCAACTTCGACCAGTTTGGCTTGGTAATCCTACGGGCAGTCAAGCTCTGATACCAACGCTGTCGGGACCCCGACTCAATGCCACATCGATCTAGCATGTAACACCCCATATCACTTTGCGGCCTCACGCACGGTATTCCCACGGGTGTCGCCTTACCTTTTCCCGGGACCGTTTGCGTCTTTTGGCACACGTATATGATAGTGTCGCTAGCATCCATATGGTAAGGAGCCCGGGCTGACATGGCTAGCCGTAAACCCAAAGTGGCACAAACTTACAGGGACAGTCATCCATGACCCAACATCGAACGTGTCGGTCATCAGCGAGTGAATCCAGGCTGTAGCACTGGGCTAGCAGGACTCCGGTGAACCGGGCTGTAGCGGGCTAACAGGACTCCGGTATTCATCGCGTGACATTTCCCCGAAGGGACAGACACGGGAACGAAGAAGGACACATGCCGGCCAGCCTAAGTGTTCCGGAGCAGTAGCAAGCTACCATGGCTCAGTGGAAACACTAGGAGACATTTCCCGGTAAGAGAGACTACTAAGGATAAACAACTAGATAGTCAGATCCCACACATACCAAGCATTTCAACAACATACACACAATATGCTCGATATGTGCAGATACAACATGGCATCACAACATGACTCTACAACTCAAGTAATTATTCAATAGGCTCCGAGGAGCGAGATATTACAAACATGGGTCTCATGACCCAACACTCAGAGAATACAAATCAAAGCACAAGCGGAAGCTATCATGTCTGAGTACAGACGTCTATAAATGAAAAAGGCTGAAAGCCTGACTATCTACCAGATCCTGCCGAGGGCACAAGATCGTAGCTGAGGTAACAAGCTAAACGTCGAAGTCCAAGCGGAACTACTAGTGAGACTGAAGTCTCTCTGCAAAAACATAAAATAGGCAAACGTGAGTACAAATGTACCCAGCAAGACTTACATCAGAACTATCTACATATGCATCATTATCAACAAAGGGGATGGTGGGGTTTAACTGCAGCAAGCCAGCTTTGACTCGGTGGCTATCCTGAACTACGACTGCAAGTAACTCTTTTGAAGTGGCGCACACGAGTCCACATATTCACCATATCAATACACCACTATGGATCCGCTCCCGTCTCCCTACGAGAACGCCATCCATAGCACTCACGCTTATCTTGCGTATTTTAGAGTATCCACTTTCACTTGTCTATGAACTATGCAAGGGGTCCAAGTTTTCATATCCGAGGAATCCGGCTATTCGAATAGATAATGATAACCCTGCAGGGGTGTACTTCTTCACACACGCTCCCGCCACTTACCGCCCTGTACACGTCATGTACCTCGGCAACCTTCAAGCGGAAGCCGGGCGAGGGAGTCGGCCACGACCTGACTAACCGAACAAGTCTCTAGTCCAGGTTTATCGCCTATTCGGGTTCCATCCGCAAGGAGATCCGGCCGGGGTGTCGCTCACGGCCCCAAACGATGTGAGCAGGGTTCCCAAGCCCACCACCCGGGTGCCACTTGGTACACCGTGCCACTGTGCCTAGTCTGTCCCAAGCCCACCTGTACCGGGTGCCACTTGGTAGACTACTAACACTACCTACAAACACCAGAAACTAGTTGCAACTCCTGGACAGAGATCATGTTGATTAATAAGTCGAGAGGGGTCGAGTTACCGGAACCCAATGTGTGGTAGTAACTGGTCATGGATCACAAACACAGAACTCAGTTCCTGAGGACGGCTGCAATGAGACAACCCACCATGTACTCCTACATGGCCTCTCACCGCTACCTTTACCAAATCGTGTTCACACACTTAGTTCACCCAAAGCAGGACATGTTCACACGCCTCTGATTCATCCCCGATGAATCAGACCTGACTCAACTCTAAGCAGTAGCAGGCATGACAAACAAGCATGAATGAGTAGGCACATCAGGGCTCAAACAACTCCTACTCATGCTACTGGGTTTCATCTATTTACTGTGGCAATGACAGGTCATGCAAAGGATAAAGGGTTCAGCTACCGCAGCAAGTATCAAATATGTCGTTGTTGTCCTAATGCAGTAAAAGAGAGCAGGAGCGAGAGAGTGGGATCTTATCGGAATGAACAAGGGGGTTTTGCTTGCCTGGCACTTCTGAAGATAGCATTGAGTCTTCATCAGTGTCAACGATCACATCATCGGTATCACGTCTATCGAGAGGGGACAAATACCGGCAACACAGAAGGGAACACAATCAATGCAATGCACAATATGATGCATGATCATGACATGGCAAAATGAATGTGTTTTGGGCTAATGCATCTAGCAACAAGTTAAATGGAGTTGGTTTGAACCCTAGGTTCAAATTCAAACTCCACATGTGATTATTTAAATGCCATTTATATGATTTGTGCTAAACAGCAGTTATAAGTTGTTCTAACATGCATGAAAATGGTACAGATGGATTCCTTGAATTTTTTTGATAATTTTTCATATATAAATTATTTAATTTGGAGTTACGGTTGAATTTCTATGATTTATTGAAGTTTTAGCTATTTTCTGGAATTTCCTGATTATTTTTAAATCCAGAAAATACTTATTGCGTCAGCCCCACGTCACAGTGACGTCAGCAAGGTCAACTGGGCGCCCCAGGTCAAACCTGACGTGTGGGGGCCACACGTCAGTGACACAGGAGCTAATCCCGGTCAAACCCAGCGCTAACTGAGGTTTGACCAGGGGTGGGGCCCACAGTCAATGGCCTAGGGGGTTGGTTAGGGCGTCATTAGCGCTAATTAAGCGTGCCACGTCGGCAGTCGCCGGAGTTTCGCCGGCGACGACCCGAAACGCGGCGGAGACGCACCAGGGTGGCTCGGGTTTCGTCTATACTGCACCGTTCGGTGCGCCCTTTGGCTCTACGGGGAGCTGGCGCGATGGCGCGTCGGATGGTCGTGGTCTCCGGGCCTGGGGTGGCCGGAGTCGACGGCGGCGAGCTCGGTTGCGGCCGCCGGAGCTCGGGTGAGACACAGGCGACCACTAGGGGGCACGAGAGGGCGAGCTGCGGCAGGCAACGGGCTCGTGGAGACGTTCTGAGCACGATGGTGCACTCAGGTGGGAGCTCCAGTGGCTCTGGCCACGACGGCGACGAGGCACGGCGGCGGCGAGCTTCGGCCGTGGTGGAAGAAGGAGCTAGGGGACGAAATCAGGTGCGGGGAGTGAGGGGAAGAGAAGAGGAGCTCACGGGGAGTCGGACGAGACGCTAAGTGGGCTCGGGGACGTCCTGTCGGCGGCGAATCGAACGGCGGCGATTGCCGGCCGTGGCGATGAAGATGGCGGTGATGGCGTGGCTACAGGGCACCCGGCGTCGCATGCGTCGTGGTGGAGCTTCATGGGGTCGGGACGAAGCTCAGGGGTGTGGAGAGGGAGCGAGGGGGTGGCTGTGGCCGCGAGGGAGCTCGTCGGTGACGGCGGCTCCGTTCGGTCCAGGCGGGAGAGAGGGAGCAGAGGAGGGAGGGTCGAGGGGGGAGAGTGAGCGAAACGGTCAGCGGGATCGGGACGGCCTGCGGGAGTCGTCCACGCGGCCAGGGGCTCGTCGGCAAGCAGGAGGTGGCCGCGCGGCCGTGCACGTGCGAGCACGCAGCTGCTTCGGGGCGAGGGGAGGAGGACGACGGAGGGCTGCAGTGGTGGGCTGGGCCGGCTTCTGCTGGGCCACCAGGTGGGTGGGCCTCAGGTAAGCGTCGGGTAAGTTTTCTCTGCTCTGTCTTTTACTTATTGTTTTCTATTTTTTTTCTGCAGCTTTGTGGCTTTATTAAAAATACTAAATCAATCCCAAAAATCATGCAACTGCTCATGACCACTGTTAGAAATATATCCTACAGTAAACATTTCAGTTTGGGATTATTTGAGCATTTAAAATATTTTATAGTATTTAAATGCCCAAATGCAAATAAGTAATGATTTAAATTCAAAGTCTCAAAAATAAATCCTTTTAAAATGTTCATCATTTTTGGTTTGGATCAAAACCCTTGCCAAAAATATTAAACATCTAAGGAGGGCATTTTGGAGCAATGAATGAGATTTTAGGGTTTTTGCCCTTCTTTTATTTAGGGTTTTGAGGCTTCCAATTTCCCTCAGTTCAAATTTCAAAATTTAAACATGATGCACACACAAAGCTAGCCTAGAGCATTACCAGAAGCTAGGGATGTGACAACTGGCTACTCTGCCCAGTATCAGGACCACAAACATTGTGTGGCACGTACTCCGACTCTTTCTCGGGTTGGCTAGCATACACATCTTGTGGCTGTGACCCGGATAAAACAATCTCGGTCGCCACTTCACTGTCCTGACCGGTTTCATACCCCCTGTGGAGTTGTACGGCATTCTCCTCCTTCGGCACAGGTTGCACAAGTACATATGGGTGGATTCTTCGGTCTCGGCAGCGTCTTAACAGGGACAACCAATGTTGGCTCCTATCTACCGGCATCAACTCCCACTTGACATTTTTACAAGATTTGGTCCACAATGCGTGAATACTGACGGAACATACTTCAGGATCAAGCCCGAAACTAGTTGTCAACCAGTACTTCAATTGTCTAATGTCCAGTCTGTCCGGGTCTGCTAGTGTCATGACGCCATTTTTAAACTCGCTAAGATCAACTCCCAACTCATTATATCGAATGCTATGATCTATCTATTCTGTGCCTTGGTTGTGTAAATGAGTGCAAATTGGAGGAGATCAGGGAGGAGACCAGAGCTCTACAGAGAAGAACGAGAGGAACGAGAGAAAGAAGAGGCGAGCAGGAAGAGGAAGGCGACGACGGGATTGGCCTTATCCAGACCTTTTCGGTCTAGGCCTGGCCGAAAAGCTTTTCGGCTGCGGGCTGGCCGAAAACGGCCCACTTCGGTCTAGGCCTGGCCGAAGCTACTATTTTTGGCCCAGCCCCAACCGACGAGAACTCTTCGGCCCAACTGAGGTTCATTTCGGCCTACAGCTGGACGAAAAGTCCTTTTCGGCCTAGTTCTGGCCGAAAACTACCACTTCGGCCACCACGAGACCGACAGGGTCATATTTCTGGTATATTCGCAATGGGTACTATAGTTCCCGAATTAGCTATAAAAAGGTGATAGTTTTGAAAAAAAATCTTCAGCAGGTGCTATCGTGAACTACGCTTCAGCTGACGCATACCACCAAACATAGCCTCCACTACGAATACAGATACAGTATGATGTCTGCTGAAAATAGTTGTATGAAGCAAGATATTAGAAATAAGATAGCTTGTTCGTTTAACACGGTACAATTTGCAGGAAGCATTAAATTTTGGGAACTCAATATAATAGATCTTTCTATGAAGCAGAGATCATTGATAATAGATAATAAACTAAGTTTGGCACCAACAAGAGGATGCATCCTTGTGTCGCCAACATACAAACTGAGCCGATTATTGGGTGATGAATGGATTCACCTTTTATTGCGAGACGAAAACAATGATTACAATGTAGAAGCACCCAGGTGAGAAGCACGAAAAAGTGCACAGGGTACATAGACAGTGCCATATGGAAGCATGGAATATTGAAAATAAAATGAGAACAAATAGGGCTCTGTGGAGGCATATTTATGGGAGTAACACACAGTTCGGGAAATAAGAGTAAGTATGAATACATGGGAACTCCAGATAACTCGTCGTGGAATGAAGCATAGAAATTTGATAATGAATAATCAAACAAAGCTTGCAAGCAACATGCAGATGCATCTTCTATGTCGCTGACATTCGAATAGAAAGAATTTTCAATAGATAAATACAAGAATTTTTAATAATGAACCAACTACATTTTTTCATGCTTCTTACCCTGGTGCTTCTACATAGTAAGCATTTTTCTAGACGGTCAAAACAAAATGCTTACAATGTAGAAGCATCAAGGTAAGAAAAAAAGAAAATGCAGTTGGTTCATTATTAGTGATAGGTGGAAGCATAAAAGTTTGGAAATGAAACAAAAAAATGCGGCCAACTGTGGAGGCACTTTTGTGGAAGCTCCATATACAAGAAGCAACAAAAGTTGTTTATTTAACAATTCTCATATACGTACACTGGAAGCACTGAAAATTGAAATTAGGGAACTGACTATGATTGTCTGTTATTACGTGAATTAACTACGATTCTTTGTATACATAATGATCGAATTATCTAAATAATAGGCCCAGGGTCATCCTCCTTTTTGAAACAAAAAATCTAAATAATCCAATAACAAAATTGTTCGGTGAAAAATGACCTAATACATGAACAGAACAATTTAGCGCCCAATGAACGTAAAAGTACTTGGCAGTTGGCAGACAGTACATTGCACAGAAAATTTAATTTGGCAATTACAAATCAATAAAATTGACGGCTATCGACGAAGTGCGGTACCTTCCATCCTGAGATTTGTCCCCTAAAAATTGAGGGCGATCGACGCAGGTTCTACGTCCGGCCGGTGCTACTCGTGCAGCCGATTCAGCCAACTCGAACCTGCCCAAGCGCCAACCACCAAAGAGATGGGGGGCTCGACCCTCTAATGCCGGGATGGCGCACCTGAGATGTGCCCCGAGGGCAGTCCGGGGTTCACGTCGGTGGAGAGGAACCCCGAGGTCGCATCGGTGGAGAGAAAGATGGAGTATGGAGGGGCATGTACCGGATCTGTACGGTGGGGTGGTTGTGTGCTCGAAGACGAGGAGGAAGCAGCCGATGTGTGACGCAATCAGAGTGGTCACAGCGACGCGGTTGACGGCAAGCTCCGGACGACGCAGTTGACGGCAAGCTCGGGGAAGGCGCGTGCGATGCGAGAGGACGAGGGGATTGCGGGAGAGTAATTAGTGGGGTTGGGGCTGATGGGATTCTCCTTTTTTCTTTGGGAGTACGAACCAATTGGTGAAGTTGTTTGTACACCATCAGATCCAATGAAAATCTATGATAGTTAATCAGTCTGGCGATTTGCTTCCCATCATACTACTGATTGGAAGTGTTTCCCTTCTTGTATACTACATACTACACGCACATACTCTCGGTTTCGATAAATACTACATACAACATACAAAACGCAAGTGGTGGTAACTACCACTTCTTGTAGGAAACATTTGTCCTATATAAAATGGTCTAGAAGTATTTAGAAAATTTTATATTTAATTTAGATATCAATGGGCATAAAAAGGCCAAGAGGTGGAGGGAGTTATGGGTCATGAAGGGCCATAAGGAAGTGCCCCCCTTTCCATATGAGGGGGCCAACTTGTCGGGGAACATAGTAATTTCAAAAAAAATTCCTATGCACATGCAAGATCATGGTGATGCATAGCAATGAGAGGGGAGAGTGTTGTCTACATACCCTCGTAGACCGTAAGCGGAAGCGTTATGACAACGCGGTTGATGTAGTCGTACGTCTTCACGATCGACCGATCCTTAGTACCGAACGTACGGCACCTCCGCGTTCAGCACACGTTCATCTCGGTGACGTCCCACGAACTCGCGATCTAGTAGAGCTTCGGGGAATACCTTCGTCAGCACGACGGCATGATGACGGTGTTGATGAAACTACCGACATAGGGCTTCGCCTGAGCACCGCTATGATATGACCGAGGTGGATTATGGTGGAGGGGGCACCGCACACGACTAAGAAATATCAATGATCAACTTGTGTTTTCTAGGGTGCCCCCTGCCCCCGTATATAAAGGAGCAAGGGGGAGGCCAGCCGGCCCTTGCTGGGCGTGCCAGGAGGAGGAGTCCTCCTCCTAGTAGGAGTAGGACTCCCCTTTCCTACTCCTACTAGGAGGGGGAAAGGAAGGAGGAGAGGGAGAAGGAAAGGCCCCCCCCCCTTCCCGAGTCCAATTCGGACCAGAGGGGAGGGGGCGCGCGGCTTGCCCTGGCCGGCCCTCTCTCTCTTCACTAAGGCCCATGTGGCCCATTACTTCTCCCGGGGGGTTCCGGTAACCCTCTGGTACTCCGGTTTTCTCTGAAATCACCCGTAACACTTTCGATATCCGAATATAGTCGTCCAATATATCAACCTTTATGTATCGACCATTTCGAGACTCGTCGTCATGTCCGTGATCGCATCCGGGACTCCGAACTACCTTCGGTACATCAAATCACATAAACTCATAATACCGATCATCACAGAACTTTAAGCGTGTGGACCCTAAGGGTTCGAGAACTATGTAGACATGACCGAGACATGTCTCCGGTCAATAACCAATAGCGGAAACTGGATGCTTATATTGGTTCCTACATATTCTATGAAGATCTTTATCTGTTAAACCGCATAACAACATACGTTGTTCCCTTTGTCATCGGTATGTTACTTGCCCGAGATTCGATCGTCGGTGTCTCAATACCTAGTTCAATCTCATTACCGGCAAGTCTCTTTACTCATTCCATAATACATCATCCCGTAACTAACTCATTAGTCACATTGCTTGCAAGGCTTATAGTGATGTGCATTACCGATAGGGCCTAGAGATACCTCTCTGACAATCGGAGTGACAAATCCTAATCTCGATCTATGACAACTCAACAAGTACCATTGGAGACACCTGTAGAGCACCTTTGCAAGCACCTAGTTACGTTGTGACATTTGGTAGCACACAAAGTGTTCCTTCAGTAATCGGGAGTTGCATAGTCTCATAGTCATAGGAACATGTATAAGTCATGAAGAAAGAAATAGCAGTAAACTAAAATGATCAAGTGCTAAGCTAACGGAATGGGTCAAGTCAATCACATCATTCTCCTAATGATGTGATCCCGTTTATCAAATGACAACTCATTTCTATGGTTAGGAAACATAACCATCTTTGATCAACGAGCTAGTCAAGTAGAGGCATACTAGTGACACTCTGTTTGTCTATGTATTAACACATGTATTATGTTTCCGGTTAATACAATTCTAGCATGAATAATAAACATTTATCATGAAATAAGGAAATAAATAATAAATTTATTATTGCCTCTAGGGCATATTTCCTTCAGTCTCCCACTTGCACTAGAGGCAATAATCTAGATTACACAGTAATGATTCTAACACCTATGGAGCCTTGGTGCTGATCATGTTTTGCTTGTGAGAGAGGCTTAGTAAACGGGTCTGTAACATTCAGATCCGTATGTACCTTGCAAATATCTATGTCTCCCACCTGGACTTGATCACGGATGGAATTGAAGCGTCTATTGATGTGTTTGGTTCTCTTGTGAAATCTGGATTTCTTTGCCAAGGCAATTGCACTAGTATTGTCACAAAAGATTTTCATTAGACCCGATGCACTAGGTATGACACCTAGATCGGATATGAACTCCTTCATACAGACTCCTTCATTTGTTGCTTCCGAAGCAGCTATGTACTCCGCTTCACACGTAGATTCCGCCACGACACTTTGTTTAGAACTGCTCCAACTGAGAGCTCCACCGTTCAATATAAACATGTATCCGGTTTGCGATTTAGAATCGTCCGGATCAGTGTCAAAGCTTTGCATCGACGTAACCATTTACGACGAGCTCTTTGTCACCTCCATAAACGAGAAACATATCCTTAGTCCTTTTCAGGTATTTCAGGATGTTCTTGACCGTTGTCCAGTGATCCACTCCTGGATTACTTTGGTACCTCCCTGCTAAACTAATAGCAAGGCACACATCAGGTCTGGTACACAACAATTCATACATGATAGAGCCTATGGCTAAAGCATAGGGAACACTTTTCATTTTTTCTCTATCTTCTGAAGTGGTCGGGCATTGTGTCTTACTCAACTTCACACCTTGTAACATAGGCAAGAACCGTTTCTTAGCTTGATCCATTTTGAACTTCTTCAAAACTTTATCAAGGTATGTGCTTTGTGAAAGTCCAATTAAGCGTCTTGATCTATCTCTATAGATCTTGATGCCCAATATATAGGCAGCTTCACCGAGGTCTTTCATTGAAAAACTCTTATTCAAATATCCTTTTATGCTATCTAGAAATTCTATATCATTTCCAATCAATAATATGTTACAGAGCTCCCACTCACTTTCTTGTAACTACAGGCTTCTCCAAAAGTCTGTATAAAACCATATGCTTTGATCACACTATCAAAACGTTTATTCCAACTCCGAGAGGCTTGCACCGGTCCATAAATGGATCGCTGGAGGTTGCACACTTTGTTAGCACCCTTTAGATTGATAAAACCTTCAGGTTGCATCATATACAACTCTTCTTCCAGAAATCCATTCAGGAATGCATTCCTCACATCCATTTGCCAAATTTCATAATCATAAAATGCGGCAATTGCTAACATGATTCGGAATTCGGACGGACTTAAGCATCGCTATGGGTGAGAAGGTCTCATCGTAGTCAACTCCTTGAACTTGTCGAAAACCTTTCGCAACAAGTCGAGCTTTGTAGACAGTAACATTACCGTTAGCGTTAGTCTTCTTCTTGAAGATCCATTTATTCTCGATGGCTTGCCGATCATCGGGCAAGTCAACCAAAGTCCAAACTTTGTTCTCATACATGGATCCCATCTCAGATTTCATGGCATCAAGCCATTTTGCGGAATCTAGGCTCATCATCGCTTCCTCAGAGTTCATAGGTTCATCATGGTCAAGTAACATGACCTCCAGAACAGGATTACCGTACCACTCTGGTGCGGATCTTACTCTAGTTGACCTACGATGTTCGGTAGTAACTTGATCTGAAGTTTCATGATCATCATCATTGGCTTCCTCACTAATTGGTGTAGGTGTCACAGGAACCGATTTCTGTGATGGACTACTTTCCAATAAGGGAGCAGGTACAGTTACCTCATCAAGTTCTACTTTCCTCCCACTCACTTCTTTTGAGAGAAACTCCCTCTCTAGAAAGGATCCATTCTTGGCAACAAATGTCTTGCCTTCGGATATGTGATAGAAGGTGTACCCAATAGTCTCCTTTGGGTATCCTATGAAGATACATTTCTCCGATTTGGGTTCGAGCTTATCAGGTTGAAGCTTTTTCACATAAGCATCGCAGCCCCAAACTTTAAGAAACGACAACTTTGGTTTCTTGCCAAACCATAGTTCATAAGGCGTCGTCTCAACAGATTTAGATGGTGCCCTATTTAACGTGAATGTAGCTGTCTCTAAAGCATAACCCCAAAACGATAGCGGTAAATCAGTAAGAGACATCATAGATCGCACCATATCTAGTAAAGTACGATTACAACGTTTGGACACACCATTACACTATGGTGTTCCAGGTGGCGTGAGTTGCGAAACTATTCCGCATTGTTTTAAATGAAGACCAAACTCGTAACTCAAATATTCTCCTCCACGATTAGATCGTAGAAACTTTATTTCCTAGTTACGATGATTTTCCACTTCACTCTGAAATTCTTTGAACTTTTCAAATGTTTCAGACTTATGTTTCATCAAGTCGATATACCCATATCTGCTCAAATCATCCGTGAAGGTGAGAAAATAACGATACCCGCCGCGAGCCTCAACATTCATCGGACCACATACATCAGTATGTATGATTTCCAACAAATCTGTTGCTCGCTCCATAGTTCCGGAGAACGGCGTTTTAGTCATCTTTCCCATGAGGCATGGTTCACAAGTACCAAGTGATTCATAATCAAGTGATTCCAAAAGTCCATCAAAATGGAGTTTCTTCATGCGCTTTACACCAATATGATCTAAACGGCAGTGCCACAAATAAGTTGCAGTATCATTATCAACTCTGCATCTTTTGGCTTCAACATTATGAATATGTGTATCACTACTATCGAGATTCATTAAAAATAGACCACTCTTCAAGGGTGCATGACCATAAAAGATACTACTCATATAAATAGAACAACCATTATTCTCAGATTTAAATGAATAACCGTCTCGCATCAAACAAGATCCAGATATAATGTTCATGCGCAACGCTGCCACCAAATAACAATTATTCAGGTCTAAAACTAATCCCGAAGGTATATGTAGAGGTAGCGTGCCGACGGCGATCACATCGACTTTGGAACCATTTCCCACGCGCATCGTCACCTCGTCCTTAGCCAATCTTCGCTTAATCCGTAGTCCCTGTTTCGAGTTGCAAATATTAGCAATAGCCCAGTATCAAATACCCAGGTGCTACTGCAAGCTTTAGTAAGGTACACATCAATAACATGTATATCACATATACCTTTGTTCACCTTGCCATCCTTCTTATCCGCCAAATACTTGGGGCAGTTCCGCTTCCAGTGACTAGTCCCTTCGTAGTAGAAGCACTCAGCCTCAGGCTTAGGTCCAGACTTGGGTTTCTTCTCTTGATTTCTGCCTCCACATCTTTTAGCATTGCGAAGAGCTCGGAAATCGTCTTATCCATCCCTTGCATATTATAGTTCATCACGAAGCTCTTGTAGCTTGGTGGCAGTGATTGAAGAACTCTGTCAATGACACTATCAATAGGAAGATTAACTCCCAGTTGAGTCAAGTGGTTATGGTACCCAGACATTCTGAGTATATGTTCACTGACAGAATTATTCTCCTCCATCTTGCAGCTATAGAACTTATTGGAGACTTCATATCTCTCAATCCGGGCATTTGCTTGAAATATTAACTTCAACTCCTGGAACATCTCATATGCTCCATGACGTTCAAAACGTCGTTGAAGTCTCGGTTCTAAGCCGTAAAGCATGGCACACTAAACTATCAAGTAGTCACCAGCTTTGCTCTGCCAGACGTTCATAACATCTGGTGTTGCTCCTGCAGCAGGTTTGGCACCCAGCGATGCTTCCAAGACGTAATTCTTCTGTGCAGCAATGAGGATAATCCTCAAGTTGCGGCCATCTATCTACAACAACATAGACAAGCAAAATACTATCAAGTACTAAGTTCATGATAAATTAAAGTTCAATTAATAATATTTAAGAACTCCCACTTAGATAGACATCCCTCTAATCATCTAAGTGATCACGTGATCCATATCAACTAAACCATGTCCGATCATCACGTGAGATGGAGTAGTTTTCAATGGTGAACATCACTATGTTGATCATATCTACTATATGATTCACGCTCGACTTTTCGGTCTCAATGTTCCGAGGCCATATTTGCATATGCTAGGCTCGTCAAGTTTAACCCGATTATTTCTGTGTGTGCAAAACTGGCTTGCACCCGTTGTATATGAACGTAGAGCTTATCACACCTGATCATCACGTGGTGTCTCGGCATGACGAACTTTGGCAATGGTGCATACTCAGGGAGAACACTTGTACCCTGAAATTTAGTGAGAGATCATCATATAATGCTACCGTCAATCAAGCAGAATAAGATGCATAAAGGATAAACATCACATGCAATCAATATAAGTGATATGATATGGCCATCGTCATCTTGTGTCTTTGATCTCCATCTCCAAAGCACCGTCATGATGACCATCGTCACAGGTGCGAAACCTTGATCTCCATCGTAGCATCGTTGTCGTCTCACCAACTATTGCTTCTACGACTATCGCTATCGATTAGTGATAAAGTAAAGCAATTACAGGATGATTGCATTGCATACAATAAAGCAACAACCATATGGCTCCTGCCAGTTGTCGATAGTACAAAATATGATCATCTCATACAATAAAATATAGCATCATGCCTTGACCATATCACATCACAACATGCCCTGCAAAAACAAGTTAGACATCCTCTACTTTGTTGTTGCAAGTTTTACGTGGCTGCTACGGGCTGAGCAAGAACCGTTCTTACCTATGCATCAAAACCACAACAATATTTCGTCAAGTTAGTGTTGTTTTAACCTTCAACAAGGACCGGGCGTAGTCACACTCGGTTCAACTAAAGTTGGAGAAACTGACACCCGCCAGCCACATGTGTGCAAAGCACGTTGGTAGAACCCGTCTCGCGTAAGCGTACACGTAATGTCGGTCCGGGCCGCTTCATCCAACAATACCGCCGAACCAAAGTATGACATGCTGGTAAGCAGTATGACTTGTATCGCCCACAACTCACTTGTGTTCTAATCGTGCATATAACATCTATGCATAAACCTGGCTCGGATGCCACTGTTGGGGAACGTAGTAATTTCAAAAAACATCCTACGCACACGCAAGATCATGGTGATGCATAGCAACGAGAGGGGAGAGTTTTGTCTACATACCCTCGTAGACCGTAAGCGGAAGCGTTATGACAACATGGTTGATTTAGTCGTACATCTTCACGATCGACCGATCCTCAGTACCGAACGTACGGCACCTTCGCGTTCAGCACACGTTCAGCTCGGTGACGTCCCATGAACTCATGATCCAGTAGAGCTTCAGAGAAGAGCTTCGTCAGCACGACGACATGGTGACGGTGTTGATGAACCTACCGACGCAGGGCTTCGCCTAAGCACCGCTACGATATGACCGAGGTGGATTATGGTGGAGGGGGCACCGCACACGGCTAAGAAAGATTAATGATCAACTTGTGTGTTCTAGGGTGCCCCCTGCCCCCGTATATAAAGGGGCAAGGGGGGAGGCCGGCCGGCCCTTGCTGGGCGCGCCAGGAGGAGGAGTCCTCCTCCTAGTAGGAGTAGGACTCCCCTTTCCTACTCCTACTAGGAGGGGGATGTTGGGGAACGTAGTAATTTCAAAAATTTCCTACGCACACGCAAGATCCTGGTGATGCACATCAACAAGAGGGGAGAGTATCGCCTACGTACCCTCGTAGACCGTAAGCAGAAGCGTTATGAGAACGTGGTTGATGTAGTCGAACGTCTTCACGATCCGACTGATCCAAGTACCGAATGCACGGCACCTCCGAGTTCAGCACACGTTCAGCTCGATGACGTCCCACGAACTCCGATCCAGCAGAGCTTCACGAGAGAGTTCCGTCAGCATGACGGCATGATGACGGTGATGATGTTGCTACCGACGCAGGGCTTCGCCTAAGCACCATTACGATATGATCGAGGTGGACTATGGTGGAGGGGGACACCGCACACGGCTAAGGGATCAATGATCAACTTGTGTGTCTATGGGGTGCCCCCTGGCCACGTATATAAAGGAGTGGAGGAGGGGGGAGGGCCGGCCCTCCTATGGCGCGCCCTGGGGAGTCCTACTCCCACTGGGAGTAGGATTCCCCCTTCCATGTAGTAGGAGTAGGAGAGAAGGAAAGGGAAAAGAGAATAGAAGGAAGGAGGGGGCGCCGCCCCTCCCCCTAGTCAAATTCGGACTAGGCCTTGGGGGGCGTGCAGCCTCCTCTCTCTCTTTCCCCTAAAGCTCAATAAGGCCCATATACTCCCCGGCGAATTCCCGTAACTCTCATGTACTCCGAAAAATACCCAAATCAGTCAGTTGTCCAATATATCGATCTTTACGTCTCGACCATTCCGAGACCCCTCGTCATGTCCCCGATCTCATCTGGGACTCCAAACTACCTTAGGTACATCAAAACACATAAACTCATAATACCGATCATCATCGAACGTTAAGCGTGCGGACCCTACGGTTTCGAGAACTATGTAGACATGACCGAGACTCATCTCCGGTCAATAACCAATAGCGGAACCTGGATGCTCATATTGGTTCCTACATATTTTACGAAGATCTTTATCGGTCAAACCACATAACAACATATGTTGTTCCCTTTGTCATCGGTATGTTACTTGCCCGAGATTCGATTGTCGGTATCTCAATACCTAGTTCAATCTCGTTACTTGCAAGTCTCTTTACTCGTTCTGTAATGCATCATCCCACAACTAACTCATTAGTTACATTGGTTGCAAGGCTTATAGTGATGTGCATTACCGAGAGGGCCCAAAGATACCTCTCCGACAATCGGAGTGACAAATCCTAATCTTGATCTATGCCAACTCAACAAGTACCATCGGAGCTGATTACTACTACACAACCTTCTTCTTGTAGACGTTGTTGGGCCTCCAAGTGCAGAGGTTTGTAGGAATTTCCCTCAATTGGATGACCTAAGGTTTATCAATCCGTGGGAGGCGTAGGATGAAGATGGTCTGTCTCAAGCAACCCCGCACCCAAATAACAAAGAGTCTCTTGTGTCCCCAACACACCCAATACAATGGTAAATTGTATAGGTGCACTAGTTCGGCGAAGAGATGGTGATACAAGTGCAATATGGATGGTAGATATAGGTTTTGTAATCTGAAAATATAAAAACAGAAAGGTAACTAATGATAAAAGTGAGCGTAAACGGTATTGCAATGCATTGAAACAAGGCCTAGGGTTCATACTTTCACTAGTGCAAGTTCTCTCAACAATAATAACATAATTGGATCATATAACTATCCCTCAACATGCAACAAAGAGTCACTCCAAAGTCACTAATAGAGGAGAACAAACGAAGAGATTATGGTAGGGTACGAAACCACCTCAAAGTTATCCTTTCTGATCGATCTATTCAAGAGTCCGTAGTAAAATAACATGAAGTTATTCTTTCCGTTCAATCTATCATAGAGTTCGTACTAGAATAATACCTTAAGACACAAATCAACCAAAACCCTAATGCCACCTAGATACTCCAATGTCACCTCAAGTATCCGTGGGTATGATTATACGATATGCATCACACAATCTCAGATTCATCTATTCAAACCAACACAAAGTACTTCAAAGAGTGCCTCAAAGTTTCTACCGCAGAGTCAAGAGGAAAATGTGTGCCAACCCCTATGCATAGGTTCATGGGCGGAACCCGCAAGTTGATCACCAAAACATACATCAAGTGGATCAATAGAATACCCCATTGTCACCACGGGTATCCCACGCAAGACATACATCAAGTGTTCTCAAATCCTTGAAGACTCAATCCGATAAGATAACTTCAAAGGGAAAACTCAATCCATTACAAGAGAGTAGAGGGGGAGAAACATCATAAGATCCAACTATAATAGCAAAGCTCGCCATACATCAAGATCGTATCACCTCAAGAACAACAGAGAGAGAGAGAGAGAGAGAGAGAGAGAGAGAGAGAGATCAAACTGTAACATCCCAAATTTTCAATTTGGAATGTTATACATTAGATCATCATGCATATCGTATTTTCTTGCATTTTTGTCGATCCTAGAAATTTCACGCAACTCAAGGACCTTCGGAGAGAGTTGGAGATTTCGTTATTTTCATATTGGAGAGTTTTCTCGAATTGAAAAGATGATCATTTGATTTATTTATTTCATCTTCAATTATTTTTCCGATATCAAAAATATGAGAGAGGGAATAATATGACTTTCCCAAAATATAGGAAAAATGAAGATTTAATAAATAGATCAAATTTCATTTTCCGGTGTTTGTTTGTTTTTCTTTGGATAGGGAAAAATGCGCGTTTTCGAAAATTGCATTTTAGGTCCGGAGAAAAGTTCATTTTGTTCGGCTCATTTTTAGGAGTCGGGGAAAATTTACTTTAGAATTTTTGGAGTTCGTTTAGTTCTCTTTTTGTTTTTTTTCCTGCGCGCTGAACCAGTTAAAAAAAGGAGCCTCCCCGGCCAGCCGGGCCAAAGGCCCAGCCAGCCGCCGCCCCCAGCCTCCCTGTGCGCTGCGCGCCAGGCGCAGGAGCGCCAGCCGCCGCCTCCTCTTGCCTCTTAGCCGAATCCTTTTAGGATTCTAGGCCGGCCTCTTTCCTTTGTTTCGTTTTCTTTTTCCTATTCCTAGTCTATTTCTTGTCCCCTACCCCAAGTAATCTCTCCCCTCACCTATATAAATACCCCCACACCCCCCTCCAATACATCAAATCAAACCCTCTCCTCACATCAATCCCAAGCCCCACACCACCCCGCGCCTCCCCAAGCCGCGCCCCACCCCGCGCCCCTCACCCGCCGCCGCCGCCCTATAGCGCCGCCGCCACCGCCCTAACACGCCGCCGTCGCCACCGTTCGCCCCGCCTCGCCGGAGGTAGCCCCACGCCTCTCTTTTTCTTCCCCGCGGTTCGGTTCTTTTAAAGGAAACCGTTCCGGTTTTCTTTTCCGGTTTTTCTCTCCGATTCTTCGTTTCGGTTTCTTTTCCGAAACCCTAGATCGGTTTTCCGTTTTCTTCGTTTCGGTTTCTTTTCTGAAACCCTAGATCGGATTCGTTTTCTTTTCCGATTTAGTTGCCTTTGGACCGTTCGCCGGACCGTTTGTCCTAACGAACGCGATCACCGGATTCTTCTAGGTTAATGAACGTCTGTTCGTTTAACCGTTCTTCGTTTTCTTTCTCGTCGGATTTATTCCGCGTCTTTTCCGCGATCGCGATCTCAGATCCGATCTTCGTTCTAGTTTTTCTTTTCGCTCGTTTATCGGAATCAGGTGATTCAAGCGCCTGGACTTTCGTCTCGAAACCTCCGTTCCGTCTAATCAACTTGAACAAGCTTTTGCTACGGTAAAATTTGACCTAGTTTCAACTTGCTAGAACCGAGTTGTTTTCTTCCGCCGTTTGTTTTCCGTTTCTTTGTTCGGTTCATTCTTTCTTTGCAACCGGAGTTCTTAAGTTGAACTATCTGGTTCGTTCTCTCGTTCGAGTTTTACTTGTGCTTTAGATGAGTACTTATTGTGTGGTTACTATTGTTTGCTTACGATAGATTGACCAGAGTGTGACGAGTAGATCTATCAAGAGTTTTGAGTGCGAATCATCTACATTGCAGGCAAGTTCACACTTTGATCATACCTTTTCTACAACCCAGTTTTTCTTGCATTAGATCAATCCTCACACATTGCATGATTAGGATCTAATTAAATTGTGGGATGGGAAGTAGATGAGGTAGTACCTATCACCTGTATTATTATGAAACCTTTGGGATTTACTTCTACGTTTGCTTATTATGCCATGCTATGCTAGTAGACGTGGATTGGGTGAGTGATATCCATGACAGATGTGAGTTGATAATTTTAATGGTTTATCTAAGGTGGAACTTAAACACACATCTGGGTGGATTGAGGCACCTGATGTCTATCAGGACTTGCCTGTTTTTTTGGACCGCCACCCAGGCTCAAAGGGATCATAAGATAATTCATGCTAGAAACTTCCGTGTGCAGCCACATGCTACTATGGGCTCTGGCATAGTTGACTAAGTTGTGCAAACTCTTACGGGGTGGACTAGCAGATGTAGGGGTTGTAGGTGGTACGGTCTACCCCACATGTAAGGTGCTAGCGCTTTTGAAAGACTATGTCTCGGTCATCCGTTTCTCAAACACCTTGTAGTGCGAGAAAACAAACGGAGGCGATCGAGTCATGTGGGGAAAAGTGCGCAAACCTCTGCAGAGTGTACAAACTAATCATGATTAGCCGTGTCCCCAGTTATGGACAACTTGAGTATCTAGTACTTGAATATCATGTGAATCTCAACATGTTACTTCTAATTAATGTTGTTGGGTTTTAATTACTTTTAGTTGGGATTGAGAATGCTGTCAACCATTCTCAATGTTTCACAACCACCATGATAGTTAAATAAATTTATTCCTTTGCAGTAGGAAAAAATTGGCTTTACGCAAAAACCTTATAACCATAGAGCTTTTCCACCAGCCATATATGCATATAGTGATAGCCATTGTTCATCATTTTCTCTATGGTGTGAATTTGCCAGTACATTCAATGTACTGACCCGTTTAGGGCTGCAACGTCTTATGTTGCAGGTTTCTTACGACGAGTAAGTGATACATTAGGGTTACGATTTCTACACTCAACTTTGCCGTTGGTGTTGATGGGAAACCACAACCTTGTTGCTTCCGCTATATGGATTGAGGTAATAGTATTTACGTTACTTTATACATGTGATTTACCTCTGTTATAAATCCTTCGAGTACTGTGTGTGTCAGCATACTGATCCAGGGATGACACCTAAGCACAGAGACTTGATCCATTCGGGTCGGGTCGCTACAAGATGGTATCAGAGCACATGTTGACTGTAGGACGTGACCCTAGAAACTGGCAAGCCCATAGCAAAGATTTTTCTCTACAACTTTCCCTTTCAAAAAGATCTTTTACCTCTCTTCTCTTCTGAGCTTATTCAAAAATTCCCTTTAGTGAGACCATACCCCTTTCCCCTTTTAACCCCATGAAGATTCGACTGATGAGACCACCCCAAGAAGTACAAGATATCGGACAACTAAGACCACTTCGGAATGAAGAGTATTTTCCGTGCATCGGAATAATGGAAACTACAACGGTTGAAGGCCGAAGACAAGTAGAATTGGAAGGCTCTGAAGAATTCCCAGATTTGTATGACCTAGGAAGGCTACCCTTATGGAACTTGGAAGTTGTCAATACCCGAGATCAAGGTGTATCGGAGAAAGACTAAAACAAGGAGCATGAGAATTCGAAGTTTTGAAAACCCTAAGGCAGGAGATATCAACTATGGAATGGTAGCTCATGGAAATGATAAGGGCAGAAACACGGTTATCCATGATGTCATCACCCGCTAATGCTATTGTCCCCGTGCTGAGTTAAGGATGCAAGTCTTCAGAATGGATTTTGATGGAAAAAGGCTGATGGAGCACCTAGCATAAGATGAAGTCTTAGCCCTAGCCGGTATATCACCAGGATCTGGAGTAGTACATCAAGAAGTTAAGATGGAGCTACAAGAAGCCGTATTTTGACAAGGAGCATTTCGTGAAGAACTTAGGTCCAAGTAGCCAAGCTGGAAGAACTACAACCTCGAGATACCGGAGAATTGTCAGGAACTAAAGAGCAGTAGTATCATGGTTCATGCCAATGTTGAAACCCAGAAGTTTGGAATGCCACTCCAGAAATATTAAAGGATGTCACGAGAGACTTCGCGTCACAAGAGTTGATCTGGCAAAAGAACTTGAGAAGACAAGCAGGATCGGAAGAAGCCATTGGAGGCATGAACAAGACTTGAAGAGTTTGGCGACGTTGACCTTAGAAGACCAAACCCCTGTATTATACCTACGTTAGATGGGACGTTTGTGAGCTGTCATTTGTTTGATGTTTTTCGACAGCCACAACAAAAATCTGTCTTTTCAAAACTTTTGTTTGTATTGTGTGCATCTCTCTTGATCTCTCTTATCTCACCCCAAACCCATGGACCCAATAGATGATGAATGGAGATGAGCTTGTATTTTCTGGACCGATGAGTCAATTGGAGACAGACCGATGGATTCAGAACATGGAGGATCACATGGAGAATAACCCTATAGTTGGACATGATATGACCCAGCATGCTCTTCTGTGCTTTGAAAGAGGTGCTGCTACTTGGTGGAGGATGTACGAAACCATGAATGGATGGCAAGGAGTAACCACTTGGAAATAATTTAAGTTGACTTTGCCAAAGTCTCGGCTTGTGTCCCAGAAGTTGAAGTCTTATGGAAAGGATATAAGGAAACCTTGTGCATGCAAGATTTGTGGAGAAATCGGACACACCCATAAAGAACACAAGGATGAATGCCCTAATTGTGAAGGAAGTCACCCAGCTGAAGAATGCCCAACTAGGCAGATCACTTGTTTCTTGTGTGAAGGGACTACCCACTATCCTGCTCAGTGTCACATTTACCCCATGGTACAAAGAAACATCCAGCAGAAGAAAGAAGCAACGAGAGGAGCCCTTATGGAAAGTTTAGAAGAACCTGTGATGAAGGAAGATGTGGAGGACACACCCAAAGAGGAACCAATTAAACCCTACACCAAGTCTTGCTATTCATGTGGAGAAGAAGGACACATCTCCCAGAATTGTATGAATGGGGATCTAGTAGAATTCCCGGCTGAGGAAGTAGAGTATGACCCACAGGAAATAGAAGCCCTGATTGGAATGGAAAAGTCCAGAAAGAGAAGTAGATTGGATTCCAGGAAGGATCTGAGTCATGTCACCTGTTATGGGTGCAAGGAGTCAGGGCACTACCTCAACAAATGCCCAAAAAGGAAACCTCGATACTTGTCAGAAGTAATATGTTTTAGTTGTAATTAAGCAGGGCACTTTGCCAGAGACTATCCGAAGGAGAAGGAGACTTGTGATAAGTAGTTGAGTTTGTACCAGAAGAAATATAGTCGTAGTAGTGAGGACATTTTCCTTTATATTGAGGTGTTGAGTTGAGGCATGTAATGGAAAAACAGGAGATTGTAATAATTTGAGAATCAATAAAGTTAGCAGTGTTGGTACTGATTTGGATTTTATGAGTTACTCTATGAGGAAAGATGTGACCATTTTTGAGGATATGAGAAATATGGTCTATAAAATATTGGAGCATTTTAAGGGTGGTAGCACCCTGTAAGAACCGTTGACCCCTGGAAACGATAAGGATACTCCCCTGAGTGGATTTCGGACAAAATGAATACGAGTTTTGTCTCGATAGGTGTGATACCCCAAGAGTATGTGGGATGAAGTTGGAGACCGTCATTTGTTTGGACCAAATGTGATCAAGGAGTCAAGAAGAGAATGTTAATTTATTCGAGATAGACTGAAGGTAGCTCAGTCCAGGCAGAAGAGTTATGTAGACTCAAAAACTCAAGTAGGTAGTTTATGAAATTAGAGACAGAGCATGTCTTCGCGTGTCCCCTGTGCGAGGAGTTAAATGGATTGGAGTTAAGGGAAAATTTGCCCCGAGATTTGTAGGACCATACCGAGTTTTGGAGCGTATGGGAGAAGTGGCCAACAAGTTGGAGTCACCCGAAGGACTGTCAGGAGTTCAGGATGTGTTTCACGGTTCCCAGTTGAAGAAGTGCCATGCAGAGATGGCCAATATTCTCCTGTAAATACGCTTGACCGCGGAAAGGATAATGATGTTCCACGAAGTGGAATATGGACTCCATAAGTATAAGTTTTATCTCGATATGAGGGATATCCCACGAGGATGAAGAGATGAATTACTATTGGATATAAAGGAGGTATGATGTCGGAAATATGGATCAATGGAAACTCCATGATGAGTCTGAGTAATCATGTCCTAGTTTGGTGCTAATAGAAGGAAGGAAGACAGTACAATTGGATAAATTTAAGAATACTAGGAAGTTGGAACAATGATTAGTTGCCCGATGATAAGTTCAAGGACTACAAGTGATGAGATGGGCCATAACCCACAGGCCCCAGGACCTGCCAAGAAGCAAGCACATACCTGCTGAAGGAAAAACCCTGGAAGTGGATATACCTTTGTCGACAGACGATCTTATAGGAGTTACGCAAAACCTGAGGGTTGGGAAGGAACGATAGATGTTTGTTTGGCTTGCAGAATCAATGGATTAATCCGAACTTGGTTCGTCGACGAGAGAAATTCTGCAATGCTTGTGAGGATGACCGAGTGTTAGAATGCGAGATTCGCTAAACCATATATAAGGTAATGATTTGGGTGCGGGATGGATTGATCACCATACCGACTTACTCTTATTATTCGCCCTGCTATATGGGATGGTAAATCTGAGTGACTTACCTATAGTGGAGAGACGACGATCAAAACCTTGTTTAAGCCTTAGAATGGTATAGGTATTTTTCCCTTGTACAAGGCAGCTTTGCCAACCGTAGGTTATACGGTGAGGATCAACCAAGACCCATTTCCTGCAGGAGAAACCATAAATTGTTGACCACCATGAGATATCGATAGTTGTTTAGTTTTGGCGCTAGACCCGTCAGCTACAAAGACCCAGTCGCGGAATAACCTTACCAAAATAAAAGGATAGAAGAATTGTGGTAAAGGTTATGCCACTACCAAAAGAGTTCAGAGAAGGAATTTTCTCGAGGATCTGAGAAGTACGACACTGTCAAGAATAAGGATGGAGTATATGAGTTTTGATGGAACAGTAACCATGCTTCTAAGGGTGGTAGCACCCCAGACACCGTGTGATGATCGATGGATTTTGAGAAGACCCCCAAACCCTAACCTTTTCTTGCTAGCCTCTCCGAATCTCGAGGACGAGATTCCTTTTAAGGGTGGTAGGTTTGTAACATCCCAAATTTTCAATTTGGAATGTTATACATTAGATCATCATGCATATCGTATTTTCTTGCATTTGGTCGATCCTAGAAATTTCATGCAACTCAAGGACCTTCGGAGAGAGTTGGAGATTTCGTTATTTTCATATTGGAGAGTTTTCTCGAATTGAAAAGAGGATCATTTGATTTATTTATTTCATCTTCAATTATTTTTCCGATATCAAAAATATGAGAGAGGGAATAATATGACTTTCCCAAAATATAGGAAAAATGAAGATTTAATAAATAGATCAAATTTCGTTTTCCGGTGTTTGTTTGTTTTTCTTTGGATAGGCAAAAATGCGCGTTTTCGAAAATTGCATTTTAGGTCCGGAGAAAAGTTCATTTTGTTCGGCTCATTTTTAGGAGTCGGGGAAAATTTACTTTAGAATTTTTGGAGTTCGTTTAGTTCTCTTTTTGTTTTTTGTTTTTTTCCTGCGCACTGAACCAGTTAAAAAAAGGAGCCTCCCCGGCCAGCCGGGCCAAAGGCCCAGCCAGCCGCCGCCCCCAGCCTCCCTGTGCGCTGCGCGCCAGGCGCAGGAGCGCCAGCCGCCGCCGCCTCTTGCCTCTTAGCCGAATCCTTTTAGGATTCTAGGCCGGCCTCTTTCCTTTGTTTCGTTTTCTTTTTCCTATTCCTAGTCTATTTCTTGTCCCCTACCCCAAGTAATCTCTCCCCTCACCTATATAAATACCCCCACACCCCCCTCCAATACATCAAATCAAACCCTCTCCTCACATTAATCCCAAGCCCCACACCACCCCGCGCCTCCCCAAGCCGTGCCCCACCCCGCGCCCCTCACCCGCCGCCGCCGCCCTATAGCGCCGCCGCCACCGCCCTAGCACGCCGCCGTCACCACCGTTCGCCCCGCCTCGCCGGAGGTAGCCCCGCGCCTCTCTTTTTCTTCCCCGCGGTTCGGTTCTTTTAAAGGAAACTGTTCCGGTTTTCTTTTCCGGTTTTTCTCTCCGATTCTTCGTTTCGGTTTCTTTTCCGAAACCCTAGATCGGTTTTCCGTTTTCTTCGTTTCGGTTTCTTTTCCGAAACCCTAGATCGGATTCGTTTTCTTTTCCGATTTAGTTGCCTTTGGACCGTTCGTTGGACCGTTCGTCCTAACGAACGTGATCACTGGATTCTTCTAGGTTAACGAACGTCCGTTCGTTTAACCGTTCTTCGTTTTCTTTCTCGTCGGATTTATTCCGCGTCTTTTCCGCGATCGTGATCTCAGATCCGATCTTCGTTCTAGTTTTTATTTTCGCTCGTTTATCGGAATCAGGTGATTCAAGCGCCTGGAGTTTCGTCTCGAAACCGCCATTCCGTATAATCAACTTGAACAAGCTTTTGCTACGGTAAAATTTGACCTAGTTTCAACTTGCTAGAACCGAGTTGTTTTCTTCCGCCGTTTGTTTTCCGTTTCTTTGTTCGGTTCGTTCTTTCTTTGCAACCAGAGTTCTTAAGTTGAACTATCTGGTTCGTTCTCTCGTTCAAGTTTTATGTGTGCTTTAGATGAGTACTTATTGTGTGGTTACTATTGTTTGCTTACGATAGATTGACCGGAGTGTGACGAGTAGATCTATCAAGAGTTTTGAGTGCGAATCATCTACATTGCAGGCAAGTTCACACTTTGATCATACCTTTTCTACAACCCAGTTTTTCTTGCATTAGATCAATCCTCACACATTGCATGATTAGGATCTAATTAAATTGTGGGATGGGAAGTAGATGAGGTAGTACCTATCACCTGTATTATTATGAAACCTTTGGGAGTTACTTCTACGTTTGCTTATTATGCCATGCTATGCTAGTAGACGTGGATTGGGTGAGTGATATCCATGACAGATGTGAGTTGATAATTTTAATGGTTTATCTAAGGTGGCAACTTAAACACACATCTGGGTGGATTGAGGCACCTGATGTCTATCAGGACTTGCCTGTTTTTTTTGGACCGCCAGCCAGGCTCAAAGGGATCATAAGATAATTCATGCTAGAAACTTCCGTGTGCAGCCACATGCTACTATGGGCTCTGGCATAATTGACTAAGTTGTGCGAACTCTTATGGGGTGGACTAGCAGATGTAGGGGTTGTAGGTGGTACGGTCTACCCCACATGTAAGGTGCTAGCGCTTCTGAAAGACTATGTCTCGGTCATCCGTTTCTCAAACACCTTGTAGTGCGAGAAAACAAACGGAGGCGATCGAGTCATGTGGGGAAAAGTGCGCAAACCTCTGCAGAGTGTACAAACTAATCATGATTAGCCGTGTCCCCGGTTATGGACAACTTGAGTATCTAGTACTTGAATATCATGTGAATCTCAACATGTTACTTCTAATTAATGTTGTTGGGTTTTAATTACTTTTAATTGGGATTGAGAATGCTGTCAACCATTCTCAATGTTTCACAACCACCATGATAGTTAAATAAATTTATTCCTTTGCAGTAGGGAAAAATTGGCTTTACGCAAAAACCTTATAACCATAGAGCTTTTCCACCAGCCATATATGCATATAGTGATAGCCATTGTTCATCATTTTCTCTATGGTGTGAATTTGCCAGTACATTCAATGTACTGACCCGTTTAGGGCTGCAACGTCTTATGTTGCAGGTTTCTTACGACGAGTAAGTGATACGTTAGGGTTACGATTTCTACACTCAACTTTGCCGTTGGTGTTGATGGGAAACCACAACCTTGTTGCTTCCGCTATATGGATTGAGGTAATAGTATTTACGTTACTTTATACATGTGATTTACCTCTGTTATAAATCCTTCGAGTACTGTGTGTGTCAGCATACTGATCCAGGGATGACACCTAAGCACAGAGACTTGATCCATTCGGGTCGGGTCGCTACACAAACATATAGCGACTGGTACATACCCTCAGCCCCGAGGGTGAACTACTCCCTCCTCGTCATGGAGAGCACCAGGATGATGAAGATGGCCACCGGTGAGGGTCCCCCCTCCGGCAGGGTGCCGGAACAAGGTCCCGATTGGTTTTCGGTGGCTACGGAGGCTTCTGGAGGTGGAACTCCCAATCTATTCTGCTCCTCGAAGTTTTTAGGGTATATGGACATATATAGGCGAAAGAAGTATGGTGGATCTCCGGGCTGTCCACGAGGCAGGGGGCACGCCCCCCACCCTCATGGGCAGCCGGGACTCTTCCGGTCCATCTCCGATACTCCGTGGGCTTCTTCTGGTCCAAAAATAAGTTCCGTGAAGTTTCAGGTCAATTGGACTCCGTTTGATTTTACTTTTCTGTGATACTCTAAAACAAGGAAAAAACAGAAATTGGCACTGGGCTCTAGGTTAATAGGTTAGTCCCAAAAATCATATAAAATAGCATATAAATGCATATAAAACATCCAAGGTTGATAATATAATAGCATGGAACAATCAAAAATTATAGATACGTTGGAGACGTATCAGAGGCACCGGTAGAGCACCTTTATAATCACTAGTTACATTGTGATGTTTGGTAGCACACAAAGTGTTCCTCCGGTATTCGGGAGTTGCATAATCTCATAATCATGGGAACATGTATAAGTCATGAAGAAAGCAATAGCAACAACCTAAACGATCATCGTGCTAAGCTAACGGATGGGTCAAGTCAATCACATCATTCCCTAATGATGTGATCCTGTTAATCGAATGACAACTCATGTCTATGGCTAGGAAACTTAACCATCTTTGATTCAATGAGCTAGTCAAGTAGAGGCATACTAGTGACACTTTGTTTGTCTATGTATTCACACATGTACTAAGTTTCCTGTTAATACAATTCTAGCATGAATAATAAACATTTATCATGATATAAGGAAATATAAATAACAACTTTATTATTGCCTCTAGGGCATATTTCCTTCAGGGGAAAGGAAGGAGGAGAGGGAGAAGGAAAGGGCCCCCCCTTCCCTATTCCAATTCGGACCAGAGGGAAGGGGGCGCGTGGCCTGCCCTGGCCGGCCCTCTCTCTCTCCACTAAGGCCCATGTGTCCCATTACTTCTCCTGGGGGGTTCTGGTAACCCTCCGGTACTCCGGTTTTCTCTGAAATCACCCGGAACACTTCCGGTATCTGAATATAGTCGTCCAATATATCAATCTTTATGTCTCGACCATTTCGTGACTCATCGTCATGTCCAAGATCACATTCGGGACTCTGAACTACCTTCGGTACATCAAATCACATAAACTCATAATACCGGTCGTCACAGAACTTTAAGCGTGCGGACCCTACGGGTTCGAGAACTATGTAGACATGACCGAGACATGTCTCTTGTCAATAACCAATAGCGGAACCTAGATGCTCATATTGGTTCCTACATATTCTACGAATATTTTTATCGGTCAAACTGCATGACAACATATGTTGTTCCCTTTGTCATCGGTATGTTACTTCCCCGAGATTCGATCGTCGGTATCTCAATACCTAGTTCAATCTCGTACCAACAAGTCTCTTTACTTGTTCCGTAATGCATCATCCCGTAACTAACTCATTAGTCACATTGCTTGCAAGGCTTATAGTGATGTGCATTACCGAGAGGGCCCAGAGATACCTCTTTGACAATCGGAGTGACAAATCCTAATCTCGATCTATGCTAACTCAACAAGTAGCATTGGAGACACCTGTAGAGCACCCTTATAATCACCCAGTTACGTTGTGATGTTTGGTAGCACACAAAGTGTTCCTCCGGTAATCGGGAGTTGCGTAATCTCATAGTCATAGGAACATGTATAAGTCATGAAGAAAGCAATAGCAGTAAACTAAAATGATCAAGTGCTAAGCTAACAGAATGGGTCAAGTCAATCACATTATTCTCCTAATGATGTGATCCCATTTATCAAATGACAACTCATGTATATGGTTAGGAAACATAACCATCTTTGATCAACGAGCTAGTCAAGTAGAGGCATACTAGTGACACTCTGTTTGTCTATGTATTCACACATGTATTATGTTTCCGGATAATACAATTCTAACATGAATAATAAACATTTATCATGAAATAAGGAAATAAACAATAACTTTATTATTGCCACTAGGGCATATTTCCTTCACAACTTGGACTTGGGGAGGAGTCCTACTCCTCCCCCATGGCTGGTGCCCCAAGCAGGGGCATTCCCTCCTTGGTGGATGCCCCTCCTCCTCCTCTAACCTATATATACTAGGTTTTTTTCTTTATTGGACACACAAGTTTTGGAACCTCTTCTTGTTCTTCTAGTTCTAGTTCTAGTTGGTCCTAGTTAACTAATTAGAGCTATTCTAATCCGCATGTCCTCATAATTAGAAGCCTTGTGTGGTTCTAATATCCTCCCTCTAATTCTCTGGCGGCGATTAGCTTTGGGTGGCGAAGTGTTGCCGAGCTATGAAGGCTACACGCTTGCAACCAAGTAGAGAGGTCGTGCTTTCAGTGTTGTATTTGAGGGACTGATCATGGGTGGTTCAAGGGATCGTTCATCCACAGTTTGAGTGAGTCCAAGTATGATCTAAACAGACACATTCTTCTTCTATTGCAACTCGGTGACGGTAACGATCGTGATCCCTGTCGTGTGTATAGGTCTGAAAATAGTATATAGGGCATGAATTAGAGGGCAGAATCTAGCTACAGTTCAGTTATTACACTCGGATTTATGAGTTCAGGCCCCTCGCAGAGGAGGTAATAGCCCTACGTCTCGGTGCTCAAGAGCTTGATTGACTGGAGTGTGTAGTTTACAAGAGATTGCAAACCCTTGTTAGGGAGCTGGGGTGGCTTATATAGAGTGTGCTTGAGCCCTGATGAATGTCGCCATAACCAAGGGGTAAAAGGAGGTTTTAAGGGAGACATTTACTGGTAACGTCTGTATTAATTACACTTGATGAGGATGGACACATGTCTTGACCGTTGTGGTCTTGGGGAGGCTCCTAGTATTCTCTATTCGAGTGGAGTCAGGTACTTCGAGTGAGATGATCCGGTCGAGTGGGTTGTTAGACTCCGAGTGGTTGCTATCTTCCGAGTGATACTCAGGTTGCAGTACTTATAAATAGTTACTTCACTCAGGGGCCAAGTACGGAGTGCACGGTGTCCTTGGGTAGGGTCTGTAGGTCCGGCCTATGACCCTATCCCTAGTACATGTCCTTGTCATTAGCCCCTGAATGTGCCGAGGTTAAGCGAAGCGAGACAAGACAAACTTCCGAGTGAGTTGAACGCTACAGGGGCACTTATGAACTTTCCAGGGTCGTTCATCGATTGTATCCTCGCAAGTTGCCTCGACTAATTTTGGACTATGCAATGTTGGAGTGAAATGAGATATTTGCGTATTGGGTGTCAGGCAGGACCCGAGCGTTTTGGAAGGATTTCAAAAGGCGAGCAATCGGATTGTCGGATCCCAGATTTCACGGGATTTCAAATCAGAGATGTACGCGTGCAAACGGTTGCGACGCGGTGAGTGGGGAAAGTGGGGCGTGACTCCTCAATTTTCATCCCTCTTTTTTCCATGTATTGCATAATTTCTGCCAGAGGAATTTGAGGGAGATCAACGGGCCTAGGAGCCAATGGCATGGATCTGTGGACGGAGAGGCTGATGGTATAAAAGGCTAATGCGGTCTAGAAGGAGATAGAACCAGATCCTCTTTTCCCCATCCCCTCTGGTCTTCCCACCTTCACCTCCGCCTCCACTCTGTGTGAACCCTCTCGGCACCGACGAGCTCTGCAGATATGGTGAAGGATAAGACGGCGAAGCTAGAGCGCGCGAAGAAGGAGAAGAAGGTGTCGAGTTCTAGGGTCGCGCCTCCGCGTGGCTGGATCCAAGGCGACTGGCTCCTGCTGATGACCATGGAGGAAGACATCGGTGGGCCTGTCATCGATGGGATGGTGAAACACAGGACCTGGAGGCTACCGGAGGAGGGGAGATCGAGCCTGCGTCGCGCCCTAGGGAGCGCATGCTCCTCATCACCCATGTGGAGAGAGGTTTCTCCATGCTATCTCATCCTTTCCTCTGCGGCTTTTTGAACCTTTTTAGTGCTCAACTCTATTATCTCCCCCCAAATGCTACAGCGTACCTTGTTGTGTTCATTTCCATATGTGAGAACTTTTAGGCTGCCAGCTGTACTAGGGATTGTTCAAGCATATCTTCATGTGTCGTTCTCAGTTGGTTAAGAAGGCCGACCTGGAGGGGGAGAGGACCCATGTGACCCAGCTGTGCGGCGGCTTATGTATCCAGATGAGGGGTAGGAGTGTGTTCCCCACCATGACCTTTCATGAGTCTTTTAGGCATTGGCAGTCAACCTGGTTTTACTGTAATGATATCCCCTTTGTCGGTTCGTCGAGTGGTCTTCCTCCTTACACTTCTGAGAGGGTTAGCACTCCTCCATCGCTGACGGTGGACAAGGAAGAAAAGACTATGGTGGGAATCATTGTGGTTGATGTAGTCAAACTGATTCAGGGTGGAGTCATGGGTCTGGATCTGCTGGAGGTCTTCCTCGGTCGGCGAATGCAACCGCTGCAGGAGCAGACTCATCCCATGTGGTGGTACACCCGGCCAAATGACCCCACCCGAGTGCACCCTGAGGACGTCGATGAAGAGACCGCAGAGCAGTGGTTCAGGTGCATCACTGGAGCCCGCGACAACCCTCTGGGGTTGAGACAGATCCCGCCCTTCGACGACTCGCACCAGCCAACAAAGGTGTGACACGTATTTTTGAGTGAATTATTTTTGCTCTGATCATCCGAATGAATTGACCGAATTGACTAGTTTTGATCTTTGCGCTTGGAAGGTGTTTTCAAAGATGATTTAGCCCATGCCAAATGGAGGGAAACTCGCTGGGAATGTGGAGAGTGACCACGGAAGCGTCGAGGACATCTACACTGAGGACAACAACGATGGCAGCGACGACTCGGAAGGGAGCGACAAGGACGAGTCTTCCCCATCTGCACGGGCGCGTACTGAACACCGCTCTAAGTAGACCCAGGATCCGAGTGCTTGCCAAAGCAAGACCGCAGCCTCGAGCACTAGGAACCTGAAGCGCACTCGGACGTCGACGCCCGAGCCAACTACGAAGACCGCCAAGCAGCTCAAGATCACCCCGCCTAAACCTCGGAAGGCTCTGCCCAAGATCAAGGTCGTCGTGCTTTTCACCTCGATGTGAGTGTCATACTTCTCTCTTCTACCACTGTGAACTTTCTGCCTTTGCTGACTGAATGAAATTGTGTACCAAGGTTGCCAGCTCGACAACGTCGCCCATGCAGATCGACAAGGACCGCGCTGATGCAGATATGGTAGATGCAACTACTTCCCGGAAAGGTATAGATGTTTTCCTCTCTGCTCAGTTTCATCATTCGATTGGACTATTAACTGAACTGAAAACGTCAAGTGGATGCAGCGCCTGTGGATATCATTCACATCACGGACAACAATGAAGAACCGCCACAAAAGATGCCAAAAGAAGGGGAGCAAAACTCCGGCTGCTGCATGTGCCACTTCTCAGAAAGCGCCGCCAAGCAAAGCGCCTCGCGACCCTTCTCGGGCTCGCGCCGATCCCGTTGTGACTACGTCGACTGCTCTGCCTGTGGCGTCGACTCCTGCAGCTCTAGTGTTGGCTCCTCCTCTCAACATATTCAATCTGCATCATGTGCCAGAGGACCAAACTGGAGCCAACAAAGAAGTGATGATCCAGGCCAAGCTGATGTCCTCGCATCTGAAGGAGGTGTGCAACACTAGCATGGTGGCGTATGACGCTAGTGTAGCTCTCCAAGCGAATGTCCGAGTAAGTGCCATCGTAAGTTGATCTTTGATTGATTTTTACTGCTTTTGGTATACCCAGTGAGGGTGTCTGTCCTATGGGGGCACGCTGAGTGCACCCACAACATGTAGTCCTCGAGACTGTCGTTCAATGTTAGTAATCAGCGGGAGTCTTAGAACTTGCTGTGTTTCTGAATTTCCTCTTCCTTTATTTTTGTGTGTGTTGGTCATCACTCGGATTAGGCAGACTATTATGAGTGGATACCATTATAGTAGGGGGACGCTGAGTGCACCCTCTAGGTGTAGCCCTAGAGACTACCATCGATTACTTGCAATCGGCGGGAGTTTGATAGAATCATACAAGCAAGTCTCCTCTTTTTTAGCTCTTCAATATGAGTCACTCTCCAGTGGGGGCACGCTGAGTGCGCCATTGGGTGTAGTCCCCGAGAATACTGTCGACTGCGGGCAGTCGGCAGAAGTCTGATAGAACTGGTATCTTCTCGGCTGGTCGAGTGGTTTGCGCTTGTGACTCGTTTCTGAGGACATATCAGGATCTGTTACTGATTGAGCTTGTTCTTCCCTGACTCAGAGGTCAGAGGGTACCTTAGGATTTGGTATTGGTCAAGCTTGTTCCTCCCTGACTCAGAGGTCCGGTGGTACCTCAGGATTTGGTATTGGTCAAGCTTGTTCCTCCCTGACTCGGAGGTCAGGTGGTACCTCAGGATTTGGTACTAGTCAAGCTTGTTCCTCCCCGACTCGGAGGTCAGGTGGTACCTCAGGATTTGGTACTGGTCAAGCTTATTCCTCCCTAACTTGGAGGTTAGGTGGTACTTTAGGATTGGGTACTGGTCAAGCTTGTTCCAGGAGTGTTGGTCTAACTTGTTCCTTCCAGGAGTTTTGATCTTCATACACTCGATGTATTCTTATCGTCTATTGACTCATGTCTTCTTCCTTTGCATCAGAAAACTTGTGAGCTCAGGGCCCAGTATGCATCACTGGAGAAGGAGACGAACCAACTCTGAGTGGATCTATCAGTGGAGAGGAGGAACACGGCCCATGCACATGCATAAGTAAAGACCATGGGCGGTATGTTTCGGCAATCGAGTGTCCTGCTTTCACTTTTCCCTTTCTTTGAACTGAGTGACTTCACTCGACAAGATGTGTGTAGTGAAAATCATCGACTCCAAGTGCGTCTCAGGATTTCTATTTATTTAGAAACTATGAAGCAGGAACTTGTTGACAAGGACAATGAACTGGCAGGAGCGCAGAAGGTGGCGAAGGAGAAGACCAAGGTCATTGAAGAAAAGATAGCCTCAGTTGTGAAACTTGAGGAAGAGAACAAGGCACTGAGGGTAGCCACTGAGGAGGAGAAGGTGGAGATTGTTGAGCTCAAGAAGCGACAAGCCGAATGGGATGACAAGCTCAAGACCCAGGCGAATGCCTTCGAGCAAGATAAGAAAACTCTGGGCGAGAAGATCACCGAGCTTACTCGGAAGACAGACTCTCTAGAGAAATACATAGAAGACTTCATGCAGGAGATGCATACTAAGCTTGTAGGTACATCCAAGTGAACCTTACTTTCGGGTGAACTCTCTCTTATCTCTGAGTGAATTCTAGACATACTGATTAGGGTCTTGTTTCCATTTGCAGAATACTATCATGACTTCGAGCTGGAAACTGCTAGGATTGAGAGGGACTTGAACCCTACTAGGTCACTCGTCAGGGACAAGACATCTTTGGGCATCCCGAGGCTCGAAGCTCGCCCCGATGATGCTCTGGGTACATCATCTGCCTGTGAAGCGTGATGGGGAGGATCGATAAGGACTTGTGCCCGGAAGATACTCTCTAGAATAACCTTGAGACGATGATGGTTTGTCTTAACAAAATCATGTGCCGAGTGCAAGCATGCAAGAAGTCTGCCACTCGTTTGGAGTCGACGTGGCAATCTCCCTTGTCCGAGTCCATTGCAAAGAGACCAATGAGGAAAAACTGAAGTCTCTCCAAGTCGCCAACATAAAGAAACTCAAGTTTGAGGACTTCATGGAGACGTTCATCGAGGCGGACACTCCGATTGCAGATGGTATTGACTTGGACACCTTTGTGGAGCCGGCCAGCCCCTGTGATGCGTGAGAAAAACATTAAGCTTTCCCATTTGCCTTGGTATGTCAAGTGAACTTGTATACGGTAAACTCTTTCGGGCTCTAGGCATGAGTACTCGCACTTGCTTTTGAACTTCTGGAGCTATCTGAATGCTTTCCTTTGAGTTTTTTGAATGTCTGAAACTTTAGGCGAAAACTGGTTCACAACTAAGCTTCCGAGTGAGAATAGCACTTGTCACTCGGAGTCGTTTTTTAACTTAGGCGGAAGCTAGTTCGCAGCTAAGCCTCCGAGTGAGAGGAACGCTCGTCATATGGAGTAATTTTTAAACTTAGGCGAAAGTTGGTTCGCAGCTAAGCCCCCAAGTGAGAGGAACGCTCGTCACTTGGAGTAGTTTTTAACTTAGGCAAAAGTTATTCGCACCTAAGACCCGAGTGAGAGGAACGCTCGTCACTCCACTACAAAAAAATACACTTCCTTGATGATACGTGTTTGTCACAGTAGGTCACGTTTTCTGTCATGCATGTACATCCATGACAATTTTATGACAGAATCAAGATAGTCATACATGTGCTGTCATAGAAGTGTTCTATGACATTACCAAAATTATCATCATGGAAGTGTCCACTTACATGACAATAAATGGCACGCCATGGAAGTGCTTTCGTCAAGGGTGACCGGCATGTGGCATCCACCGTAACGGGTCGCCGTTAAGCTATCGGGTTCGGTTTTGGATCCGATAAACCGCTAACAGGTTAGCCCAGACCAATTAGGATTTTCCACGTGTAAAATTCTCATTGGCCGGAGGAAACACATGTTGGCTCACCGTTGGGACAGATGTCATCCATTCATTAGACAGGAGGCACCTATGATACGTCGACACATGGCATGGCCCAACAGAGTCCCATTCCGGTGAAAAGGCTGGCCCGTTTGACTTGGTCAAAAGGTAACGGGCCGGCCCACAGAAAGCCTATTAACGACATGTTCGTATATAGCCCATTTACAGCCCGCTAACTCACGGCCCGTTATAGCCTATCGGAATTAAGCCCAATAGCTTCATCTGGACCGTCCAATATGATTCTAGACCATTGTAACTTCCGGCTCATGTATGGCCCATGATGTCTTTTGGCCCATACGAGGCCATTTGTAACTCTTGGCCCATTAACGGCTCATGGTGAATCTGGCCCGCAATGAACAGTGTACCGCTTTATACCCATTAACGGTCCATTATTCCATTGGGCCGTTTCCAACCCGTGTTATATTTCAACCCTCTTAGGGACCATTTATTCTTGGGCTCATTTCCAGCATTCGGTTACTTATGGCTCGTTACTGGCCTTTTCTGCTTGTGGGCCAAATTCAGCCCATGGTTACAATCGGCCCGCTTGTGGCTCGTTAATCCGTTGGGCCATTTTCATAGCGTCATCAAATACGGCCGATTGACGACGGCCCGTTATTGTCATCCCATGAACGGACGATTCCAAATCTAGCCCATTTACGGCCCATAATGTGGTCTGTTATTGGCCCATGGGATCGATCATACGGCTCGTAGAAGGCCCATTGATGCTATGGCCCGTAGAAGGCCCATTGTTTCTACGGCCTGTAGGAGGCCCATGGTAACTATAGTAAATATGTTGCCCATGGTTATTGTGTCCTAGTTTTAAAAAATAGGTTATTGCGGCCACTAGCAAACCACGAAAAAAGAACTGCACTAACTACAAGCAAACAAATAAACAAGACAATAAGGAAATAAATAAGAAAGCAACTTACGCTAGGCTATCACGGCTATTACACATATTACATCCACTGGGCATCAAAGTTTGCCACCAGTGCAAATATAGGGAACAAAGCAGTATATCATATACACTGGTTGTCAAAGTTGGCGACTAGTGCAAATAAACGCCGCAACAAAACAAGTCCAGAACTGAAACCACTTCAGAAGAGCACAAGAAATAATATCCTGGGTACCCGTAATGCTAGAAAGATGCTTAACAAGCTTATTAACTTTCTCTTGTTTGGCGCTTAAATCCTCCAGCACTTGTTGTTGCACCAGAAAGTATGCATCTGAATTCTGCAGGGACTTCCTCAGTCCTTCGGCTTCCCGTCGCATAACATCTGATCGATGTCTTTCAACTTGAAGCTGAGACTCAAGAAGCTGAACTGATTCAGGCAGCGAGTTCGAAGAGCTGGTGCCAGCAGTATTAGCCAGTAACTCGAACACTACATCAAACAGGACTTTGGGGTTGTCTCAGTGTCTTCAATAAAGTTTTTATTAGCTTTCTTGGAGACCAATAGGGATGTCTCACTATCTTGAACCTTATCTGCATTACTTCCTTTACCATTGCATAACGGGGTACTCTTCTCCAATATTTTATCCGCGTTCTAAAAGAGAAACAAACAAACACATCATAGGTTTACCATGTTGTATATGAAACTCATTTTGGTAAACCAGTTCAGTAGTAAGGTGGACAGGATAACAACATGAAACAAACATATATCTATGTAGTATGGTCACTGTGTCATCTATATCATTCTAGTTTATGTTGCCAAATCAAGGTAGAGACAGTTCGAATCATATCTATTTAAGACAAGGCAACATAGACAGAATATAAGTGTGGCAAACTACACAGCAATAACAACACTTGTAATGTGCATGGCATGATAACATAACTGTTTATTCAATTGAAACTGAAATCAACATAGAGCAAGTTACAACAGCAAACATGTTAAAGAAACAGGTTTAAAACATACATGTTGCGCCATTGGAGTTTCAATTGCATCCTTCAAATTTGAAATTAGTTGGTATGAGTAAATACAGTGATGCAAGAGCAAGGTAGTATGAACCATAGCTACGGAACCTGACTTGAGAACAATTCTTTTTCTGCTTTAAGCGTTGACTTGGGGTTCGAAGTGGTGGTCCTTGTGCTTTGGGCACTGCAGTTGCCTTACTAACTGCTCGTGTTTGGGTGCTCTATGATGGAGACTGTGCTATGTCAATTGGAACTGGGTTACTATTTGCTGGGGTTGGGGTTAGAAGGGGTGTAGCTGGTTCTCTGTCCAACTAGGTAGGTGTATAATCTGCGTGAGTCTGGGTTATGTGTGGTGGGGCTGGTTCTTGGGCAAGTACAACCATGGTTCTATCTGCATCGACAGGTAGCATGATCTTTTCTGAAGAACGTGTTTTTACTCCCACAGATACTGCCATCACCCCCTCCAATTGAAATGGCTGAGAAACAAGAAAAGTAATTGAATGTACAGACATTGTAAGATAGACAGGTGGAATGGATAGTAGGGAAGAAAACAGGGCATGAAATAATTCACATTTATGTTGTCTAACCAAACAGAATAGCAGGACATAATTTCACATATATGATGGCTAATTAAACATGATAGCATGACACAATTTCACATGTATGATGGCTAACTAAACAGGATAGAATGACATACTTCAAAATATGATGACTATGTAAACAAGATGACATGATATAACTATACGATGTGTCTATTAAAGTTGTTGGCATGCCATAAATCACAAACATGCCGTCGATGGAAACATGATGGCATGATATAATTCACGGATAGAATGACATAACTCAAAATATGATGACTATGTAAACAGGATGAGATGATATAACTATATTATGTCTTTAGAAAATGGGCTGGCATGCCATAATTCAGATACATGCTGTCTATGTAAACATTATGGCATGATATAATTCAAATATATGATTTATATACTAAGCAAGTGAGCAGAGGGCAATCACATATATGATGTGTCAACTAAGGAGATGGCATTCAATATTGTGTATATGATGTAAAAACTAAGCATTGCAATACAACATATGCGTGATATGAGTAATATAACCCTGCCAAGTTTGAGCATACTACACCTCAGGGGGATAATAGGACTGGTCATCTGCCTCTGAATCCTCCTCTAAAGAGCTATCTATAACCAGCAAGATATCTGCTTCAGCAGGTAGCATTGTCTGCTCTGAAGACCTTGTTTTCACTCCAGATTTCTCCATCACCAATTCAAATGGCTGATGCACAGGAAGAGCAGATGAATATACAAACATTATCGACAAATGCAACGAGAAATAAAAAAAAGGAAGGCATGATATAATTCACATATATGATGCTTGGCTAAATAGCATGGCATTGCATAATTCACATATATATAATGCCTTGCAACAAGATAACATTGCATAATTCACATATATAATGTCTTGCAACAAGATGGCATTGCATAATTCACATATATGGTAATTAGACAATAAACAGGTGGCATTCACACAAAGCATGTCTAAACTAAGCAAATGACATAGCAATGCAAGATACCATATGCACGGTACGAGCAACATAACCCTGCCAAGTTAGAGCATGCACCTCGGTGGGAAATAGGACTGGTCATCTGTCTCTGAATCCTCCTCTGAGCAGCTATCCATAACCAGCAAGACATGCGCTTCGTCAGATAGCATTGTCTACTCTGAAGACCTTGTTTCCACTCCAGATTTTTCCATGAGCATGCTGAATGGCTGATGCACAGGAAGAGTAATTGAGTGTACTAAAATTGTTGACAAATTTAACATGTAATAAAAAAATGATGGCATGATATAATTCACATATAATATGACTGGCTAACTAGGGTGGCATTGCAAAATTCACATATATGATGCCTGGCTTAACAAGATGGCATTGCATGATTCACATATACGATAAAGAAACTAAATAGATGGCATTCACACAAAGCATGTCTAAACTAAGCAGATGACATATTTGATGTATAAAGTAAGCAATGCAAGGCACCATATGCATGATATTACCGACATCAGCATGCCAAGTTAGAGAGAAGACCTCAGGGGATAAATAGGTGTGGTCTTCTCCTTAAGAATCCCCCTCAGAACAGTTATCTTCCTCTTGATTACAATCCGAAATGGGTGGAGGGGGGCTGCCTTTGCACCCACCATGGAGTGACATCTGCATGAAATTTTATTGGCACGCAAGGCTTGTCTCTTTTGCTCTACATGTTCAGTTCCATTGTGTACAATAACTGACATGCGTAGGAATAAAACATAGTGAGATTATGTATGGAGTGCATGCACAAATCAAGAGTGATGGTAGCAAACTATGGATAGACACAAAACCAATGATAGCAGGAAGATAATAGCTTTAGTTAAAAATACAGATAATGGCTCCTTTAATGTTTGTTTGCACCCAACGTGAAAATCATAGTAGACACCCGAGATTAACCAGATGGTAGATAGATAGTACTGATTGCTGCCCCAATATGTACCCCACAACCATTTAAAACTCAAGTTTTAGCATTAGTTTGGACCTGACTCAGAGTCTAATAGGTGAACATGACGATAAAGTAGCATGTCATCATATTAGGCGATGCATAACATAAGCACACACGGAAGAGTGCGACCTCTCTTGCGGACCCATGTAGTCCTCAAGGTCATCTGCTCAGTTGATGATGGTAATGCAGTTGTCGTGGCTGCCGGCGGCGGGGAAGAAGATCCGAGGCGGCGAAAGACAGTTTGGAGAGCGGATCCTTGCTATGGTGAACCCTTCCGTTGTTAGAGCAGCTGAGCTGGGGTGGAACACAGCGTAGCAGGAGCAAGACAAACCACACAAGGTTTTCTTTGACACATATCTGTAACAGAAGTAACTGTGTAAGGACTTGTTTGAATTTGAGGATTCTAACAATTCAGGGATAGGAAATAGACAGGAATAGGATAGGAATGCATGTGCAAAATAGAGAATTTAAAAACAAAGGATTTATGCCAATCTGGGTGTTTGGTTCACAAGAATTGGAAGATCACAGGATGCAAAGAAGCATGGTGAGATTAAGTCAAACCACAAGAAAATGTACGGTTATAATGTTATTATGCTACTATCTCTTAGTCTTGTGCTTCATGAATAGGAATTTGAAAAGGAGGACAAGTGGAAATTAAAATTCCTACGGTTTTTATTTCAAGGAGACACTAAAGGAACAAATCCTACAGTTTTCCTTTGCTCAATTCCTTTGAACCAAATGCATGAATAGTAGTACCATAGGAAAATTTCCAATTCCTATGTTTTTCCTTCACTTTTCCTTTCAAGCACTGGCGATTCTAGTAGGCATGCTTGAGCAAGGAAAAGCCTACACTCAAAAAATGTTTTTGTGCTACTTCTACTACTTTGGACCCAGGCCACTGCCCTACTAGCTCAACTCCCAGGCCCATCGACAAATGCATAGCTCAAACACGTAGAGATAAATAATGATGGCATTCAAGAGAGTCCATCACGGATAGCTAAGTTGCCTGGTACCTCACTGCTCGTCATATAGTAGGATAGAATAATCGTATTTCATGTTACTACGTGTGCTCAGTGGACAATATATATAACATGTAGAGTAAAAAAAGAGATGCAACAAGTGTACAACCTCTTTGGCGAAGCCATGTCGATCTCAGCGTGATTGGGTTGGTCGGTGAGGATGCTCCGACTGACTTGGCTGTCGGAGGAGGGGAAGAAGATCTTAGGCATCTGGAGATGGAGCCCCGGGTACTGCTTCGCTATGATGGAGGGTTTCGTCGTTGGAGCAGCTCCGGTGAGTTGTACAATGCCGAGGCTGAAGCAAGACAAGAGAGACAATGTTAACCTAAGTGGAATTCTAATAGCATCTCCAATAGATGACGTAAAATACATAACCACAAAGTGCTAGATGTAAAATACATCAGCCGCTCATCTCTGAACTTAACTGTCGAAACTGAATTTAACTGCCGAAACTGAACTTAACTGCCGAAACTGAATTTTGCTGTCGAAACTGAACACACTAGTAGCAGAAAAGCAGTAGCAGCAGTGCGTGCGAGAGCCGGGGCAGCTGGTCGTGTAGCAGTTCATCTTCAACCTCCATCCCCCCTGAGCCGCCAGCCACCACTGGCCAAACCGCCGCCTCCCGCCGCCAGCAGCCGGCGGTGCGCTGCCTCTCCCGCCCCGAAACCACTCCCCACTGCCGGTCCGCCGCTGCCCCGGGCATCCC
>NC_041384.1:383372632-383423373 GCF_002162155.2 Triticum dicoccoides
CGACTGACCCAAAAGTTGATTCAGTCGGCTGAAGTGTAGCAAAATCGAAGGAGCATCGCAAGCAAGGGCAAGAGCAGACTAGGCAGGGGATTGAGAGCAAGAGCAGAGCAGCAGCGCGAGCGAGAGCTAAAGCAGCAGCAGCTCCTACTGATGTGGACGTCGCCGCCAAGGGAGTGACGTCGTGGAGGAAGTGGCCGGTGACGCCGCCGTGGATGGAGCCGCTCCATGTCGACTCGGGACCGAGCACCGGCAGCACCATGAGATCGAATCAAGAAGAAAATGCGGCGATTAGTGTACAACCTCTTTGGTGGCGCCGATTAGGCCTCAGCTTCATCCAAGGAAACGATGATGATGTTGCTCTTCTGGTGGTGCAGGTGAAGATGGTGGTGTGGGAATGGAGGTGGCACGAAAGACGAGGGGAACGTCGGGGAAGCTCCTTGGAGGTGGAGGACGGGGTGGCTAAACCGGCGGGACGACGAGATCGATGACGGATCCTCATCCGGTACGGTCGATGAGGGACGTTGAGGTGTTGTTGTGGATGACGTTTTCGCGGGTTGGTGGAGGCTTCGCGGGTTTTCGCGGCCTCGATATACGAACGGGTGGGCGGATGGGATGGGAGTGGGGAACCATGGCTTAGGGACGCGCTTGTCCGAAATGTGGGGTAAGTTACAAAAGTACCCCCACCGATTTGAGCTAGGCGGTTCTTTCGGTTCAGGGGTATCACGAGCATTTCGCGTGTCGAGGTTTCGCGGGAGGTGGGAGTTTTCGCGTGCGTTGTAATTTTGGGATAGCAAGGCGTGGGTTGAGATGAAGGGAATTTTCGGAGCACAATGAGACAAAGATATATCTTCAATATTTCGGGGTAACAAGGCGCGGGTTGAAGAGGTGGGAGTTCTGCGGCACGATAGACTGATATGCTAGCTTGAAATTTCGGCATAACAAGGCGCCGCTTGAAATTTCGGGAGAACAAGATTAACGTGTACCAAAAAAACACAATTCACACCTTATCACTAGAGAGGGCCATGTCCCGTTTTACTATATTACTAGAAATGCATTCAAATACGTGTAGAGTACCAAAACAATTTGCAATTCCCTCAACAATAAAAAAACAATGTGTGTTGTCTAGCATATGGACTAAATTTGACTACATTTTCCCTGTTTGAATGGGATTGTACTCAGGTTAGTTATACAACCATCTAAATATTATCTTCACAGCACATGACATGAATATAGGAGAAGTAAATTCCTATATAAATACGAACTACATGTACATATGATCTCAAATTCAAATATATGTATCCATTTTATGTTGAATTCAAATCACAGTACATGTATGATCTAGCTAGATGTTCGGAATCTAAACCATGTATGATACTACGTACAATGTGTTTAACACGCACAACACACACAAACACCATTTACACTAGTAAGGTACACGTGCATTGCACGCATAAGATTTGGCAACCAAATTATGAATAAATACCACATTATAGCATGTAAGCTTTGAGTCATGTATGCATGATGTAGATGTTTGTTTAATTCTTATAGTTCATTTCATTCAAAATCAACTATTTTTTATAAGAAAGCTAATCTATTTTAAGATTCATGGAATTGTGCATTGTAAAGCATAAAGTAAAAACAAATAATGTAGAAAAACATTTGGGAAATTATGATACGGAAGATTCTAGACCAAAGAAGAAGCACTTGTGTTTTGAGGTTTGTGCATTATGCTTAAGTTCAACCATGGAGTCTTCTAGATTGTACATGTGGCAAAATCTGGTGGAATGTAGATGATATCCAACGGCCGGTAGTGCTCAAATTTTCCATCTCTGCACCATCGGATTGGCTTCATCCAACGACCATCTTTCAAAGTTAAAGTTATCTGCACACTATATAAAAAATATATAATATAATATATAGGGGTATATATATAGATATGTGATGCGAAAGCCACCCATCATCTCCAATTAGAATAGTGTGTCCATGCATGGATGCAATGTGGACAAACAATGTCTTCCCTCGGTATCTCAAATTCAAATCAGTCTGACCTTGTTCAATGTGTATACAATACAACATGCTCGTTTCCAAACCACACCGCGCATATCTCAGTTATAATCATGCATGCATGGGTTTCAAACATCATGATCTCTTATTCAAATATTTGAATTCAACTTTAGATTGATTATGACCTCAGCTAGTATTTTACACCCACACAATCATCTTCTCTTCATAATTGTACCACTAACTTTCTCTCGTGCATGCATGCACACACACTACTAGTCGGCATTATCCATCGCACACATGCAATCTTTTTCTTCAGGTCGGTCTCCCATGCATGCACACACACACCTCCCCCTCTCCATCATATCAGGCATTCTTTATCTCTCACGTGCATGCGCAATGATCGATGTTCCTCTATATGTGTGTGTGTATATAGCTAGGTCTTTCTCAGTTTTCCACACAAACCGATCAATCTATAGATCTAGTGAGGTCTCACCCTCTTTCCCACATCCACATCGATCAATCTATACCTCTCTATATAGGATTATATAGCCTGTACACCGACATTAATTATATATCCAATGTCCCCTCTCATCATCCATGCCTTCCACTTCATCTCTCAAACGCGCGCATAGTGGCAAAGACAGGGCCAGCAAGGGCCCTGCCCCCCCTAACATCACTATATATCGAGGCTAATATGAATGTGATCATTAGACAATTGCTGGTAAAATGGTTTAAGTTGATGAATTGGCCCTCCTCATAAAGGATTAGCAATGCTTGGCCCCCTACCTCATTTATTTTTCATGGCTCCGCCACTGCACGCGGCAGCGCATGTTCTCACCCCCTCTCTTTAAATATCGATCTCGCACTTGTGCACTCCTTCATAGTCTCCCTCCACTTGGCCCTTCGCACCATCTTCTAGCCCCCCATCGGATTTTGCCACATGTACAATCTAGCAGACTCCATGGTTGAACTTAAGCATAAAGCACAAACCTCAAAAGACAAGTGCTTCTCCTTTGTTCTAGAATCTTCCGTATCATAACTGCCCAAACTTTTTTTCTAGTTGAATTTCCATTATTTGTTTTTACTTTATGCTTTACAATGCACAATTCCATGAATCATAAAATATATTAAGGGCTTCTTTGATTCAAAGGATTCTCAAAGGAATTTTGCAGGATTCTAATCCTTAGAAAATTTTCCTATCTTGGTTGTTTGATTCGTAGGATTGTAAACCATAGGAATTTTTCCATAGGATTCATTTCCACTAGATTTCATAGGAAACATCCCGTCCACTCAAACCTCTTTGAAAGGATCCTGTTTTTTATGCACAATCAAACACTCGTACAATCCTGTAGAATTCAAGAGGACATTCCACTCTAATCCCATGTTTTTCCTATTCCCGCGTTTTGGAAATCCTACGAATCAAAGAGGCCCTAGCCTTTTTATAAAAACTAATTGACTTTGAATGAGATGAACTATAAGAATTAAAAGAATGTCTACATCAGGAATATATGACTCAAAGCTTACATGCTATAGTGTGGTGTTTATTCATAATTTGGTTGCCAAATACGATGCATGCAATGCACGTGTACCTTACTAGTACTTATGTGCAAAACACGTAAATTAGAATTCCAATGGCACGCTACACAATGTCGCTCTTATAGTTCATGAAGCCATGTGGCACATGTGGAGGCATTGTCGCGACCTCCTTGTGTGGATCGGTCATAGTGACGTGCTGCTGGTTCCAGAAGAATGTACTCGTCCTCTATGAGGCACACTGGCGGTACATGCATGAAGCAAAGATGTGCACGCATGCCACGCACGCACTCATTCCCTCGCACGCACACGCGGGTACACGGGGGGATGCATTTTTGTATGAAGATCCACCCCATGTGATAATTTGACGTGTGTAAAGTCCTTCACTTCATTGATGGTCAATTAATACAGCGCGTGCAAATTGAGTGGACGTGAGGGAGGAAGAAAGACATTACTACTCTACTGCGTGCATGCGAGTAGTTAAATCATGGGTTGCTACTTCCATTGGTCTCCTTCATATTTTGTGCCAATTTTTTACCATATTTTAAGTAACATAATATTTATGCATGTCATAAATAGTGGAACAAAAAAAGGGGGCTAATAAACCAGGACACAGGCAGCATGATCAATTTTTGCCAAGGCTACTGTTGGTGGCCTTTGTATTCAAATATGGATGGAGTGGAGTAGTACTATCTTTATATTAGCCTCGTAGGGCTCTCCCAGCGCCTAGGCTCGCGTCCCCGCCTCACCCATCGGATCCTGCCATGGAGGATCCCGCCATGGATAATCCCTTAGATCCCAGGATCCCGCCGGCTGCCCTCTCGCTGCGGCCCGCAGCACTGCCGCCTTTGAGCAAAACCCACATGTGTTTTAGAGGGGATCCATTGATCTGGAATCACAGATCGGTGGCGCCGGAGGACATGCTAGGGATGCGTTTCAGGTGGTGGGCAGCAAGGGCAAATCAGATCGAGGAAGCATCGCATCGATTGGAGAGAAGTTCCAAGGAGTTACGCCTGGCGCAGCACAAGGCAAAGGTGCAAGTCGATCTCAGGGGAGAGATGTTGAGGGATGTCAGCATCTGGTAGCGTCACGTTGATTTTGAGCTAGGGCTAGTGGCAGAGGTCATATTCACGGAGTCGACTACGAAGGAAAGAACGCGCATGCTTGCGCAATGGCATGAGCAGCCGGTGCAACTGTTCAAATGGGCGGTAGGAGAAGCCAAATCCCAGGACCAGTTGCGGCGGCGCCACTGGGCATGCATCGTAGGCGAGGTGAGCTGCCCTCCTTCCCCATCAGCGATGCAGTGACCTAGTCGGTTGCTGCAGTGAACTTGCAACGCCATGTCGGTTTGCAACCTTGACAATCACTCCATCTATATGTATTGTATTCCTATGAAAATACTTGTTCGTTTGGGAAAATATGGTAATTGATTTATCACTAGTTTTAGAATGCTTGGTCGTGACAATCAACCGAAGCCACAACCAGAAATCTCCACCGCGTAATACTTTACGGTCGGTCGCACCAACAGACGATCGGTCAGACCCGCGTCTCACCGAAGGGACACAAATCGGCTTGGTCTGACATGTACGACCAATTGTATCACTGACTTGTGCGACCGCATTTGAGCAGTGTAGTACTCCCTCTATCTCAGTTTACAAGTCTTGCATGTGTACCTAGGTCGTTAATTTGACCAACTTAATAAGAGGCATACATTACGAAAAATATATCATTACAAACTTCAAATATTCTATTTTTTAATGATATATTTTTCATGTTAAACAGTTTATTTTATATAAGTTACATTGATGACCTAGATACACGTGCAAGTCTTGTAAACTGAGATGGAGGGAGTACTTGAAATTTATGTTCCACTAAACTCATCGGGAGCCGTTTCGGGCCTTGAAACCAAAACCATCAATTAATCTTTACCTTGTTCCCATCACATTCCAAAGTACTAGTGCTACAATTAAGTGCAAGCCTGCTCACACCTACTAGTACGTACCAAACCTCAACGTGTTTCCACTATGCATGTTTTAGTACTAGTGCTAGTACTTAGGTTATAAAAAGGAGAACTACGTAACCGACAATTACTCTACCTTCCTCCTCATAAGTCCTTCTTCTTCATCTGTCCTTGCCATCGCCGGTGCGAAGAGCTCTAGATCGAGCACTAGTCGTAACAAGGGAGCAGCAACCAAGGCTGTGGAAAAAAATAGGGCTCGCCACCTTGCAGAGACCTCGAAAGACCTCTCACGGGAAGGCGATGGCTCCCAGGAGCGACCTAGCCGCGGAGGTGAACATGACGGCATGCCCGATCAGCTCAATAAGCACCTCAATAAGCAGAAGCAGTTCATCCACGACTTGGTGGAGCTGCTGAAGGAGAGCCTCAACGACATGCCTGCTGAGCTCAATGAGCAGGGGGAGTTGACCGCCAGCTTGATGATGCTGCTGAACAAGAGCATTGCCTTGGAGAAGAAGGGGACCGGCGAAATCCTGCAACTTTAGGAGGACAAGGTGAAGCTCTACCATGAGCTCGACCTGCTGAAGGAGGAGAACGCCGGCTAGAAGAAGCTGCGTGAGAATAGTAGTTCCTCAATGAAGATGCTACAGGCCCTCGTCATGGAACAGAAGGAGGAGTTGGCAAAGCTCCACATCGAGCACCCGGCTCCTGTCAAGGTACGTAATGTGGTCATGGAACAGATGATGAAGGCTCGCATCAAGAAATCCCGCGTCATGGACAGAATGAAGAAGATGGCAGAGGAGACGCACAAGGAGATGGAGGTCGTGCAGGTGATGAAGAAGCAGTTACGACTCCGCGGCCAGCAACCCTTCATGTAGTAGAGAGCAGTGCCCCAGACTTCTATGTGCGTCTTCCTTATTTTTGGGGGGTGATAATCTTCCTTCCTCTGTTACTCCTGTGTTTCTTCTTTTGCTTCAGATGTTTCGCCACACGTGTCACGTTCTCTGCGAGGCATGAATAGAACAATGATAACAATGAGATGACTAGCAAATTAGATCATTTTTATCGCCATATGGCACTAGGCTGTCGTGTTTCGTGCTCCTCCATCGTACTCAGTGGAAAGCTTGAGTATACCGCATGGTTCTTTGCTCCTCCTCGGGTCACCGGCACATTTATATGAGCAGTCAAATCACAAGGCCCCGCCTTCCAGCTGTAATGAGCCATAAAATCACAAAGGCCCTCACCTCTCTTAAAACCGACCAAGCTAGACTGCCACGCCCTCTAGCCTTTTAGAAAATGTATACTTTTGTACAGTAGTAGTATCGATGGATTGCGCCATGGAGCAAAACTAACAAGATGAAATTAAAGAAAAAAGGTGGTACACATAGAGAGCGCTCGTCGCCAAATTATGCATACAGTACTATGAAAAAGTTAGTACGTGCTTAATTGGGGTGCTAAATTCTATTAAAGAAATTAGCATACCTATTTAATTCTTGGTTTCTTATTATTTATGCCACTAGTTGTGTATCACTACTTAGTTTTGCCATTAGAAGTTACAACTACTCAAAAATGTCATCGATCCATGATATGCCTGCTCAAAATGCAATTAGATATCTCAAAAATGCCATCATTAAATTAGATGTTTGCTCAAAATGCCATTAGACATTGTTATTTTCACGTCAAACCCATTGACCATGTTATATGACAAAAATAAGTTGATTCTCACAATGACAAGTGTGGCCCCGCTTGTCAGGAGTAACCAAGCGAATAATTTTACAGGAAAATAAGAACGTTGTTGGGATCAAGTAGGCCCCAAACTTTATTTTACTATAGTGAGATAGAGGGAGAGCTGGCATGTTGGTCCATTAGTATTTATGTCATTATAACATGGCAAAAGTGATTTGAGTCACAATAATGGTGTCCAGCACAACACACCCCTCAAATAAAACTAAGCACCCTGAAATTCTTTGACAAAACTAAGCACCCTGAAATTCTTTGACAACTAAACTATTGGCTATATGATGTTGTCCATATATATTGTACGTATATAATGTGAAGAAACGAGTGGTAGTACTATACCAACTAAAAGATGAACTGTAAGAAATACTAGTATGTACGTACTGAAGAGTTAAAGTAATGAGAAGAAACATAACATAGTTGTGATGGGGGCTCAGCACAACACACCCCTCAAATAAAACTAAGCACACCTGGAATTAAACTAAGCAACTAATCTGGTAGACACTGCATTAGAACCACCATGAGCAACGACACTGCCGCCTTACTCGGACTCCTCGTCCACGTCCTCGACTTTGTCCTTGTCCCTCTTCCTCTTGGCCGATACTTCTTTGCTTGAACCACACACTTGGCTCTTGCTCTTCATCCAACCCTTGTAGATATTGAAACAAAGGTAACCATCCATTGTAGCATAGTGGATGTGGTCTATATCTAGTACATTCCACTGCCATGCACGATGAAACTTGGGCAGAGGTTTCTGCAGTTTACCATACGAAGGATGAACCATGGCTCCTGCCAGGGTCAACATTGAAGGCTGATCACGGGAGGGCACCAGCCCTTTCTTTTGGAGGTCGAAGGGGTTGCCTACAATGAGGCCTATCCGACCCAGGACTCTTATGTCGGTCATAAAGTCTACAATAATGAATTTGACTAGGCCTCCCTTGAGGAAGTTCTTAAATTCCTCGCACTCAACATCGACATGGCATATGTGGTAGACCAAGCATAAGTCATGCACGCAAACCTGGATCACAACGGGCTTCATCTTCTCTTCCTCCTTTAGATTCTTCTCTTTGTCCAGGGTTTTGGTCTACTCAACATCTAGCCCAGCGACCCACTCATCATTTCAGTTTTCGGACATGCGTCTGAAGGGAGCAAGGCATCCTTTCACCGTCGCGGAAGAATGGGTGTAGATGACGTCGAACTCATCGTCGGTGATGGTTCTAACCTTGTACTCACCGCTGATCATGGAGATTTTGGACGCCATGGATTTGGGAGGAGGGTTAGGATTAGTGGAACTGACGTAATGTGAAAGGACAGAATGACTAGGAGCGAACTGCCGTAATGTTAAAGGACATCCGGGGACGAGTAGGAGCGAACTGCCAGCGGTTTTTCGATTGTAAAAATGCTGAGTGGGCGTGCAAATGGCAGGGTAGTGGCTTGCCTGGTGGATAAATGGATTCATGCATAGTACTATGGGGGCCCAATTAGATGTCATGTCTACTCGATGCCCAATTAAATGGCCTTCGATGTCATGTCAAGCATCGGGAAAATTACAGGAGATACGAAGCTTTCCATTCTCCAATGATACGGGCTTCCGAGAGCCCTTGGATCTGGGACAAACGGTTGCATGGCGTGATTCTAGACCTATGGGTGAATATCCTATCTTGGAGGGTTATTCTGCAAAGTTTCAGCAACTTAGCATGCGACCGTTCGATCTCAGGTCCAAGGGCTGCCAGCAGCCCGTATCATGGTCGCGCCTACCACGACCGTTGCCTCGCTCGCGCGGTCGCGCCCTTGGAGATTTAACACGGTGCGTTAGGCTATCTGATGTTGGCATGTCATACATAGTCATCACTTAGTCACTCATACAATAAGGTTAGCTATAAGGTTGGCTATAAGAGTACCTTTTTACTTCTCTCTATCTCTTTCTTCGTAGTATTTATTGCATTTGCCAAGGAGTGACCTCCTCCAATGAAATGGTGCTTAGATGAGGTGCTAAGGGCATTAAATGGCTTAGCAACTCAAGTCCCCAATGCATAGGTGCTTAGTTTTTTGTTGCTAAGTTTGCTTCATTTAATTAGCTATAGACTCAAAATTGTCTCTTCACCTAGGTACACGCGCTTAGCACTATTTCTTACTGGGGTCACCAAACTAGTCTCTCTCTCTCTTCTTAATTAACTTGCCACATCAGACTTTATGCCTGTGTGGCAGGCTTAGCACATGTACGAGCAAGTACAATAGTGGGCAATAAGCCCGCTTACATGGCATTTTTGCATATGTGGAGGAAAGAGGCAAGCAAAAAGTGGAGGAGTGGGCTCTCATGCAAGAGCCAGCCTCTATATGGTGGAGCATTGGGAGAGGCACCTCTATACCATGGAGGTGGTCAGGAATCAGAAGACTCACGCTGGTCATAGCGCCGCAGTTAAAATGATAATGGGAAGTCAAATCACAGGGCCCCACCTGTCCAGCAGTAACTCGCTGTCAAATCACACAGCCCTACGTTTGCAGCAGCCTACTCCCTCATCTTCTTGCATCTCTGTCGAACTGATTAGGCGAAACTGCCCTGCCTACCGCGCGGAAAAAGCCCCGCCCTTGACTTTTAAATAGTACAGTATACTAATTGTGTATCCATGGATTGCTGCATGGAGAAAAGCCTCAAGAAAATGGTGGTACACATGTACAGAGTATACAGCACGCCCGTTCACATTCGCGTCGCACCCTAGACGGTCGGTCGGTCGGCCGGTGTGGCACGCCGCTCTCCGAATGGAACGCGTGTCATATTGCGTTTACAAACACATGTGGGACCGCATTTGAGAACCAACCATAGGCACACTCCCTGGCCCCGCAAGTCGGGTGAATTAATAGAAGAGAGAGACGAGCGATAGTACTAGAGAAGTGTTGTACAGACGTTGGTGCCTGGGCGGTCCCTGCATGACACGGAAGATCAGCTCATCCATGCATGTGACCAAACTCCAACAGACACGCCTGGATTGGCTATTGTCTACATATCGTGCATGCTGTGTTGTACAGGGTTGTAGTTCTGATGAGAAATCTAAAAAAGGTTTATTTTCATCTCGCAATATTAGGTGGCATGTGCTTCGGATCACTACGAGGGTTAAACAGCGACAACTGAGTTCCTCCAAGGCGCTGGTCATTGGGGGCACATGCACGAAGACTACTGGGCTGCCATCTAGGTCAAGCTGGCTATGTTAATTAGGACATCTATCGATGGACCCCTTTTCTACGAGTTTATCTTTAATTTGAGCTTTGATCCTCGTCTAGTTTGTCCGTCAGGATTCATGTTGTCTCCTTTGGGCAGTGAGGTTATGGTTTCTTGTCATGTGGCATTTTTTCGTGTTATGTGTTATAATCCGGTGCTTCAGATCAAAATTACGACAACTGCGCCTCTGGGGCACGTGCATGAAGACTTCTCGACAGTCATTAACGAGGTCAAGCCGACTCCGCTAGACAAAAGAAAACTAGTACTCCACTATATAGGCAAGAGCCTCCGCGCTTGCTTGCTAGTGTTTCTCTCTTCACACTGTCTCGTCCTCTTCGGATCTAAACACGACAGTGGTGGCTATCGGTGTCAAAACCGACGGATCTCGGGTAGGGGTTCCCGAACTGTGCGTCTAAGGTTTATGGTAACAGGAGACAGGGGACACGATGTTTACCCAGGTTCAGGCCCTCTCTATAGAGGTAATACCCTACGTCCTGCTTGATTGATCTTGATGAATATGAGTATTACAAGAGTTGATCTACCACGAGATTGTGATGGCTAAACCCTAGAAGTCTAGCCTATATGACTATGATAATGAATATATCTCCCCCTCCGGACTAAGTCCTCCAGTTTATATAGACACCGGGAGGATCTAGGGTTACACAAGGTCGGTTACAAAGAAAGGAATCTACATATTTGGTCGCCAAGCTTGCCTTCCACGCCAAGGAGAGTCCCATCCGGACACTGGTGCAGTCTTCGGTCTTCGTATCTTCACAGCCCATCAGTCCGGCCCATGGCTAACAGGCCGGACGCCCGAGGACCCCTTAGTCCAGGACTCCCTCCATAGCCCCTGAACCTGGCTTCAATGACAAGGTATCCGACTTGTAGATCTGTCTTCGGCATTGCAAGTCGGGTTCCTCCTTCTGAAATCCAAGATAGTCTTCGGACATATTGAATGTGTTCGGACCTATAACACATGCACCACACACAACCGCAGAGGGAATATAATTTTCCACGAGTCCAATCTGCTGATTACTTTTTATAATATGACATCACGTTTGTCCGGTCATAATTTCGAACAGCTTTTCGTCTTCCGCTCCACGTTTCGAGATGCGGTTTCCATTGGCACGTCTTGTCAAAGCAGAGATCATGTCCCCTTATTGTGGTATTTTCATCAATTCGGGCGTGGGTAACCCAACTGTGCCTGTTTACACAGCCTTTGGGAATAGGCAAGTTTTAAGGCGAGTCGGGGGGCGTTCGATATTCACTGCCTTTATAAGGGGATAAGGATTCCCCCTTCTTCTCCCATGCCTTATCTCTTCCTCTGCCCATCCATTCTTGGGCTCCAACGCCCATGCTCTAGCTTTCCCCGCCCGAGAAAGCATTCCAATTATGTCCGGATTCGGAGGCAAGTGGATGGCCTCCTCCGTCAAGAAGAAGGACATCAAGGAGCTCCGGGAGTGAGGATACCTCGCCAAGGGGATCGTTCACCGTCTCCCGGCCATGGGACAAATCGTCCCTACCCTAGAGCCCCATGAGAGGGTTGTGTTTCTCACACATTTCGTCCGCGGGCTGGGATTCCCTCTACACCCGTTTGTCCGCGGATTGATGTTTTACTATGGGCTGGAATTCCATGATCTAGCCCCCAACTCTATCCTCAACATCTCGGCATTCATTGTCATGTGCGAGGCCTTTCTCCGCATCCCACCCCACTTCGGCCTATGGCTGAAGACCTTCAATGTGAAGCCGAAGGTGGTGAGCGGCCAACAAGCAGAGTGCGGAGGCACCACGGTGGGCAAGATGCCCAATGTCACCTGGACCGAAGGATCCTTTGTGGAGACGGTGAAGGGGTGGCAGCCGGGGTGGTTCTACATCACCGAGCCGCGCGACACCAGCTGGGCAGCGCCCCCCGAGTTCCGATCCAGAGTTCCGATGCAGCTCACCTCCTGGCAAGGGAAGGGCCTAACCTGGGGTTCCTCGAACGAGCTGACCGGGCTCCAGACGTGCGTCTAGAACATGATAACCAAGAGAATCAAACTTGTCAACGTGATCTAGGTTATGCTCATTCGCCGAATCCTTCCGTGCCAACGTCGGACTTGCTATTTGTGGGAGTTCGATCCGGCCAAGAACCAGACGCTACTAGAGCTCTTCGGCACAACGCACGAAGACATCTGGAAAGTGCTCTTCAAGGCCAGCGAGACACCACCACCCACGACCGAGGATCGTGGGCTTAGCTTAAAATGCCAGGCGAATCCGGTAAGTTCTTTCGTGTTTTCAACGTATACCCTTTACTGGCATATTTTGACTAAGGGGCCTAAGCCTTCCTATCAATTTTTCAGGCCTGGATCGACATAGCAGGGTGGATTAACTGTCCGGCTCCGCTACCCGAAGACCAAGAAACCCCATTTCTGACGAAGATGCTGTTTTCGGCGCCTTACGATGTGCCGGAGAAGAAGGCCAAGAAAACGACCAAGGGGGCCAGGAGTGGCCCTCGCCGAAAAAGTGCTTCGGACGTGACGTCCGAAGACGAGACTCACTCTTCGGCCACTGAAGATGACGACGAGGAGGAGGAAGAAAGCGACTCCCATCCTGAGAGGGGAAGGAAGAAAAGGGGGGCCTGCACAAATCTGAAGGCGAAGGCGCCCAAGAGGGGGAAGGGCTCCCTCACGGATAACTCCGCGTGGGATGTCGGTAGTAGTCCGGAGCGGCTGCCCCAGACCAAGCTTCGGGCCGCCTCGTAAGTACCAAAAACCTTATGCACGTCCAAATGTTTGGCCTTTCCACTTTGTAATATTAATATGTTTAAATCATGCCATTGCAGTCCGGCCCATGATAGCTACCCGCGATCCTCAACAAGAGGTTCGCTAGATTCAAAGGAGATGGCCTGCGTGTCACCGCGGCCCGCTCACTCTTCCCCGGCCAAGGGCGATGACGAGGTGGTATCCCAAAGGGCCTTCCCAGGTCAGGGAGAGGTTCCGGAGGTCGTCAGGGTGGCACCAAAAGATGACTCCTCGGCTGCCGGGCACATGGGGGAAAAAGCCCCCATGGGGACTGGTGATGAGGGCCAAGTTCAATTCGGCCCTCAGCCGGATACCGTTCCGGAGACCTACACGGCTCCGGAGTCAGGCGAGCAGCCTTCCCCGAAAGGAGGAAGTGTGCCTGTTCCGCCGGTGACCTCTGTCCAATCAGAGGCACCGGATAATCTGCCGGAAGCGCTGCGAGGCGCTTCCATTGTGGATGAACACCGTATCTTTATGGGTACGGTGATCGAGAAGGTTCGGTCCGCCGAAAGCGGACTGATCGAAGCCTGCGCTAGCCTTCTAATAGGCTTTGAGGTAAGTAATGTAATTGTAGAAAGAATATCACAGTGTAGACAGTAGCCCCTGATGCTCTGTTCAGTGTTCGGAAAGAAAAAGCCGAATAGAGGATCAAAATAATTTTCGTAGGAGTCTAACGTAAGATGTCTATGTGAATAGCAGGCATCACTGCCAGCTGCTGCCGCTCATACTGCAGAGGTCTCCGGACTGAAGCAGAACCTGGAGCGGGCCGAGGAAGAGCTCGGCCTCGTGAAGAAGCAGCTAGAGGACAGCCAAGGTATGCAGTAACCCGTGTGTATATTTGGGAAGGATGAATGGTTCGTGCTGACTAAAGTGTCATGAACCTTATTAGGGGCCACGACCGAGGTGGCGGCCCTCAAGAAGACGTTGGCCGAGGCCGAGAACAAAGCGGTCGAGGAATGCGTCGCGCGCGAGAAGCACGAGGCCCGGGTCAACGAGGTCCGGCAAGAGCTCCAAGACGCCGTCAAGAAGTTTGGAGCATGATGTTAAGACGCAAGGGTCCAAACTTGCGAAGGCCCACAAGAACGCACAAGATGCCCGGGCCAAAGCCCAGAGCGCCCTCCAGGAAATCCAGGCGGCCAAGAAGATCGCGGTGGGTAAGGCTTTCATTATGCAAAGCAAGCCTGCGAAGGAAACGTTCCTTATACTTACCTGAATTTGGAGCTCTCCAGGGGCGTTTACGGATTTGCCGCGCAACGTATCAGATGCTGCGAGTTCTATCGAGCCGAAGAAGGGAGTTCTACGGAGAAGCTGTTCTGGTCTCAATACCTTGGACCAGAACATCCGGTGCCCTTCAACGACCAGCTGAAACAGCTGGTCGAGCTGCACAAGGCGGCCGAGCAAGCCATGAAGGACCTAATAGTCTGGCTATGGCCTGCTGAGCCCATGCCCAGTAGCTAATTCGGACTTGTGAAGCGGCTTGTGAGTGCCTGCCCACGGCTTGAAGTCGTGAAGCAGACGGTCTGCATTGAAGGTGCACGGATGGCCTTCCCGCGTCAAGATGCACTAGGCAAAAATGGATGCCAAGAAATTGATGACCAAGGGGCCGCCTGAGGGCAAGGAGCACCGCCGACCCGAGCTATATTTTGATAGTGTCCTGGAGGGCTCCTGCCTTGTGGCGGAGCAATGTGCAAAGGATGTTATATTCCCATGAAAACATTCATATTAGCCTGTCATGTAATATGAAACAATGTCGTTATGTAATATAATGCTTGCGACTTTTAAAATTTTACCTCCTGTGCGGCCGTTTATGAAATCTGAGGGTTGGCCAGTCGTCGGCTTCTGCCCCCACACAGATAGTACGGGGTGTTCAGGATAAATCTAAACACTCTTTACTCCACATTCTGGTCCTTAAAGGAGGTGTTTAGAGCAATGAACAAGGAAATCAGACTATATGTCCTTTATCACCCTCACTTAGCCATAGGAGTTTGACAATGAAAATTTTGGCGAAGCCCCTGGTAGTCGGAAGGCCGGACTAGCGGCGCTATGCACCTGATCGGATAAAAACCGACTCCTCGCATAAAGCAGAAAAAATCTCTAAGGATTTGAAACCTCTCAAACAGCTGACCAGCTCTTGCTGCATCATGACAGTCAGTTTTCAGCTTTCTCTACTGAGGTGCTCGTCCAGAAGAACTAGGACACAATCACAGTAGTTCTTCCTTTACTACCCTAGCCGATATAGCGGAACGTAAGGTAGTAAGCACAGGAGCCGGGCAACCCAACTATTGACCAAAGACATGATTCAGAGCCGATGCATATAATGCTATAAGTTCGGGGTGCCGAACTATACTGTAAAAAGTGTTCGGACTTTGTTGCTGTATTGCGGGGCATGATGAAGCCCCTGGCGAAGTAATATGTACCAGAGTGTATGGGTGCGATGAGTAATAAATACAGAGGCAAGGAAAAAAAATCAAGTAATAAGCTGACGCTGCCAAATATTTTTCATTGTAATTTGATTAATACGTCGAGGTGTACTTGTGCAAGCAATGCGATAAGCAAGTAAGGCTATTTAACATGCCATGACCAATAGCGAGCTACGTGCGGGTATGTAAAACAGGTATAGCAATCGTTAGCAGAGACCACCTGGGGATTCCCTTGTACGTCAAAGCTCCTTGCCTCCTTGGTGTATCCGTCCTGGGATCGGTCCGATGATCAGGTTACTAGAAAAAGCCTCGAGAAGAGAGAAACCCTAAATGAAAAAATAAAAAGTGAAGATGTACAGATCCAGGGTCGGTCGAGCCGCACCGTGGATCACGGGCTAGTTATGCCTCCATCGATGCCCATGGAATTTTGAGTGCGTAGTTATGTACGCGCGGTATGAATGCCGCCATTTGATTGGGACTGGGACGGAGGACAAATTGCTAGTTAAGCTCTTGACGAGCCGGGCTGTCTTGCTGCAGAATAGTCTGGACTCTCTTAATGGTGTCCGGGGGCTCGGCCGCCGAATTAAGGTTCTGCTGGAAAAGGCCGCGATGTACTTCTGCTACTAAGGTCATGGTATGCTCCTCGGTACGGAGGGAGCGTTCCATATTTCCATTGACTGTTATGACACCACGTGGTCCGGGCATCTTGAGCTTGAGATAAGCGTATTGAGGTACCGCATTGAATCGAGCAAATGCGGTTTGTCCAAGCAGTGCATGATAGCCGCTGCGAAAGGGGACGATGTCGAAGATTAGCTCCTCGCTTCGGAAGTTGTTTCGTGATCCAAAGACAACCTCTAGTGTGATTGAGCTTGTACATCGGGCCTCTATGCCTGGTATGACTCCTTTAAAGGTAGTCCTTGTGGGCTTGATCTGTGATGGGTTAATGCCCATTTTGCGCACTATATCCTGATAGAGCAGATTGAGGCTGCTGCCACAGTCCATCAGGACTCATGTCAGGTGGAATCCATCAATGATTGGGTCTAGGACTAGTGCGGCTGATCCGCCATGCCACATACTGGTCGGATGATCCCGACGATCGAAAGTGATCGGGCGCGATGACCATGGATTGAATTTTGGGGCGACTGGCTCTATCGCATAGACGTCCCTAAGTGCATGTTTCTGCTCCCTCTTGGGGATGTGTGTAGCATATATCATGTTCACCGTTTTGACCTCAGGGGGAAACTTCTTCTGTCCCCCTGTGTTTGGCTACAGGGGCTCCTCATCATCGTCCTCGCTCTGCGATCCCTATTCCTTGTTCTCGGCATTTAACTTGCTGGCTTGCTTAAAAACCCAGCAATGTCTATTGGTATGGTTGGCTGGTTTGTCTGGGGTGCCATGGATTTGGCACGGTCGGTCGAGTATGCGGTCCATGCTGGATGTTCCTTGATTGTTTATTTTATACGCCTTTTTCCACTGACCGGACTTGGAGCCGCTAAATCCGGCGTTGACAGTGGTGTCATCGGTGTTATCGCCATTGCTTCGGCGTTTGTGTCTGCTGCTGATACGTCTCCAACGTATCTATAATTTTTGATTGCTCCATGCTATATTATCTACTATTTTGGACATTATTGGGCTTTATTATCCACTTTTATATTATTTTTGGGACTAACCTATTAACTGGAGGCCCATCCTAGAATTGCTATTTTTTGCCTGTTTTAGGGTTTCGAAGAAAAGGAATATCAAACGGAGTCCAAACGGAATGAAACCTTTAGGAACGTGATTTTCTCACTGAATACAACTCAGGAGACTTGGACCCTACGTCAAGCCAACTAACAGGAGGCCACGAGGTAGGGGGCGCGCCTGCCCCCTAGGCGCGCCCTCCACCCTCGTGGGACCCCTATTACTCCACCGACGTACTTCTTCCTCCTATATATACCCACGTACCCCCAAACGATCATATACGGAGCCAAAACCCTAATTCCACCGCCGTAACTTTCTGTATCCACGAGATCCCATCTTGGGGCCTGTTCCGGAGCTCCGTCGGAGGGGGCATCAATCACTGAGGGCTTCTACATCAACACCATAGCCTCTCCGATGAAGTGTGAGTAGTTTACTTCAGACCTATGGGTCCATAGCTAGTAGCTAGATGTCTTCTTCTCCCTTTTTGGATATCAATACAATGTTCTCCCCCTCTCTTGTGGAGATCTATTCGATGTAACCTTCTTTTTGCGATGTGTTTGTTGAGACCGATGAATTGTGGGTTTATGATCAAGTCTATCTATGAATAATATTTGAATCTTCTCTGAATTCTTTTATGTATGATTGGTTATCTTTGCAAGTCTCTTCGAATTATCAGTTTGGCCTACTAGATTGATCTTTCTTGCAACGGGGGAAGTGCTTAGCTTTGGGTTCAATCTTGCAGTGTCCTATCCTGGTGACAATAAGGGCAGCAAGGCACGTATTGTATTGTTGACATCGAGGATAACAAGATGGGGTTTTCTTCATATTGCATAAGTCTACCCCTCTACATCATGTCATCTTGCTTAAGGCGTTACTTTGTTTTTAACTTAATACTCTAGATGTATGCTGGATAGCGGTCGATGAGTGGAGCAATAGTAGTAGATGCAGGCAGGAGTCGGTCTACTTGTCTTGGACGTGATGCCTATATACATGATCATACCTAAATATTCTCATAACTATGCTTAATTCTGTCAATTGCTCAATAGTAATTTGTTCACCCACCGTAGAATACTTATGCTCTCGAGAGAAGCCACTAGTGAAACCTATGGCCCCCGGGTCTATCTTTATCATATCAATCTCCTACTGCTTAGTTATTTACTTTGCTATTTACTTTGCCTTTATTTTACTTTGCATCTTTATCATAAGAATACCAAAAATATTATCTTATCATATCTATCAGATCTCACTCTCGTAAGTGGCCCTATAGGGATTGATAACCCCTATTTGCGTTGGTTGCGAGGATTTATTTGTTTTGTGCAGGTACGAGGGACTCGCGCGTAGCCTCCCACTGGATTGATACCTTGGTTCTCAAAAATTGAGGGAAATACTTACGCTACTTTGCTGCATCATCCCTTCCTCTTCGGGGAAAACCAACGCAGTGCTAAAAGAGGTAGCAGCCGCGTTGGAGCTTGCCGTTGCTGTTTTTTGCCTCAGAAAGGCCCGCGTCGCTGGCCGTATTTTTACTACGAGCCAGCTAGCTATCCTCACCCGCACAAAAGCGGGTCATGAGTGCCATGAGGGCTGCCATAGATTTTGGCTTTTCTTGGCCGAGGTGGCGGGCGAGCCATTCATCGCGGATGCTATGTTTAAAGACCGCTAGGGCTTCGGCATCCAGACAATCGACGATCTGGTTCTTTTTGGTTAGGAACCTAGTCCAAAATTTCCTGGCTGACTCTCCAGGTTGTTGGACTATGTGGCTTAAGTCATCGGTGTCTAGTGGCTGGACATATGTACCTTGGAAGTTGTTGAGGAAGGCTTCTTCCAAGTCCTCCCAGCTGCCGATAGAGTTTTCAGGTAGGCTGTTTAACCAGTGCCGAGCTGGCCCTTTGAGCTTTAGAGGGAGGTATTTGATAGCGTGGAGGTCATCTCCGCGGTCCATGTGGATATGGAGAATAAAATCCTCGATCCATACTGAGGGGTCAGTTGTTCCATCGTATGATTCAATGTTAACGGGTTTGAACCCTTCAGGGAATTCGTGATCCATTACTTCATTGGTGAAGCAAAGAGGGTGTGCGGCGCCTCTATATCGGGCCGCATCGCGACGTAGCTCTGATGGAGTCCGTCTGTGGTTGTCGGCTCGGGTGTGACTAGGTTTGTGACGTCCGAATAGGTAGCCATCATCACGTGTCGAGAACGTCCTCGCGATCCGTAAATCGATCGGGTATATCCTGCTCTACTATCCAGGGTCTGCCGAAAGTCGTGTGTATGACCCCAAACTGTTTTGTCTCTGTTTTTTCGTGGCGGCGGGGTGGGCTGCTGTTCGGCCTGAGTTGCCGCTCTATCCCGACCATGAGGTGGTCGGTCCGCCGCACTGTCCCGACCGCGTAGTGTTTGGTCGGCCGCATTATGCGAGGGGAGTATGGGCTCCGGCGCCTCTTCATCGAACTAAGGTAGCAACCTTCCTCTTGGGTAACTCTTGGTTGGGCGTCTGAGGTCGTATTCTTCGGCTGCCAGAACGTCAGTCCACCTGTCGACAAGCAGATCTTGGTCAACTTGAAGCTGCTGCTGCTTCTTTTTCAGGCTCCTTGCGGTGGCTATTAGCTGGCGCTTGAAGCGCTCCTGCCCGAGAGGTTCCTCAGGCACGATGAAATCTTCATTGCCGAGGCTTTACTCGTCCTCAGAGGGCGTATGATAACTACCGTCCTCCGAGTCATTAGGCCTGGCTTGTTCATCAGGGCTGGCTTGCCCGCTTTCTTGCTCCTCATGTTCTGATGTTACCTCAGCAAGGTCTTCATTGTTTTCGGCATCGTCCGGAGTATTGTCTTCTCCGATGCCGGTATTGTTGTCCTTTGAACGACATGACTTAGAGCGACGCCGAGGGCGCCAGCGTTTTTGTTGTGTCTCAGCAGGTTTATTCTCAACTAGATTTTCTTTGTCATTGTTGCTATTCTCCTTTGGTGCATCCACCATGTACACATCATACAAGGAAGTGGCCGTCCAACGTTCTGTGAACGACGGGTCCTGGGCCTCTTCTTCTCCGGCATCATCGTCCATACCATCGATGTCATCGGAGCCGTAATCGAGCATGTCAGTTAAGTCTTCGACAGTGGCTATAAAGTGGGTGGCGGGTGGGGAGCAAAATTCCCTGTCATCAGCTTCTAGTTCGAACCGGATATAGTTCGGCTATGAGTCCCCCGCCAAGGACATGTTCTTTAATGAGCTTACCACATCACCCAAGGGTGAGTGCTGGAAGATATCTGCCGTGCTGAACTCAAAGATCGATAAACGATCAAGTTCAGCATCCGTCGACTCACATGGTTCGGAACTTACACCTAGAGACAAGTCCGGGGTTCTGGTGACACAAATATTGTGTGAGTTTAAGTCCATGTGCGGCTCCAACGCTGGGGAATCTGTGGCCTCCGTGGTGGGGTTGAGCCTCCAGTCCTTAGATGGCGCCGTATGCTCCGGATCTAAGGCCAGAGCAGTTACAGGAGCTATCTCCTGAATGTGGTCCAATGACAGATTTAGGTCATGTTCATCGAGGTGACCAGGAGCGATTGACGCGGTCTTGAATCCAGCAAAGATCAAATCTCCACGGATGTCTGCGGCGTAGTTCAAGCTCCCAAATCTGACATGATGGCCAGGGGTGTAGCTATCGATCTGCTCTAGATGGCCAACCGAGTTGGCCCACAGTGCGAAGCCGCCGAACACGAAAATCTGTCCGGGGAGGAAGGTTTCTCCTTGGACAGCGTCATTGTTGACGATTGAAGGGGCCATCAAACCTTTTGAGGACGGCACAGTGGAACTCTCAATGAAAGCACCAATGTCGGTGTCAAAACCGGCGGATCTCGGGTAGGGGGTCCCGAACTGTGCGTCTAAGGTTGATGGTAACATGAGATACGGGACACGATGTTTACCCAGGTTCGGGCCCTCTCTATGGAGGTAATACCCTACGTCCTGCTTGATTGATCTTGATGAATATGAGTATTACAAGAGTTGATCTACCACGAGATCGCGATGGCTAAACCCTAGAAGTCTAGCCTGTATGACTATGCTAATGAATATATCTCCCCCTCCGGACTAAGTCCTCCAGTTTATATAGACACCGGGAGGATCTAGGGTTACACAAGGTCGGTTACAAAGAAAGGAATCTACATATTTGGTCGCCAAGCTTGCCTTCCACGCTAAGGAGAGTCCCATTCGGACACTGGTGCAGCCTTCGGTCTTCGTATCTTCACAACCCATCAGTCTGGCCCATGGCTAACAGGACGGACGCCCGAAGACCCCTTAGTCCAGGATTGCCTCAGTGGCCTCTCTCTCTCTCTCTCTCTCTCTCTCTACTCACCGCTGGTCACAGATCCAGCTGGATCCTCTCTGCTGGGGAAGGTGAGAAGGTGCAACGTTCACACGGTCGTCCTCGGCAACGGCTCTTACCCACTGCCGGTGCATCCCGATCAGCGTGCCTTGCCATTCTCTCCCAAGCACCACTGGCTAGGGAGGGCCTCCGACCCCTTCTTCCTCGTTGTCGTAGTGTGGGCAGATCCGGCCTCCCGCCGCCCACTTAGCGACATCCCGGCGACCCTCGGGTATAACTTCCTTCGAAACCGGCCTTGCTCTACTTCCTGAGCTCCTGACCTCGCTGCATTTGTATATTTTACTATTTCTCAAGCCCCCTCGTAGATAGAATCGATCGGTTGTTCGAAAGCCACCTAATTTTTTACTGTTAAGAGGTAAAACTAGATCATGCACTCGAATCTAGTACTACTTGGTTCAAACAAGGAAGAAAGGGGGTGGGGAGGGGGAAGATTTGTTACCTGAATCTAGGACTTGGTCGAAAGAGGAAATAATGGGGGTGAAAAGTAGCAAAGACTGGCTATCCAACTAGTCTCTTGGTCTAATAGGGAAATAAAGGGAAACATAGTACAAACTCAATATAAACCCGATCTATTGGTTGAAAAAGGAAAGAAAGTGGGGACTGGGGGACAAGTCAACAGCGTAAGTCCAGCACCAGATTTTCTAGCCTCACACAGTATAAGGTGGCTATACCGAACAAAAATGGGACCAACCCAGATATCCTGTTCTGATGTTTGTTGCCCTGAGCCACTCTTATGTAATGCCACTGGTAAAATGTAGCAGTCGCACTGTTAAAAGTAAGGACACGTTAAACCAATGTTGTTTTCAATGTAATGCCTCCAATAATATGAATCAATGGCACTTTTTCATGTCCTCCTAAATTTTCCATTAAGATAAGTTGCTTCTTTTCGTTAGAAATGCAACTGTCCTGGTCGGCCTACTCTCTCGTGCCCAAATACCAACTCTATAGCAGTTGTCAATGTAATGTTGCTAGTAAAATGAAACAATAGCACCATTAAAGTAATGTCGTATTTAACAGTTTTCATAGTTAATCATAATGCCCACACTAATATCTAGCAATGTTGCTGCTTTAGAAATTGGTACTGTCCCTGTAGGATTTCCATTCAGATAAGGAACATGCTTCTTTTCATTTGATGTATGTTTCATCACTTGTTAGTCACCCTCCTTTCCACCTTTTTGTGCAAACAGATATATACATTTCACGCTTGATTTTAGTTGAACTGCACAAATGATATCCAAATTATAGTTGAACATTCCAGGAGCTTCACAACCAACCTTGATGTTTCTCAATTTTATTGCAACTAATGAAGAAGAAGCTCTGTGGGTTTAATTTTCTGATGGAAATGAAACCGGGGCTGGAGCCCTTTTCTTAAAAAAAAGAAGTTGCTATCTCATGGGACATTGCTTCATTTTAGGTTAACTGCATCAAAAGCTCCCATGAATTGAATCATCCATGTTGGTCACTGGTGTCATCCCTTCTATGATGGTGTTGACTGCAGATATGGTTCCCATCACGAGGTATGTTCCTTTTTGGTCTAACCGTTTGCCAAAGATCCTGCATGTTGAGTCTGCTCTTGTGCTACTGTTTTGGCACTGCCGTGATAAAGCAGTAATGTTATTATTTTGCACTTTAATCTAGTGGCACTATTAATTTGAGGCAATCTTTTGGCACCTCTAGTTCCACTGATTTTTTTATATCGAAAGAGGGGGTTTCCTCCGATTTCATTAAAGAAACCCAACCATAGAGAACCATTATCTGACAACATCTTAGTGCAAACGGGCAGTTATGCAACTACTACTAGAACGGACTGACTACTAGCAGGAGACAAGTTCGCCACATAAGCTAGGCAGGTAGGGGGACGCAGCACCAGCTTGACCAAGTTTGGATTACAACCCAAATGCTACCACAGAAACATGAGGGGGAAGATAGGGACTGAAAGAGCCAGCTTCAGCATCCCAGTCTAAGCACCCCCGGCTGTAACACCCCGGATGTAACCTACCTTATTTGTACTCGAACTCTTGCCGTTTCCGGCACTAAGTTACTCTATTTCCTCGTTGTCGGGTTTTTGTGTCTGTGTGTTTTGTCTTTGTCATGCATCTCATATCATGTCATCATGTGCATTGCATTTGCATACGTGTTCATCTCATGCATCCGAGCATTTTCCCCGTTGTCCGTTTTGCATTCCGGCGCTCCTATGTCCTCCGGTGTCCCTTTCTACCTCTTTTCGTGTGTGGGTGTTAAACGTTTTCGGATTGGACCGAGATCTGTCATGTAGCCTTGGTTTACTACCGGTAGACCGCCTGTCAAGTTTCGTGCCATTTGGACTTCGTTTGATACTCCAACGGTTAACCGAGGGACCGAAAAGGCCTCGTGTGTGTTGCAGCCCAACAACCCTCCAAAGTGGCCCAAAACTCACCTAAACCTCCTCCATCATCTAGAGCGTTCGATCACGATCGCGTGGCCGCAAACCGCACCTCATTTGGAGCTTCCTAGCTCTCTCTACCTATAAAACTAGACCTTCCCCGAAAATCCCGGATCTCCTCTCCCCCCTAACCCTAAAAATTCAGCTCCGCCGCTGTCGGACACGTCCGGCCGCGACCGGACGCGTCCGCCCGCCATGCCTAGCCAGCCACAGCGTGCCACGTGGCACCCCGGCGCCCGCCGCCGCCGTGGCCGGCCCTCCTCCATCGCCTCCCGGGTCGCGCCTCCACCGTGCGCCGCTCCTCTCCTCCGCGTGCCGCCCGAGTCCGCCGGCGCCGACCTGCCTTGCCTCGTCGCCGGTGGCCGCCGACCGCGCCGCCGTTCGCCTCTCCGACCGTGCCCTGCCGCCGTTCTGTCGCCCCGCGCCAGAGCCGCGCCTCGCCGCCCCGTCCTCGCCACCTCGCCGCCCGGTGCCGACTCCGGCCACCGCCTTGGCAAGTCCTTGCTGTAGCTCTGGCCACCTCGACGATTCCGGCGAGGACTCTGACCAACCTCGACTTCCGCGCCCCCGGCCAATCTGGATCTGGAAGTTGCCTCGGTTGACTCCCCCCCCAAAACCCTAACTTTTTGCATACTTTGGCATGCCATAACTTCCTCACCATGGCTCCAACTCATGCGTGTAGCATATAAAAATGTTCTTCTCGAAGAGTACATCATTTCATCTCATTGCATGATTTTCATTTGAGCTCATCTTGATGCCCGAAATGCTGTTGGAAGAGGGCTATGTGATGTTAGTTTCAGATCTGTTTCAGCAAATGCACTTTTGTCATTTTTGCCATGATTAATGTGTGCATGCTATGATCCTGAGCTCTACATGTGTTTTGAAGAATGCCATGCCATGTTTACAGGTGTGTATGCCATGTATTTTTGTGATCTTTGTGGTGACTAGCACAAGCATGCAAAGTAGCTTACTCAATGATGTTGATTTCAGGGACTTAGAATTTCACTAAGTCCTTGCCTTGTCATTATATTTATGCCATATGTTCATGTTGTTTCCTAGTGATCCGTGCCTCTTTTGAGCATGATCAGTAAGGATGTTTTGTAGATAATGTTGTGCTCTATCCATCCATGTATTTGTTTGAAATTATGGAGCACCCTAGCTTGAGTCAATTGAGCTCTACTTTTTCTATAAAATGTTCCTGGTAGATTGTTAACATGTTTAGCGATTTTGCCGAGCTTGTTGTAGTTGATCCGTGCATGCTATGTTGTTGTTCTTGCCATGTCTAGATTTTATGCCGTGTCTATTTGCTGGGTGTATGCTTAGTGTGTCATGCAATGCCTCATAGTGAGTGCATTGAGCTCGTAAACATGTCTACTCGTTATCTGTTTTGCCATGCTCCAGTTTTTCTCTAAGTCTGAATCTGTTTATGTTTTTGCTATGTTCACATGCTTGCAATTGTATTTTCTGATCCCTTTTGGCTCATGGTCACTAAGGGACTTTTGTCGTATGCTTTTAGTAGCTTCATTCCATGCCTCGCTTTGCCATGTTATGTTCCTGTAGCATATAGTTATCGTGCTCTAAACATTGCTTCCTGATGTTAAATTCCTGACTTGTTGTTAATTTCACCAAGTCTGAAACATGTAATCTTTTGCATTTTTGCCATGCTTGTTTGAGCCTGCTATTGAGTGAATTAGCCGTAGCTCAATGTTCATCTTTTGTCAAGCATCATGAGTGGATCCCTGCCATGTATTTTGTTGTCATGTTGGAGTGCTGTAGCATGTTGTTCTTGATGCATTTAGATGGTCTCGTGCTGATTATCGCAGACCGGTGCCATATTTGTTTTGCTTGTCATTTCCAAACCGTGCATCCGATTCCGGTGATATTTATATCGATTTTGACCAAAATCAACTCACCTTTCCAGTGGCACTCTTGGTTTTTCAAGTTGAGGCCAGGTTCAATCATTCCTTTCCAAATCATGCCTATGCATCACATATCGCATCCCGCATATCATACCATGTTTGCATCATGTTGCTTGAGCATTGCACGTGGTTGATTGTGTTCCTTTTTGTTTGTTGTTCTTGCTTGGGTAGATCCAGGAGACGAGTACGTGAACGAGGAGCCCGTTGAGTATGCTTACGAGGATCAAGCCAACTCTGAGAACTTTGCAGGCAAGATGACCATACCTTCGAAATCACTTCTATCTTTGCTTGCTAGATGCTCGCTCTTTTGCTATGCCTACGCTACGATACCTACCATTTTCTTATCATGCCTCCCACATTGCCATGTCAAACCTCTAACCCACCTTGTCCTAGCAAACCATTGTTTGGCTATGTTACCGCTTTGCTTAGCCCCTCTTATAGCATTGCTAGTTGCAGGTGAAGATTGCAGATCGTTCCTTGTTGGAATATGTTTATTGTTGGGATATCATAATATTATCTTGTTTATCTTAATGCACATATATACTTGGTAAAGGGTGGAAGGCTCGGCCTTATGCCTGGTGTTTTGTTCCACTCTTGCCACCCTAGTTTCCGTCATATCGGTGTTATGTTCCCGGATTTTGCGTTCCTTACACGGTTGGGTTATAATGGGAACCCCTTGACAGTTCGCCTTGAATAAAACTCCTCCAGCAATGCCCAACCTTGGTTTTACCATTTGCCACCTAGCCTCTTTTTCCCTTGGGTTTCCGGTGCCCAAGGGTCATCTTTATTAAACCCCCTAGGCCAGTGCTCCTCTGAGTGTTGGTTCGAACTGGGCAGCCTGCGGGGCCACCTCGGGGCAACTCGAGGGTTGGTTTTACTCGTAGCTTGACCTATCTGAGTGTGCCCTAAGAACGAGATATGTGCAGCTCCTATCGGGATTTGTCGGCACATTCGGGCGGTGTTGCTGGACTTGTTTTACCATTGTCGAGATGTCTTGTAACCGGGATGCCGAGTCTAATCGGATTGTCTTGGGAGAAGGAATATCCTTCGTTGACCGTGAGAGCTTGTGATGGGCTAAGTTGGGACTCCCCTGCAGGGATTTGATCTTTCGAAAGTCGTGCCCGCGGTTATGGGAAGATGGGAATTTGTTAATGTCCGGTTGTAGAAAACCTGAAACTTAACTTAATTAAAATGCACCAACCGCATGCGTAACCGTGATGGTCTCTTCTCGGCGGAGTCCGGGAAGTGAACACGGTGTTGGAGTAATGCTTGACGTAGGTTGTTCTAGGATCACTTCTTGATCGTAGTTGTTCGACCGTGCTTTTGTCTTCTCTTCTCGCTCTCATTTGCGCATGTTAGCCACCATATATGCTAGTCGCTTGCTGCAACTCCACATCATACCTTTATGTTACCTATAAGCTTAAATAGTTTTGATTGCAAGGGTGTGAGATTGCTGAGTCCATGTGACTCACAGATTACTTCCAAAACCAGATGCAGGGACCGATGATACCGTTCCAGATGATATGACCGAGCTCAAGTGGGAGTTCGATGAAGACTCTCGTCGTTACTACATGTCTTTCCCAGATGATCAATAGTGGTGCCCAGTTGGGGCGATCGGGGACTTTGTCGCATTTGGGGTTTATCTTCATTTTGGTTCTGTAGTCGGACCTTGAGTGTATTTGGATGAATGTAATGACTTATTTATGCTATTTGTGTGACGTGGCGAGTGTAAGCCAACTATGTGTCCTTTTCCCTTATTGTATTACATGGGTTGTTGTGAAGATTACCTCACTTGCGACATTGCTTTCAATGCGGTTATGCCTCTAAGTCGTGCTTCGACACGTGGGAGATATAGCCGCATCGAGGGCGTTACAAGTTGGTATCAGAGCCTTCCCCGACCTTAGGAGCTCCCTGCTTGATTGAATCACTGGCGTTGTTGAGTCTAGAAAAATGTTTTGAGTCATTTAGGAATTATATATATATCAGAGAGTAGGACTTCTTTTTACTCCTCAGTCCCTTCGTCGCTCTGGTGAGGCATCCTGACGTAGAGTTTTGACTCTTCTCTTCTCAAATTTCACTAAAAAATTTAGGATCACGCGGGTATCTTGGAATCGTTCCGATGGTTTTGTGACGAGAACTTTGTTCTTGGTGCCTCCTGTCATTTAGGGGTTGTGGCAGTGTCCCCGGGAGTTGAGCTCCGAGGTGTTGTCGTCACAATTTTATCGTTGAGATTCTGCAATACCTAAGTTTCGCCGATATCGAAAATCTCTTTTATGCAGTTGTTGGTGAGATAACCTCGACACCACCTAGTACTGGGGCGGGAGTTCGGGAGTATTGCCATAACTCGTATAACGGATGCTTTTCGAAGGTTGAGGTAAATGATTTCCGAAGGTTTCTTGGTTATGTGTTGAAGGATGGATATAGCTGGATGTAGGATTTGCTCGCTTTGGGGGAGATATTATGCTTCCCCTGTATCCCCAACACCTGATTGCATAACCGGAAAGGTTCGGGAGTTTCATAGGTGGGAATTCATGTAGCTCTAGTAATTCTTCCGCGGATATTTGGTTTGTGATTGGGGAATCTTCACCAAGTATTTGTTCTTGTCCGTACCTTGTTGTTTTATTCTTCTACCTCTATCTAAGTGGCTTCTCAATTTATGGAAATGTGACCATTTCGATTGGAATGCATTCGTTCATTTTGTTCGGATGTGAAGACTTTATGTTGCAATTTCGATCCTTTTCGATTCAGCTTGAATATATGTATGTCAAGATGCTAATGGATGTCACCGTCTTCAGGATGGCTCCTCCAACGCGTACGACTCCGAATCCTGATCCGCCACCACCACCTCCACCTCCGGAGGCATGGCAAGCTGTGATGGCCGCTACCAATGCAAACACACAACTGATCATGCAGCTTTTGCAAGAGCGCAACCAAGGGAATCATGGCCATGGCAACAATCAGAATCAGTTTGCTACACTCAACCAGTTCCTGTCTAACCAGCCAAAGACCTTCAGCAACTATGTCGAGGCCTCAGACGCTGATGATTGGCTCATGGATATCTGCAAGCATTTCGAGTGCAGTAACGTCAGGCCTGAGGACTTTGTCAAGTTTGCCTCCTTCCAACTCAAAGACCAAGCTGCAGAATGGTTTCAGCAATACAAAGATGCTAGAGGAGGCCGTGTGATTACCTAGGATGAATTCCGTCAAGACTTCAAAGCTCATCACATTCCTCAGAGTGTTGTTGAAAGCAAGCATGAGGAATTCCGCAACCTGAAGCAAGGCAGCTTGTCTATTTACCAGTATAATATTTTGTTCCAGAGGCTCGCTCGTTTCGCCAAGCAGGACGTCCCTGACGAGAAGAGCATGATTTATCAGTTCAGGGGTGGCCTCGGAGAAGATCTCCAATTAGCTCTCATCCTTTTTGAGCCGAAGAAGTACGATGAGTTCTACAATATGGCAATGAAGCAAGAGACTGCTCAACTCAAGTGTGATGCTTCCAAGAAGCGAGTCAGAGATGCTACTCCTTCTTCCTCAACTCAAGTGGCTTCTAAGAAACAAAAGTATTGGCTGCCTCCTCCTCCTCCGCTCCATCAGCCTTATCAGCAGAAGAGCAAAGGTGGCAATGGATCTTCCCACCCATCGAACCCAGGCTTTCAGAATAAGACTTCATCTCAAGCTCCAAGATCAAGTGCTCCATATCACCGTCCGCTCTCGGAGGTCACGTGCAACAAGTGTCAGCAGAAGGGTCACTATGCCAACAAATGCTTCAATCAGAGGCGTCTTCTTCCTCCTCCTCCTCCTCCTGTGAGATCTGCCAGCACCGCCGTGGTCAAGCATAATCCCAAGCACGCCAAGGTTAACTTGTTGAACGCAACTCAGGCAGAGGACTCGTCAGATGTGATTATGGGTAACCTTCCTGAAAGTGCAACTATCCCTAGGTGGTTTTGGTAATTCATAACAACATATAGCTCATTGAGCTAATGCTATTCCAAGATGACTATTTCAGGAAAGCTCAATGATTGGCATGGCATGGATGTGAAAGTGGAACCCTCAAAATGCTAAGGACAAAGGATTGGCTCAAGCTCAAAAGCTCAAGACTCTTCATTTTATAGTTTAGTGATCCAAGATCACATTGAGTCTTTAGGAAAAGCCAATACTATCAAGGAGGGATGAGGTGTTGCTTAATGAGCCTCTTGCTTCATGTGCTTAGTGATATGCTCCAAAACCCTTAACTACTTTCCCATATCCACATATGACCTAAACCCTAAGCCAAACTCGGTCCTACCGATTCTTTCTATCCGGCGCCACCGAGTTTCACTTGTCATAAGCCACTGCCAAACCCTAGCAATTCGGTTCTACCGATAGGGATCTCGGTCTCACCGAGATGGGATTGCAAACTCTCTGTTTCCCTTTAGTAACTTTTCGGTCTCACCGAAAGAGTGAATCGGTCCCACCGAGATTGCAGTGTAAACTCTTTGTTTCCTGTTTGTAACTTTTCAATCTCACCGAAAGAGCAAATCGGTCCCACCGAGTTTACCTGACCAACTCTCTGGTTAGCTTATTACCAAACTCGGTCTCACCGAGTTTGTGTAATCGGTCTCACCGAGATTACGTTATGCCCAAACCCTAACCATATCGGTCCTACCGAGTTGCATGTCAGTCCCACCGAAAATCTCTAACAGTCACTAGGTTTACCTTTTCGGTCCGACCGAGTTTGTTGATTCGGTCCCACCGAGATTGGAAAACTGTGTGTAACGGTTGGATTTTGTGTGGAGGCTATATATACCCCTCCACCTCCTCTTCATTCGTGGAGAGAGCCATCAGAACACATACACAATTCCAACTCATATGTTCTGAGAGAGAACCACCTACTCATGTGTTGAGACCAAGATATTCCATTCCTACCATATGAATCTTGATCTCTAGCCTTCCCCAAGTTGCTTTCCACTCAAATCTTCTTTCCACAAAATCCAAATCCTATGAGAGAGAGTTGAGTGTCGGGGAGACTATCATTTGAAGCACAAGAGCAAGGAGTGCATCATCAACACACCATTTGTTACTTCTTGGAGATTGGTGTCTCCTAGATTGGATAGGTGTTACTTGGGAGCCTCCGACAAGATTGTGGAGTTGAACCAAGGAGTTTGTAAGGGCAAGGAGATCGCCTACTTCGTGAAGATCTACCGCTAGTGAGGCAAGTCCTTCGTGGGCGATGTCCATGGTGGGATAGACAAGGTTGATTCTTCGTGGACCCTTCGTGGGTGGTTGCTTCTTCGTGGACCCTTCGTGGGTGGAGCCCTCCGTGGACTCACGCAACCATTACCCTTCGTGGGTGGAGCCCTCCGTGGACTCGCGCAACCGTTACCCTTCGTGGGTTGAAGTCTCCATCAACGTGGATGTAGGATAGCACCACCTATCCAAACCACGGGAAAAACATCCGTGTCTCCAATTGCGTTTGAATTCTCCAAACCCTTCCCTTTACATTCTTGCAAGTTGCATGCTTTACTTTCCGCTGCCAATATACTCTTTGCATGCTTGCTTGAATTGTGTGATGATTGCTTGACTTGTCCTACAATAGCTAAAATCTGCCAAGAACTAAAATTGGGAAAAGGTTAAGTTTTTATTTGGTCAAGTAGTCTAATCACCCTCCCTCTAGACATACTTTCGATCCTACACTTCCTGTTAACGATGTTCCTGCAAAAGTACTTTTTGATACTAGTGCATCGCATTGTTTCATGTCAAAGACATTTTTTGCCAAGAATGAATTCGTTTCTTCTCATTTGGGCAAATCAATTGAAAGTGCGTTATATCGACTAGAGGGGGGTGAATAGGCGATTTTTATGAAATTCTTCACTGAGGAATTTGCCTATGAGGAAATTCCTTGGCGAAGAACTACTAGCAGCGGAATAAGTACTCAAAAGTAAACATAACAGAATACAAGCATAGTCATCATGATGAAATGAAGACAGGCACAGAGTACAGGAAGCGTAAGCACGGGATAACACAGGATGAAGACAATCAGACTGAAGAAATTGAACTAAGGAAATTGAGAAAGTCTTCAGTCAAAGTCTTCAAGCACAGATATGAACAAGCACACAACACAGTTATGAGGAAATGAAAGAGTTGAGGAAATGGAACCAGTAAGCTTGGTGAAGACAATGATTTGGTAGACCAGTTCAACTATTGTCTCAGTTGTACGTCTGGTTGGAACGGCTGAGTATTTAAACTCGAGGACACACAATCCCGGACACCCGGTCCTGAACACGCAGCTCAGGACACCCAACCCTCACCGTATTCTCCTTGAACTAAGGTCACACAGACCTCGTCCAATCACTCATGGTAAGTCTTTAGGCGACTTCCAAACCTTCACAAACTTGGTCACTCGGTGATCCACAATTCCTCTTGGATGCTCTAGACCATGACGCCTAACCGTCTGGAAGAAGCACAGTCTTCAAAGGTAAGAAGCATCGGATCCACGCAGGATCAATCTCTTCAGTGATGCTCAATCACTTGGGGTTTGTAGGTGTTTGGGTTTTGGGTTTTTCCTCACTTGATGATTTTCGTTCAAAGTCCTCAGAGGATGGGTTGCTCTCAAATGACAAGTGTTAGTTTCTCTCGGAGTAGCCAACCAGCCAGTGGTTGTAGGGGGCGGCTATTTATAACCTAGGGAGCAGCCCGACATGATAAGACATAAATGCCCTTCAATGATATGACCCTTAGGTGGATAGATATTTTGGGACAGCTGGCACATAGCACAACAATGGTCAGAATTTTGAGTAGCAAAATCCTCAGGCCTATCATGTTCCTCACTGTGTAGGCAATCCGCACTGGCGAATTCCTAACTCCTCAGTCAGAACAAATTCCTCAGAGACTAGAAGAGCTTCATCTTTGTCACTGAAGAAATTGACTGAACAGTATGAAATTTCCAATGGCTTCACTCGAAGGGATTGGTAGGTGTAGGATTTGAGTTGAGCATCACATGGAAATTTTTCCTTAGTATTTTCTCGACCCCCTTTAACAGTACGGTGTTTCCTATGACTCAAGAAAGAGAAAATGAAACTATGAAAACAAAAGTCTTCACGCTTCATGTTCCTTGAATGAATACCAAGTCTTCAAGGTCACACCAATTTCTTCACTTTCAAAGTCTTCAGAAAGTCTTCAGAAATCCGAAGTCTTTAGTCGAAGAACTTCATTTTTAGGGGTCGACTTTCTCTGTAAATATCAAACTCCTCATAGACTTATAGACATGTGTACACTCACAAACGCATTAATCCCTTAACCTATAAGTCTTCAATACACCAAAATCACTAAGGGGCACTAGATGCACTTACAATCTCCCCCTTTTTGGTGATTGATGACAATATAGGTTAGGTTTTCAACGGGGATAAACATATGAAGTGTAAATACTGATATTGAGGAATTTGATTGCAAGATATAGAAGAACTCCCCCTGAAGATGTGCATAGTGGGGAATTTGCTTTTGAAGCAATGCACACTTGAAGAGTTGAATCATGGCGATCTCCCCCTATATCTTGTAATTCATACACGTATTTGACATATAACAGTGAAGAATTTGAAATGCATGATGAAATATGCTGACTGATGTAATTCAGCATGCGTGCAATAATATTTAACGAGGAATAAGCATGCAGAAAAATGCATCAAGAGTATCAGAGCACCATCGGGTTTAAGTTTACAACTCGATCCAATAAAAGTCTCAGAAGAACGAGAGTTGTAACTTTGAAAAAAAACGCCCATATAGAAAGACCCGCTTGAAGACTAACTCAAAATTCTCCCCCTTTGTCATCAAATGACCAAAAGGATCGAATATGAGGACTAACGCCCCTGAAGAATATCAAGTTGATGAAGGAGTGCCAGCGTTGTTGGGGTCGTTTGTTGTAGTAGGGCCCGCCCCAGTGTCGTCCAAGTCTTCATTTTCATCAGTGTCGCGCGATGAAGAATATGAGCTGGCCACCAGAGAAGGAACCTTGACCTTCTTGAATTTCTTCGGTGGAGGTGCAGACCAGTCAAAATCTTCTTTGAGACCCATTTTCTTCAGATCATCTTCACCATAGAGATGTGACAGGATTGCCCAGGTGGGAACGAAGACTTGATGGAGGTAGTAATGGTTTTTCTTCACTGCATTGTGTGTAGCAGTCATGTTGTGAAGAAGTGAACCAAACTGACGCTTAACCCATTTGTGATTTCGATCCACCTTCTGGTGAAGACTAAGCAGAAGTTCATAGTCAGTCATCACGCGTGGAGCAGTGGCTTGAGGAGTGGACTTGGGTGCATTGGCAGAGTCATGTGTGGCAGAGTCATCATTGGTGGAATAAGAGGCAGCCTTGCGAAATTGACCATCCAATGGACGAATGCCTTCATCAATAACAGCTGGTGCCTTGCCCTTTCCATCAACTGAGGAATAAGTCTGCTTGAGGACTTCAATTGGGGGCAAGTAGCTGAGGTGATTCTGAAAATCAGCTTTGTAGTTGAGTGAAGACCTTGTCCTGAGGAATCTCATAATCCAAGGTGCATAAGGCATCAGCTCAAATGGAGATAGTGCAACATTTGCCAGAGTCCTCATGAAGAAATCGTGATAATTGACAGGAATGCCATGAACGATGTTGAATACCAGATTCTTCATGATGCCAACAATTTCCTCATCAGATGAGTTGTGGCCTTTGATAGGACTGATTGTCCTCGTAAGAATACGATAGACAGTTCTAGGCACGTAGAGCAATTTCTTCACGGGGAATTTGGTTCTTGGTGCTTGACCTGGCTTCAAAGGTTTCATCAGCACCTGCATGTAATGATTTGTAAGCTCAGGTTCACTGTAGATGCAACGAGCTTCTTCAAGGGGAGGACTGAGTGGTAAGGCACGAAGCAATTCAGAGGCTGGTGCAGTGTAGTGAGTATTTTCAGACATCCAGTCCAGCACCCATGAATTCACATCCTCAGAATCTCCTGTGATGTGCAGCATTGCATAGAATTGAAGAATCAGTTCTTCATTCCAATCGCAGATGTCAGAGCAAAAGTTTAACAGTCCAGCATCGTGAAGAACACTGAGGACTGGTGCGAAGCATGGCAGAGATTCCATGTCCACGTGAGGAATATGCTCATGATAGAAGATTTTCTCCTTGTTGAACAGCACTGAGGAATAGAAATTGGCTTGACTAGCAGTCCAGAAACACCTCTTCCTAATGCGAGCAAAGTTATATGGGTTGTAATCTTCGAAGAATACGTGCTCGCCGAAGAAATCATCAGCCTTGAACTTTTGCTTGTGTGAGAATGGATCCTTTGGCTTCGGCAGAGGAGTGTCAGTGAGTTGCATCACGACCTCAGGAATCTCAATCGCAGGTTCTTCAGGCTGAGGAATTTTTGGTTCCTCTTCAGTGGCTGTCTGCGTCTTCAGATGTTCAGCAGCAGCATTTTCTTCAGCACTAGTGGGTGGAATTTCCTCGTGCACAGATGAAGTGGGGTGAGTTTCTTCAGAGCCCATTTGAACAGTTGGTGCAGGCAACTGAGGTATTTGCTGCAGCGGTGTGAACATTGGAGAGTTTGGATGCTGATTTTCCCAGAATTCATCACTGATTACGGGTGTGGAGCAGCCAACGTCCACATCTTCATCTTCCATTTCTTCAACGCCAGCCTCTTCAGCTATGAACTGAGGCATGGGCGAGGAGATGACAGGTGTTGAAGGGATCACATCCACTTCAATTTCTTCATCCAACTACTCAGACGAAGCAGCAGAAGGAGTTTCTTCATCAGATCTGCTTGGGATCACATATTCTTCATCAAAAGGAACAAGGTCCTTTGATGTCCTGGTTGAGATGGGAACAACATCAATTGGATTAGCAAATGAACTCGTCAAGGGCTTCATCTTCTTGGGAGCTGAAGAATCTGAAGCAGCTGATGCTTTCCTTTTCTTCACCGCACCACGCTCTGCAGCCTTGGTCTTCTTCACATCTGATGCAGATGGAAGGATTGGAGTTGAGGTTGGCGCAGGAGTAGCTAAGGAATTTGGTTGATTTTCTTCAGGCACAACTGATGCAGTTGCCCTGATTTCTTCAGTTTCTGACAATTTCTTCAGCGGCTAGAATGCAGTCATCAGCCCTGGAACTCACATTTTCTTCAGCAGCCTGATTTTCATCAGCGGTGCTGGCATGTTCTTTAGTAGGCTGAGCAGATGCTTCAGCCTGAGGAATGTCCTGTTGCGTTGGGGCTGCAACAGTGGAGGTGAACTGTTATGTGATCTTTACAAATCTGACTTTGGCTCCCAGCCAGTCAGCATAATAGCGATCAAATTCATCACTCAGTTTCTTGATTTCAGATTGGAGAGCAACAAGTTCTTCAGGTGAAAGCTTCAGAATGTTTTGCTTCAGAAAGCGCTCTTTCTTGTACTGCGCTTTCTTCACTCTCCTCCCCTGTTCAAATTTCCATTTCTCTTCTTGTATGAAGTGAGTCAACATGTGACTTTGACCAGGAGTCAGCTTGAAATCAGGCAAGGGGGTGTTGGGGTCCTTGTGCCAAACATCAATGTATTCGAAGATCAACTTGGGATCCAAAAGCAGTGGCACATTTGTTCCCTTGGCTCTAGCGGCCCTGACTTGCCTATCTCTGATGATTTCTGCAAGTTCATCATCATCAGCTTCGTCTTCATCAGATGGCACTTGGAAAGCGACTTGCTTCTTCTGAGGACTTGGTCGAGGACCGCATCTAGCAGTTGACTTTGTCTTCAGCAGTGAGGGGCCAGCTGAGGAACTTGGTGCAGCTAAGGAACTAGCTGAGACACCTGAGGCAATAGACATGCCTGCAGTCCTTTGGCACGAGGCAAGATGCACAGGTGCTGAGGACATTGTCGGAACAACTGAGGACTTTGGAGGTGCTGAGGATTTTGAGGGAGCAGGAGCAGCATGAGGAATTGGCCATGAGGGCTTTGAGGATTCTGGCCGTGAGGGCATTGCTGAGGAACTTGGCCTTGAGGGCATTGTTGGTGAAGCACTTGGCTTGCACGCATGCTTCTTTGACATAGCCTTCTTTGGCTTGATAGCAGAGGCCTCAGCAGAGGCAGCAGCAGCAGCAGAGTCTTCATTGAATTTCCTCACTGCTTCTCTGGCTTGCTTAGCCAACTTGGCTTGGCGCTTGGCCCATTCGTCAGGATAGTCCTCACCGTGCTTGAGGCTGGTGGGATCTCCTATTTGGCCAGGTGCCAATGGAGCTCTTGGGCATGGAGGATTGAGTGCGAATTTTTTCATGTACTTTGGAGTTACATACCTGTATTCCCTCCATTCTCTTGCCCATCTCCTTTCTATCCTCTGTATGCGCACCTTGCGCTGATTTTTGTCCTCTTTTCCAAACTTGGCCTCATCAGGAGTGCAGTAATCTTTGTATATGTCCTCAGGGATTTCAAAGGCAGTCATAACCTCAGGCTTCTTTCCTCCTTTCTGTGGCCTTTTACCATCAGCCATTTTCTTCAGTTGAGGAATTTGAACAATCGAATTCTCTGAAGAAGTATGCAACTTTTCTTCGAGGAATGCTGCGAATGAGTTAAGTTGATGAGAACCTAGTGATTCAGCAGCTGACATGAGTACCTGTGAACAGAGTATAGTTGCGAGGAATTTGGAGAGGTCATACGCGTTCTTAGAGGGTTTTTCAAAAAAGAACAAGTTTGAGGAATTTGACCAGATGAGTCTTGAAGAATTTCACTAAGCGTTCTTTGTCTTAGGTTCCAGAGTTGTATAGATCGAAGATCCACACAATTGAGGAATCTTGAAGAAAAATGATGCTTAAAGAAACGAATCAAGAACAGATGACTTGTGAGGTGTTTAGTGTGTGAAGATATGAAGAAAAACACTTTTGAAGATTTTGTAGATAATCATTCGAATCAACAAGGGCAGTAAAAGTAACTTTTAATTACCCACACGATGAACAGTGAGGTGTGGAGATGAAGTTCGTCTGTGTAGATCTTCCACGCCCTAACTCGGCGGTGGAAGACGGCTACGGCGGCGGCGGAGTGAAGATTTCCGCGGTCGGCGTGAGTACGTCGGCGACGAGGTCGAGGCAGTGAAGCTCTTCCTCACCGGCGGCGATGAAGTAGCGGCGACGCTAGGGTTTGAGAAGCTCGAGCTGGAGAGAGAGGTCGAGCGGAGTAAAAGAAGTGAGGAAGGGAAGGAGGGGTATTTATATCCATGGTGAAAAACTGCTCGCCTGAAGAAATTGGACGAACATGCCCCTGACCCTTCTCATTCGCATGACATGTGTCACCCACGTGGTGAGAAGTGGAGATCGTGTTAGATCGTGGGTGAGTGGATAAGTATATCGTGGGATGCGGAATGGTTTGAGCGGCAAAGCTGAAAATTTAGATAAGATAGGTTTTAAAGTTCCGTTCGCAATTTCTTCAGCTGACAAGGACACAGTGAAGATTTTGAACGAGTTTCAAGTAGAACACACATGAAGAATTTGTGAATAGATTGGGTTGAGTATAGCATAGAGGGGAAAGGGTCCGATCACATTCACTTAGCAGAAAAACCAACTTGAAGAATTAGCAATAAGTGAATGCTGTAGAGGACATAAACTCATATATATATATATATATATATATATATATATATATATATATATATATATATATATATATATATAATGAAGAAAAACGACGGAGACAATGAAGACAATGCAAAGTTGAAGAATATGAACAACTAAGGAATTTCAACTGTTGGTGGTGGCGTGACCCACCGTATAAGAATGATGATTTCAGACACCGCGTACAATTATCGTAGGGTTCTAAGAATCAAATTCTTCGTTAATTTATTCACACTAAGAGTGTTATTCTTCATTGATTGAAGAAAAACGTTTCTTCATGTGTTGCACATCTAAGTCATCAATTTTGCATAAGTGTTAGGATGAGTGTCCTTTTCAAAGAACATTCGAAGATTCTAGGATATTTAGCTCACACTGCAACTTGCTAAATCTCTTCTCATCCAAGGGCTTTGTGAAGATATCGGCAAGCTGTTCTTCAGTCTTCACATGCTCAATAGAAATGTCACCCTTCAACACATGATCACGAAGAAAATGATGATGAATCTGAATGTGCTTAGTCTTCGAGTGCTGAACTGGGTTGTGAGCAATCTTGATGGCACTCTCATTGTCACAGTAGAGAGGCACATTCTTCATGTTGACACCGTAGTCCTTGAGAGTTTGCTTCATCCATAGCAATTGAGAACAGCAAGAACCAGCGGCAATGTACTCAACTTCAGCAGTAGATAGTGATACGCAGTTCTGTTTCTTCAAGGACCAACAGACCAAGGATCGTCCGAGGAAATGACATGTACCAGATGTTGACTTGCAGTCCACATGATCACCAGCATAGTCAGAGTCAGAATATCCAACGAGATCAAAAGTCGAGCCCTTGGGTACCATAATCCAAGTGTTGGTGTGTGAGCTAGATATCGAAGAATATGCTTCACAGCCTTATGGTGTGATTCCTTCGGTGTAGCTTGAAATCGGGCACACATGCAAACACTAAGCATTATATCTGGCCTAGATGCACATAAGTACAATAAAGAACCAATCATGGAGCGGTATACCTTATGATCGAAGTCAATACCATTTTCATCAGTGCACAGATGGCCAATTGTGGGCATAGGAATTTTGACTCCTTTGCAATCTTGCATGCCAAATTTCCTCAGTACATCCTTGAGGTATTTCTCCTGAGATATGAATGCCATTGCATTGTTGACGAATTTGAAGACCTAAGAATAATTTCAACTCTCCCATCATAGACATTTGATATTCTTCACTCATCATATAGGCAAATTCATCACTATAACGTTGGTCAGTACAGCCAAAGATAATATCATCAACATATATTTGGCACACAAACAATTCACCATCATAAGATTTAGTGAAAAGAGTAGGGTCGAGTGAACCGGGTTTGAAGCCTTTTGTCATGAGGAATTCCTTCAAGGTATCATACCACGCCCGTGGGGCCTGCTTGAGGCCATAGAGGGCCTTGTTGAGTCTGAAGACTTTGTCAGGATTCTTTGGATCTTCAAAACCTGGGGGTTGAGCAACATATACTTCTTCCTCAAGCTTACCATTGAGGAATGCACTTTTCACATCCATTTGATATAAAGTGATATCATGATGGTTAGCATAAGCAAGTAATATGTGAATAGCCTCAAGTCTAGCAACAGGTGCAAAAGTTTCATCGAAATCAATGCCTTCAACCTGTGTGTAGCCTTGAGCTACAAGTCGTGCCTTATTCCTCACCACAAGGCCGTTTTCATCTTGCATGTTGCGGTAGATCCACTTTGTGCCAATGATATTGTGGTTGTGAGGATCTGGACGTTTGACCAGTTCCCAGACATTGTTGAGCTCGAACTGATGTAATTCTTCTTGCATGGCCTGAATCCACTCAGCTCCAGAAATGCTTCATCTACCTTAGTGGGTTCTGTAATAGAGACAAAAGCATAGTGCCCACAAAAGTTAGATAAATGTGAAGCTTTTGAGCGTGTGAGAGGACCTGGTGCTTTGATGTCATTGATGATCTTTTAAACTTGCACTTCTTTTGCAATGCGAGGATGAGCTGGTTGCCGTTGAAGAATTTGATCAGCCTTTTCTTCAGCACCATTTTCTTCAGTATTTTCTTCAGGTGCATTAGCTCGATGTTCTTCATGCTCTGGAATGAATTCTTCAGCAGATTCTTCAGTGGGAATGACATCCTCAGTAGCCTTGAACTTGATAGTTTCCTCAGGTGTTGGTTCATCTATCACAGTAGGTAGGTGCTCTCTTTGCGAGCCATTAGTTTCATCGAACCGCACATCTACAGTTTCAACAACCTTGTGAAGAACGTTGTTGAAGACTCTGTAGGTGTGCGAGTCCTTTCCGTAACCAAGCATAAACCCTTCATGTGCTTTCGGTGCAAATTTTGAGTTGTGATGAGGATCTCTAATCCAACATTTAGCACCGAAGACTTTGAAATAACTTACATTGGGTTTCTTATTAGTGAGGAGTTCATAGGCAGTCTTCTTGAAGAATTTGTGAAGATATACTCTGTTGATGATGTGGCACGCAGTATCAATTGCCTCAGTCTAGAAATGACGAGGCGTTTTGTATTCATCAAGCATAGTGCGATCCATCTCAGCAAGAGTCCTGTTCTTGCGCTCCACGACGTTGTTCTGCTGAGGAGTGTAAGGAGCAGATAACTCATGAGTAATACCAAGTTCATCAAGATAGTCATCGAGACCAGAATTCTTGAACTCAGTGCCATTGTCACTTCTGATGTGCTTGATCTTCACACCAATGTTGGTTGAAGCCCTCGAGGAAAATCGTTTGAAGACTTCCTGCACTTCATGTTTGTAAGTAACAAGGTGTACCCATGTATAACGAGAGTAATCATCAACAATAACAAAGCCATATTGAGATGCTTCATTTGAAATAGCAAAATAATTATTAGGACCAAATAGATCCATGTGAAGCAATTCAAATGGGCGAGTGGTGGTCGTGATAGTCTTCGCTGGATGCTTGGCCTTCGTCATCTTCCCAGCTTCACAGGCTTCGCATAGGTGATCCTTGTGGAATTCTACATTCTCGATGCCAATGGCATGCTTCTTCTTCGCAAGCGTGTGCAAATTCCTCATGCCTGCATGACCAAGTCGTCGATGCCAGAGCCAGCCTTCTGAAGCTTTTGCAAGTAAGCACACGGCTGGTTGTGGTCCTATAGAGAAATCAACAATATACAGGTCTCCTCTCCTAAAGCCTTCGAAGACTTTGGAATTGTCAGCTTCCATAATCACAACACAACGGTACTTGCCAAAGACAACAACCATATCAAGATCACAAAGCATTGAGACAGACATAAGGTTGTATCCTAAGGACTCAACAAGCATGACCTTGTCCATGTGTTGATCCTTTGTGATCGCAACCTTACCTAGACCCAATACCTGACTTTTGCCTTTGTCAGCAAAGATGATATGCTTCAGATGTGACGGAGATAATGGAGCATCCATCAATAGATTCTTGTCACCAGTCATGTGATTTGTACATCCACTATCGAGGACCCACTCAGTGGCTTTGGGTTGATCATCCTGCAGATGAATTAGTGCAGCCTACAAACTCATATACTTCATCAGTGAAGAATATGACATCAATTCATCAGATCAATTTCATCAAGCAACAGAATAGATAAAGCAGTGTGAGGACGTGAGAAATGAAAGTTCATTTCTTCATGATTAGCATGTGTTCTATCAGGCATACTTAGGTCTCCAGGAAATTCTTTAGACGATTACGTACGTCTGGAGACCTGACCCTGCAGAAGAGATTAGTTCTTTTTCTTCACCACCCACATTTGAAGGGGTGGCAAAGAGTTCATCATTCTCCGAGCTCCAAACGAGAAGGATGGCATAGAAGCCAGTCCATTTCGTTTCACATAAGAGGGGTTAGAATAAGCATAAGAGTAAGCAGAGAAATTCTTCGAGGACTTATGGACATAATGATTTGAAGAATAATGCACATATCCATAATCCTTAGATCTTCCCTGCGAAGCAGGCGGGTTAGCACGATGATGTTCATATGAGGACTTTGATCCATATGAAGAATTTGATCTGGGGTTCCTATTCTTCACAGGTGGCGTCATGATGACATTCACCTGAAGATTTTCAAGACATCTTTTGGGAACCCAGATTTTCTTCATAGGGGGACCGTTCCTACAGTTAGGGCCAACATATCTAGCAAATACTTCACCATTCTGATTTTTGAATAGTTTATAGTTGGAGTCAAATGACTCATCATCAGAATGAGGAGATTCACATGCAAATCTAGATAAGTTAGATGGATCAACTGGAGGTCCCTTTGCAGCAACCCATGTAGTTTTGGGGTACTGCTCAGGCTTCCAATATGTACCGTCAGCATTGAGTTTCCTCTTAAAAGCAATACCCTCTTTCCTAGGGTTCCTGTTGAGGATCTACTTTTTAAGCACATCACAAAGAGTCTGATGCCCTTTGAGGCTTTTGTACATGCCTGTCATGTACAATTCCTTCAACCCTGCATCATTAGTGGTACTAGCAATTTCCTCAGATGAGGAATTAGTGATAGCAGAGGCATGTGAAGAATTTGAAACATTAGCAGCCTTTGAACATTCAGGTGTAGAATTAGCAGACTCACGTTCAATGCACTTCAAGCATGGAGGAACAAATTCTTCCTGAGAAGCGCTGATTTGTTGAGCAAGTAATGAATCACGCTCCATCTGAAGATCTTCATAACTCACTCTTAGCTTCTCAAGGTCTTGCTTTCTTTGAAGAAATTCATAAGAAAGCTTCTCATGATCAGATAAGAGAGTGTTATGTTGATCTTGAAGGGTGGCATACTTAGTATGAAGTCTCTGAAGACTTTCAGCCAAAGCTTTTGACTGGTCCATTTCTTCACCCAACATATCATCGCTCTTGTTTAGCATATAGTGAACTTTTTCCAAAGCTCTTTGTTGTTTAGTGGCAAGGGAAGCAAGTTTGACATAGTTGGGTCCATCACCAGATTCATCATCACTAGACTCGGATAGGTAGCATTCAGTTACCTCAGCATCTTTTGCCATAAGGCATGATGCAGAAGATGATGATTCTGGTTCGAATGTCATCGCTTTGAGAGATTCCTTGAAGTCCTCAAACCAAGGATCATGACAGGTTCGATGACCTTCATAGACCTCAGAGAGACGGTCCCAGATGAGCTTTGCATGATCGAGATGCATGATATTCCTGAATTGATTTTGTGACAGACTGGAGCAGATGACATCCTTCGCCGTGAGGTTGAGAAGAGTGTACTTGTGAATGTCATTAACTTCCGCCATCTTGCACAGATCGGTCATACCAATCTCAGTGACGGTCCACAATTCGTTGTTCATCGCCATGAGGCGTTTCTTCATCATGGTCTTCCACTTGGGATACTCGTGACCATCAAAGATGGGGCATGTCACTTTCATCATACCTGCGGTCGACATAACTAAAACTCCAGGCGGTTAAACAAAAATCACACAGAACAAGGGAGTACCTTGCTCTGATACCAATTGAAAGTGCGTTATATCGACTAGAGGGGGGTGAATAGGCGATTTTTATGAAATTCTTCACTGAGGAATTTGCCGGTGAGGAAATTCCTTAGCGAAGAACTACTAGAAGCGGAATAAGTACTCAAAAGTAAACATAATAGAATACAAGCATATTCATCATGATGAAATGAAGACAGGCACAGAGTACATGAAGCGTAAGCACAGGATAACACAGGATGAAGACAATCAGACTGAAGAAATTGAACTGAGGAAATTGAGAAAGTCTTCAGTCAAAGTCTTCAAGCACAGATATGAACAAGCACACAACACAGTTATGAGGAAATGAAAGAGTTGAGGAAATGGAACCAGTAAGCTTGGTGAAGACAATGATTTGGTAGACCAGTTCCAACTGCTGTCTCAATTGTACGTCTGGTTGGAGCGGCTGAGTATTTAAACTCGAGGACACATAGTCCCGGACACCCATTCCTGAACACGCAGCTCAGGACACCCAGTCCTCACCGTATTCTCCTTGAACTAAGGTCACACAGACCTCGTCCAATCGCTCGTGGTAAGTCTTCAGGAGACTTCCAAACCTTCACAAACTTGGTCACTCGGCGATCCACAATTCCTCTTGGATGCTCTAGACCATGACGCCTAACCGTTTGGAAGAAGCACAGTCTTCAAAGGTAACAAGCGTCGGATCCACGCAGGATCAATCTCTTCAGTGATGCTCAATCACTTGGGGTTTGTAGGTGTTTGGGTTTTGGGTTTTTCCTCACTTGATGATTTTTGCTCAAAGTCCTTAGAGGATGGGTTGCTCTCAAATGACAAGTGTCGGTTTCTCTCGGAGCAGCCAACCAGCTAGTGGTTTCAGGGGGCAGCTATTTATAGCCTAGGGAGCAGCCCGACATGATAAGACATAAATGCCCTTCAATGATATGATCGTTAGGTGGATAGATATTTTGGGACAGTTGGCGCATAGCACAGCAACGGTCGGAATTTTGAGTAGCAAAATCCTCAGGGCTATCACGTTCCTCACTGTGTAGGCAATCCGCACTGGCGAATTCCTAACTCCTCAGTCAGAACAAATTTCTTAGAGACCAGAAGAGCTTCATCTCTGTCACTGAAGAAATTGACTGAACTGTATGAGATTTCCAATGGCTTCACTCGAAGGGATTGGTAGGTGTAGGATTTTGAGTTGAGCATCACATGGAAATTTATCCTTAGTATTTCCTCGATCCCCTTTAATAGTACAGTGTTTCCTATGACTCAAGAAAGAGAAAATGAAACTACGAAAACAAAAGTCTTCACGCTTCATGTTCCTCGAATGAATACCAAGTCTTCAAGGTCACACCAATTTCTTCACTTTCAAAGTCTTCAGAAAGTCTTCAGAAATCAAAAGTCTTTAGTCGAAGAACTTCATTTTTAGGGGTCAACTTTCTCTGTAAATATCAAACTCCTCATAGACTTATAGACCTGTGTACACTCACAAACGCATTAGTCCCTTAACCTATAAGTCTTCAATACACCAAAATCACTAAGGGGCACTAGATGCACTTACATTAATGGATATCGTTTCTCCTAGCAAACATTTGAGTGCCAGTTTGGAGGTTCCAGATGTTACTATCATGTTGGGCGACTATAAGTTTCTTTCTTCCCCAATGGTCCTTGGTAACTCGAATATTGATCTTATTCTCGGAATGGACTAGCTTTCTAAGCACAAGGCTCAGCTTGATTGTGCTGCCAGGCAAATTCAATTGACTCATTCGTTTGAGGATGTAATCGTCTTTGCCGCTCGGGATAATACCATCCGACTGTTTTCTCTCAATGAGAAGGGCGAGCTGGATGCCATCTCTCAAATTCCAGTCGTTGGGCAAGCTGGATGCCATCTCTCAAATAAGTGGAGGATTACCCAATCACAAACTAATAATCTGTGGGAAGAAATACTAGAGCTACTAGAATTCCCACCTATAAAACTCCCAAAACTTTCTGGTTATGCAATCAGGTGTTGGGGATATAGGGGAAGCATAATATTTCACCCAAACTAACAATCCCTACAACTAGTTGTATCCATCCTTCAACACATAACCAAGAAACCTTTGGAAATCATGTACCTCAACCTTCGAAAAGCATCCGTTATACAAGTTATGGCAATACTCCTGAACTCCCACCCCAGTACTGGGTGGCGTCGAGGTTATCTCACCAACAACTGCATGAAAGAGATTTTCGATGTCGGCGAACTCACGCATTCTAGAACTGCAACGATAAAATTGTGACGACAACACCTCGGAGCTCAACTCCCTGGGACACTACCACAACACCAAAATGTCAGGAGGCACCAAGAACAATATTCTCGTCACAAGACTATCAGAATGATTTCAAGATACCCATGTGATCCTAAAAAAAATTTGTGAAATTTTAGGAGAGGAGAGTCAAAACTTCTACGTCAGGAGGCCTCGCCAGAGCGACGAAGGGACTGAGGAGTAAAAGAATCCTACTCTCTGGTATATACAATCCTAAGACTCAAAACATTTTTTTCTAGACTCAACAATGTCAGCGATTCGATCAAGCAGGGGGCTCTTAAGTCGGGGATGGCTCTAATTACCAACTTGTAACACCCACAATGGGCTATATCTCCCACGTGTCAGGGCACGACTTAGAGGCATAGCCGCATGGTAGTTTTGTCGCAAGAGGGGTAATCTTCACACAATCCCATGTACTGAATAAGAAAGGGATAAAGAGTTAGCTTACAATCACCACTTCACACAATACATAAATAATTCATACATCATCCAAATACACTCAAAGACCGACTATGGTCAAATCTGAATAAAAAGGAAGATAAACCCCAAATGCTAGATCCCCGACCGTCCCAACTGGGCTCCACTACTGATCATCAGGAAACAAAACATAGTAACGACCCAGATCCTCGTCGAACTCCCACTTGAGTTCGGTAGCATCACCTGCACTGGTATCCTCGGCACCTGCAACTGTTTGGAAGTATCCGTGAGTCATGAGGACTCAGCAATCTCACACCCGTGAGATCAAGACTATTTAAGCTTATGGGTAGGAGAAGGTAGTGAGGTGGAGCTGCAGCAAGCACTAAGCATATATGGCAGCTAACATACGCAAATAAGAGCGAGAAGAGAAGCAACACGCGGTCGAGAAGCTAGAAGTGATCAAGAAGTGATCCTGAAACTACTTACGTTCAAGCATAACACAAGACCGTGTTCTCTTCCCGGACTCCGCCGAAAAGATACCATCACGGCTACACACGCAGTTGATTCATTTTAATTAAGTTAAGTGTCAAGTTCTCCACAACCGGATATTAACAAATTCCCATATGCCACATAACTGCGGGCACGGCTCTCGAAAGTTTATACCCTGTAGGGGTGTCCCAACTTAGCCCATCACAAGCTCTCATGGTCAACGAAGGATATTCCTTCTCCCGGGAAGACCCGATCAGTCTCGGAATCCCGGTTACAAGACATTTCGACAATGGTAAAACAAGACCAACAAAGCCACCCGATGTGCCGACAAATCCCGATAGGAGTCGCATGTATCTCGTTCTCAGGGCACACCGGATGAGACATCCTACGAGTAAAACCAACCCTCAAGTTCCCCGAGGTGGCCCCGCAGTCTACTCAGTTCGGACCAACACTCAGAGGAGCACTGGCCCGGGGGGGGGGGGTTAAAATAAATATGACCCTTGAGTATGCAAAACCCAAGGGAAAAGGCTTAGGTAGGCAAATGTAAAACCAAGGTTGGGCCTTGCTGGAGGAGTTTTATTCAAGGCGAACTGTCAAGGGGTTCCCATAACACCCAATCGCATAAGGAATGCAAAATCAAGGAACATAACACCGGTATGACGGAAACTAGGGCGAAAAGAGTGGAACAAAACACCAGGCATAAGGCCAAGCCTTCCACCGTTTACCAAGTATATAGATGCATTAAAGTACATAAGAGATCATGATGATATCCCAACATATCCATGTTCCAACATGGAACACACTTCAGCTTCACCTGCAACTAGCAACGCTATAAGAGGGGCTGAGCAAAAGCGGTAATATAACGCCCTCGATGCGGCTATATCTCCCACGTGTTGAAGCACGACTTAAAGGCATAACCGCATTGAAAGCAATGTCACAAGTGAGGTAATCTTCACACAACCCATGTAATACATAAGAGAAAGAGATACATAGTTGGCTTACAATCGCCACTTCACACAATTACATGAATAAAGCATTACATCAATCAGATACAATCAAGGTCTGACTACGGAACCAAAATAAAAGAAGACTACCCCAAATGCTACACAGATCCCCGATCGACCCCAACTGGGCTCCACTACTGATCAACTAGAATGAAACAACACAAAGGACAAGATCTTCATCGAGATCCTCCTTGAGCTTGGTTGCGTCACCTGCTCGGTAACATCGGCACCTGCAAACAGGTTTTGGAAGTATCTGTGAGTCACGAGGACTCATCAATCTCACACCCTCGTGATCAAGACTATTTAAGCTTATAGGTAGGGTAAAGGTATGATGGTGGAGCTGCAGCAAGCGACTAGCATATATGGTGGCTAACATATTCGCAAAAGAGAGCGAGAAGAGAAAGCAAAACCATGGTCAAACAACTATGATCAAGAAGTGATCCTAGAACAACCTACGTCAAGCATTACTCCAACACCGTGTTCACTTCCTGGACTCCGTCGAGAAGAGACCATCACGGTTACACACGCGGTTGATGTATTTTAATTAAGATCAACTTCAGGTTTTCTACAACCGGACATTAACAAATTCCCATCTGCCCATAACCGCGGGCACGGCTTTCGAAAGTTCAAATCCCTGCAGGGGTGTCCCGACTTAGCCCGTCACAAGCTCTCATGGTCAACGAAGGATATTCCTTCTCCCAAGACATTTCGATCAGACTCGGCATCCAGGTTACAAGACATTTCGACAATGGTAAAACAAGTCCAGCAATACCGCCCGAATGTGCCGACAAATCCCGATAGGAGCTGCACATATCTCCTTCTTAGGGCACACTCTGATGAGCTCTCCATACAACTAAAACCAAACCTCGAGTTTCCCCGAGGGGGCGCTGCACAGGGCTCTAGTTTGGACCAACACTCAGAGGAGCACTGGCCCGGGGGGTAAAATAATGATGACCCTGGAAAACTGCTGACTCTGGAAATTAGGAAAAAAACGTTATATGAAAAAAAACATGAGACGGGCCGTCTCTGTTGACCCAACAGAGCATAGAGGGTTTGGGGGTGGCTGCTCACATGGGCCACGGCCCAGTCGGTGGAGGCAGCAGGCCGCGGGGGGAGATGGGTCGGCTCCAAAACGAGGTGAGGCAGTGAATCGAGCGGGCGAGGTCAACGCAGACTCAAGCGCGCTGACCTCCACCATCGATGCGGACCGAGGGACTTGAAGCAGAAGATGCGACGGAGCGGGAGGAGCTCGCCGGCAACTCGGGCGGCAGGGACGGCGCGAAGGAAGCCGGCGGCTTGGCGCGGAACTCCGGGACGGCACGAAGGGAGCCAGCGACGCTTGACGCTCGATTTGGAGCAGGGAAGCAGAGGGACTTGCGGGCGCAGCGGTGGTGCAGGCGGCGATGGGACTTGCTCCGGCGGGGCATACAGGAACCGGCTGGATCTGAGGCTAGGTGGCGGTGGAACTCCGTTCTAAGGGCAGCCCGCGGCAGATCGAGGCGCAGATGAGGCGGGGCTTGCCATCTTCGACAGAGCCTAATAGCGGCAGCAGCAAGGGAGCAGGCGGGCCGCTGGGACTCCGGCAAGCTGGGGAGGTGCGTCCATGGTGAGGCAGGGGCATGGACGACGCAGAGACAGTCGGATCCGGGCGGCGTCGCTCCCGACAAGACCTTGGCGGCGGACATGGTGGCTCGATGCCTGTCAAGAGAAACAGGGGAGAGAAGTGAGGTGGGAAGGAGGAAACGAGAAAGGAGGAGGAAGTTGATGGGCACGATGGGGTCCTGCAGGTGGTCGCCGGCGACGGCTGCCGGAGGAGGCTCGAGCAACGGCGATGAGGACGCCTTGGACACACGGATCGGGAGCTCCTCTCCTGTTAGTGTGTGGAAGACAAGCATGAGCGTGGGGCACGAGGCGATGGCTGGACGAGGGGATATAGGGGAGGCGCGGGTAGGAACGTGGGGATTCTCAGAGTTTGGGCTAGTGGCTGCACTCGGGATCGAAGGAGGAGCACTGGTTGGTTGGATCAGGCAGAGGGAGGTTTCGAGGGGGATTTGGAATGTGGCGGCGGCTGAATTGGACTGATGGGACAAGCCTCCTAATTTTTAGGGTTTGTCCAAATAGACTAGGAGTGGAGTATATACTTGGTAAAGATTGGAGTATGTTCCTTGTTGGAACATGGATATTTGGTTGGGATATCGCAATATCTCTTATTTAATTAATGCATCTATATACTTGGTAAAGGGTGGAAGGCTCGGCCTTATGCCTGGTGTTTTGTTCCACTCTTGCCGCCCTAGTTTCCGTATCGGTGTTATGTTCCCGGATTTTGCGTTCCTTACGCGGTTGGGTTATAATGGGAACCCCTTGACAGTTCGCCTTGAATAAAACTCCTCCAGCAATGCCCAACATTGGTTTTACCATTCGCCACCTAGCCTTTTCTTTTCCCTTGGGAGTCGC